>NC_141363.1:18366541-18636541 GCF_057382095.1 Aulonocara sp. 'chitande type north' Nkhata Bay
TATATCTTTTACAGTTTGTTTTGTTGAATTTGAGCAATAAAAATACGCTCATTTATCATAAAGTCGGTAGCACGAGTCATCCGTGGGCGCAGCATCGCCTAGCATTACCTACACGACCGGTGGAGAAGAGAGGTGGTAGCTAAAGCCATCAGTGGCGGCACAACCATGCCCACGTTCACAACGGATGACCAGTGGACCGTTGTTCGGCGGCGCAGAGACCGGAGAAGAGATCGCGGCTGGGCAGCTGAGGGGTACGCACGCAGGTCCCCCCGCCGCAGCAGTTATCCATCTCGTACAGGTCGGATGACCTACGCGGCCGCCGTGAGAGGAGAACACCGCAACGGTGAGCGACACTTCCCCCACGCACCACAGCGGAGATGGGAGGAAGAACGGCCCGCGACAGACCGCTATGCAGCCGAACGGTGGAGCCGCAGAGGAGAGCGCGGCTGGACAGCCGTGGAGGACACACGCAGACCGCCCAGACACAGCAGTTATCCATCTCGAGAGGCTCGGAGAACCTACGCGGCGGTCGTAAGGGGAGAACATCGCAGCGGTGAGCGACACTTCTTCCACGCACCACAACAGAAATGGGAGAGAGAACGGCCCGCGACGGACCGTTATGCAGCCGAACAGAGGGGTCGGGGAGGAGAGCGCGGCTGGACAGCCGTGGAGGACGCACGCAGACCGCCCCGACACACCAGTTACCCGTCTCGAGAGACTCGGAGGATTCATGCAGCGGCCGTGAGAGAGGAGCACCGCGGTGATGATCCAGATTTCTTCCACGCGCCACAGCGACGTCAGAGGGGACGACAGCAGACGACAGGTCGCTTTGCAACCGGACCAGGGAATCGGACCGGACGGGACCGACGCTTTGAACGGAGACCAGCTCAGGACAACCGGTATGTGAGAAACACTCGAATTGAACGAGCTGGTCCTCCTGTTCATAAAATACCGTCGGAGGATCCAGACTTTTCTGCGAAAGTCCGCGTCATTCACAGACTGATCAAAGCTGTACATCACTTAAAGAATGTGACTAATGACAATTATCCTCCTTCGCTAAATAAAATAACACACAATTTAAAGACTGTCATTAAGCCAGCAGTCCCCACGAAAAAAACACAGACCAGGATTGAGGAGAACGCAAAAAATTGGGCCAGCACGACCATGATGATTCTCCGGCAACATTACACTCAGAGTGTGGAGGAGGAGATCAAATGTCTCTCTGAGTTTTCCAAACAGGATTGGGAGGGCCCATTCCAAATAGCCGCCTCCTGGGCTAGGAGGAACCTGGGCCGCCGCCTCCTACCAGACTCTCTAGAACAGGCCAGAGCTGAGATCGTAGCCAAGTGGAGTGACCTGGGACCTACCACTGCGACAGAGGAGGGGGACACCACCACGACAACTACACGGGGGCCAAGTGGTTGTGTGATGAGACTGCAGCAGGACACCATTGAACTCCTTAGCGAGGTAACGCAGCCTAATGCTATTGTCACACAAACCGCCCCGATACAGACCGGCGCTGGTCGGATGGTGACTGTTTCTGCACAGGTGCACGCCCCGCCCGCACCATGCAGAACTTCCAAAACAACAACGGCAACGATGACTGACCACGTCGCGGGGGACTGGTCGCCCTTCGGTGAGACGGAGCAGCAGCCAGAGAGGGAACCAACACCTTCCCCTCCTCTGGAGCCTTTACAACTAACGGAGCCAAATCTGGAGACTCCGAAAGACCAGAGAGTGGGCAGGCTCCTCGCCTCGCTTCAAGAGACAACATGCCAGGAACGACCACTTTCCCCCTCCACCCAAACACCGCAACCTGATCAGGTGTCACACACTGAGGTGCTGGACCTCACACAGGGGGAGTCCACCCCTATTAAGGCAAGACGCATTGGCCCTGTGAAAGGGTTTAAACCACAAACAGCTTCTCACCAGGGCCCACCTCGCAGCGGTTTAGACAGACTCAGCTCCTGTGTGCAAACTCGGCTCCAGATCCAGCCAGCAGAAGGATCACCATCTCCTCCACCATCTCTTCCTTCTTCACCGACCGTACCGGGACAGCAGGTGAGGACCCCGACCAGACATCCCAACACATACAGGAAACTGACAGACTGGCATCTACACGTCGGGGACCCCTGGCTCATCGTCGGCGATTCTAATGTTAGCAAATTGCCTCCCTTTGCAACTGACAGCCTTCAGATTGACAGTTTCCCGGGGGCTAAATGGTGGCATGCAGAGTTCATCCTACAGAAGGCCACTATTGACACTACGGTGACACATCTGATCCTGTCTTTTGGCATTAACAACAGGTCCCAGAGAGACAAAAATGTGCCTGTTCTAGAACTAAAGAGAGTCCTTAAGACAGCCCGGGAGAAATTCCCTGAGGCAGACATTTATGTGCCTGAGGTTAACTTTTCCTCTGCTCTCCCTCAGATCGAACAGGACACTTTGCTGCACATGAACACCTTTATTACAGGTTTAAAAGAGCACATCCCAGCCCTCGCCCCAGACAGCTTCTCCACAGAAGATGATGATGTTCACTGGTCGCTTGAAACTGCAGAGGCAATGCTTCAGCACTGGGAGAAGTATGTAAATGGGGAATCCCCACAAGCCTGAGACGGGAGGGGTCAAGTGATTTACATGTTGTAAATGGTGTTATGAACTTGTCCAAAAAATTCCGTCCTTCCATTGCTCAGCGGACCCTACTGAATAGAGGCCTGACTTTTATCCCCACAAAAGGCTATAACAAAAATCTAAAATTGCAGTGTAAATATGACATTCAGCAGTACCATAGGAGGATCAAATTGGCTGCCTTTTATGGAGATAAAAATGAGTCTCGATCTCAGCCCTTCACTCCAAAATCATACTGGTCACCACCCAACGCTCAGCTTCCATCCCAAATTCTTAATTTGATCAAAACAGATAATGAATATTTTCAAAACCACTTTAATGTAGGACGACTTAAGTCCAATTTGACAGTAGAAGAGATAAAGGCCCTAACAGAATTGAAAGGAAACAAACAAATCATTATTAAACCAGCAGACAAAGGAAGCGCAGTCGTAATTTTGGATAGAGAACAGTATTTGGAGGAAGGCTACAGACAATTGAATGACAAAAAATATTATTTGAAACTAAAAAAACCCATTTACCACGAAACAGTACCACTAGTGGAAAAGATTATTAATAATTTGAACCAAAAGAAATTTATAAACCTAAAACAAAAGAACTATTTACTGGGCTCCGCTGAGCCAAGAGGAAGACTTTTTTACATGCTGCCTAAGATCCACAAGGATCCGGCGAGATGGAGTGTTCCCTTTCAGGTGCCCCCAGGACGACCAATCGTTTCAGACTGTGATAGTGAGACATATTATACAGCTGAATACCTGGACTATTTCCTGACTCCTTTATCCACAAAACATGCAAGCTATATCAAAGATACATATGATTTTGTGGATAAAGTGAAGCGAATAGAAGTCCCCATTGATGCTTTTCTGTTTTCCATAGACATTGACAGCCTTTACACAAACATTGACATTGGTGAAGGCATTGACTCCATTAAGAGAGTCTTTCAAAGATACCCGGATAAGAAAAGGCCAGAAAAAGAATTACTACAACTTTTAGAAATAAACCTCACAAGGAACGATTTTGAATTCAATGGTGACTTCTATTTACAAATCAAGGGGACAGCTATGGGGAAAAAGTTTGCCCCAGCATATGCAAACATCTTCATGGCAGAGTGGGAAACTGCTGCACTAGATAAATGCATAAAGAAACCACTGCATTATTATCGCTTTCTGGATGACATATGGGGTGTCTGGCAACATTCTGAGCAGGATTTTGAGATGTTTCTTAGGACCTTAAATGACCACAATGCTTCTATTAAGCTTAAATCAACCATCAGTAAGACCTCTATTGATTTTCTTGACACAACCACCTTTAAGGGCACAAATTTCATGAATGATCACAAATTGGACATAAAGGTATTCTTTAAACCTACAGACACTCATGCCCTACTATTCAAAACAAGCTTTCATCCCAGACACACATTCGCAGGAATTGTCAAATCTCAGCTGTTAAGATTCCACAGAATCTGCACACAGAAATCTGATTTTGGAACTGCTGTCAAGACGTTATTCTCTGCTCTCTCCACTAGGGGGTACAATTGGTCTTTCCTAAGGGGATGCTTCAAATCATTTTTGCTGACAAAACCAATTGATGTCTCCCCCTTACTTCCAGTGGTCATCACATATGCCCCCTGCACCTGCAAATTAGTCAGGGCTCTTAAGAACAATTTCCAGAACCTGTCTCGAGATGTCCAGACACTCCATACTCACAGAGTGATTGCTGCCTTCAGGAGGCATAAAAATCTGGGTGATCTCCTCATTAGAGCCCAAATCACACCTCTCTCTGTACCTAGACAGAGACATCAAGGACAATTTTTCCAACATCACAGATTGGTCCGCAGCCACTCCAATGGCCAGGTTTTTCTGTCTTTGTGCAAAGGGACCCCGAGGTCCAAAAACTGTATATATTTGATTACATGCAAGAGATGTGGGATCCAGTATGTGGGAGAAACTGGTAACACACTGCTCACCAGATTCACTCAACACAGGTACAACATCACACGGAAAAAGAACACTCACACTCACCTTGTTAAGCACTTTCTATTGCATGGCTGGGATTCTATCACAGCTACAGCCATTCAAATCAACTCAGGGTGGACAACACAACAGAGGTGGAGAGCTGAGAGGATTTGGATAGCTAAACTAAATACAGTTTATCCAAATGGCCTCAACGAAAAGGGTTATAGGAGGTATTAATATAACAACGTGTATATAGTTAACATTTCATTACTTTCATGTGTGTATTTATGGACATTTTGTCACTGCTCTGGGGACCTCGCCTTTTTCAGGTCTCACAAGGGAGTATCCTGGCCTTGAAATTGGCCCTAACCCTAACCTCAGTGACCCCCAGAATAATTGACCCCCTGCCCTAAGCCTAACCATTTGCCAATCTGATTGGACACGAGTCTGAAACCCCACTGGTGGGGTCCTGGACGCCTGAGAAGGGAGCAGGTATGGTCTGTGCATTGGAGCGCGGCCCCCTTCGGGGACCGTGCTCCCAACTTTGATCTCCCCTAACCGGCCTGTGCCGCCTGACCACCCTCTTGGGTTATTCTGGGACCCCTCACTGTGATGCCCTGTTACAAAAAAGGAAAATAAAACACATGTAAATGTATCAACTATAACACCGGTGTAACATTCAGGGGTCATAAGGTCAACTATGTGTGATGGTATGGACTTTGTGCATTACATATCTGTTCTGTTCTATGCTTATGACCAACCTCTATGATGTAGGACAATGGACCATTACATCACTTTATACCAATCATACACTGTATATATCACCTGTGACTTTTCACTATATTGTATGGACTACTTGTATGTAAATATTTCATATTCTGGACTTTATTGTGTGAGAAAATCTCTCCACAATGTTTAACTGTACAACACTATTGTGGCTGAGTGCAATCTGCCCTCTGTGTTTTAAAGACTTAATGTAAACATGTTCCACACCCGTATTCATGGGTAAAAAAAGTTTCTTTTCCACTCTTACGCCTGACAGTCTGTGTTCCCGATGTCCGTGAACGTAGCACCTGCGCGTGCGACCGTCCACGGCCTTATTGTCACGGCGTCTTTTTGAATTCTGCTGTGGAGACCACTGATTGGCTGCTGAAATGCGGCCACCTTGAATGTTATGGGTAGTGTGGTCCAACCCACTCGCAGACTTTCGTGGACGTTATGCGAGCAACACAAAGCCTGCTCCGGACAATTGTTGGACTTATTATTCTTCGATCACAAGCCAGCCTGAAGAAGGTTCATCCTGAACCGAAACGTCGCGACCTTGGCTTGTATTATATGGTTTTTGTATATATTTTTTGTATATATCTTTTACAGTTTGTTTTGTTGAATTTGAGCAATAAAAATACGCTCATTTATCATAAAGTCGGTAGCACGAGTCATCCGTGGGCGCAGCATCGCCTAGCATTACCTACACGACCGGTGGAGAAGAGAGGTGGTAGCTAAAGCCATCAGTGGCGGCACAACCATGCCCACGTTCACAACGGATGACCAGTGGACCGTTGTTCGGCGGCGCAGAGACCGGAGAAGAGATCGCGGCTGGGCAGCTGAGGGGTACGCACGCAGGTCCCCCCGCCGCAGCAGTTATCCATCTCGTACAGGTCGGATGACCTACGCGGCCGCCGTGAGAGGAGAACACCGCAACGGTGAGCGACACTTCCCCCACGCACCACAGCGGAGATGGGAGGAAGAACGGCCCGCGACAGACCGCTATGCAGCCGAACGGTGGAGCCGCAGAGGAGAGCGCGGCTGGACAGCCGTGGAGGACACACGCAGACCGCCCAGACACAGCAGTTATCCATCTCGAGAGGCTCGGAGAACCTACGCGGCGGTCGTAAGGGGAGAACATCGCAGCGGTGAGCGACACTTCTTCCACGCACCACAACAGAAATGGGAGAGAGAACGGCCCGCGACGGACCGTTATGCAGCCGAACAGAGGGGTCGGGGAGGAGAGCGCGGCTGGACAGCCGTGGAGGACGCACGCAGACCGCCCCGACACACCAGTTACCCGTCTCGAGAGACTCGGAGGATTCATGCAGCGGCCGTGAGAGAGGAGCACCGCGGTGATGATCCAGATTTCTTCCACGCGCCACAGCGACGTCAGAGGGGACGACAGCAGACGACAGGTCGCTTTGCAACCGGACCAGGGAATCGGACCGGACGGGACCGACGCTTTGAACGGAGACCAGCTCAGGACAACCGGTATGTGAGAAACACTCGAATTGAACGAGCTGGTCCTCCTGTTCATAAAATACCGTCGGAGGATCCAGACTTTTCTGCGAAAGTCCGCGTCATTCACAGACTGATCAAAGCTGTACATCACTTAAAGAATGTGACTAATGACAATTATCCTCCTTCGCTAAATAAAATAACACACAATTTAAAGACTGTCATTAAGCCAGCAGTCCCCACGAAAAAAACACAGACCAGGATTGAGGAGAACGCAAAAAATTGGGCCAGCACGACCATGATGATTCTCCGGCAACATTACACTCAGAGTGTGGAGGAGGAGATCAAATGTCTCTCTGAGTTTTCCAAACAGGATTGGGAGGGCCCATTCCAAATAGCCGCCTCCTGGGCTAGGAGGAACCTGGGCCGCCGCCTCCTACCAGACTCTCTAGAACAGGCCAGAGCTGAGATCGTAGCCAAGTGGAGTGACCTGGGACCTACCACTGCGACAGAGGAGGGGGACACCACCACGACAACTACACGGGGGCCAAGTGGTTGTGTGATGAGACTGCAGCAGGACACCATTGAACTCCTTAGCGAGGTAACGCAGCCTAATGCTATTGTCACACAAACCGCCCCGATACAGACCGGCGCTGGTCGGATGGTGACTGTTTCTGCACAGGTGCACGCCCCGCCCGCACCATGCAGAACTTCCAAAACAACAACGGCAACGATGACTGACCACGTCGCGGGGGACTGGTCGCCCTTCGGTGAGACGGAGCAGCAGCCAGAGAGGGAACCAACACCTTCCCCTCCTCTGGAGCCTTTACAACTAACGGAGCCAAATCTGGAGACTCCGAAAGACCAGAGAGTGGGCAGGCTCCTCGCCTCGCTTCAAGAGACAACATGCCAGGAACGACCACTTTCCCCCTCCACCCAAACACCGCAACCTGATCAGGTGTCACACACTGAGGTGCTGGACCTCACACAGGGGGAGTCCACCCCTATTAAGGCAAGACGCATTGGCCCTGTGAAAGGGTTTAAACCACAAACAGCTTCTCACCAGGGCCCACCTCGCAGCGGTTTAGACAGACTCAGCTCCTGTGTGCAAACTCGGCTCCAGATCCAGCCAGCAGAAGGATCACCATCTCCTCCACCATCTCTTCCTTCTTCACCGACCGTACCGGGACAGCAGGTGAGGACCCCGACCAGACATCCCAACACATACAGGAAACTGACAGACTGGCATCTACACGTCGGGGACCCCTGGCTCATCGTCGGCGATTCTAATGTTAGCAAATTGCCTCCCTTTGCAACTGACAGCCTTCAGATTGACAGTTTCCCGGGGGCTAAATGGTGGCATGCAGAGTTCATCCTACAGAAGGCCACTATTGACACTACGGTGACACATCTGATCCTGTCTTTTGGCATTAACAACAGGTCCCAGAGAGACAAAAATGTGCCTGTTCTAGAACTAAAGAGAGTCCTTAAGACAGCCCGGGAGAAATTCCCTGAGGCAGACATTTATGTGCCTGAGGTTAACTTTTCCTCTGCTCTCCCTCAGATCGAACAGGACACTTTGCTGCACATGAACACCTTTATTACAGGTTTAAAAGAGCACATCCCAGCCCTCGCCCCAGACAGCTTCTCCACAGAAGATGATGATGTTCACTGGTCGCTTGAAACTGCAGAGGCAATGCTTCAGCACTGGGAGAAGTATGTAAATGGGGAATCCCCACAAGCCTGAGACGGGAGGGGTCAAGTGATTTACATGTTGTAAATGGTGTTATGAACTTGTCCAAAAAATTCCGTCCTTCCATTGCTCAGCGGACCCTACTGAATAGAGGCCTGACTTTTATCCCCACAAAAGGCTATAACAAAAATCTAAAATTGCAGTGTAAATATGACATTCAGCAGTACCATAGGAGGATCAAATTGGCTGCCTTTTATGGAGATAAAAATGAGTCTCGATCTCAGCCCTTCACTCCAAAATCATACTGGTCACCACCCAACGCTCAGCTTCCATCCCAAATTCTTAATTTGATCAAAACAGATAATGAATATTTTCAAAACCACTTTAATGTAGGACGACTTAAGTCCAATTTGACAGTAGAAGAGATAAAGGCCCTAACAGAATTGAAAGGAAACAAACAAATCATTATTAAACCAGCAGACAAAGGAAGCGCAGTCGTAATTTTGGATAGAGAACAGTATTTGGAGGAAGGCTACAGACAATTGAATGACAAAAAATATTATTTGAAACTAAAAAAACCCATTTACCACGAAACAGTACCACTAGTGGAAAAGATTATTAATAATTTGAACCAAAAGAAATTTATAAACCTAAAACAAAAGAACTATTTACTGGGCTCCGCTGAGCCAAGAGGAAGACTTTTTTACATGCTGCCTAAGATCCACAAGGATCCGGCGAGATGGAGTGTTCCCTTTCAGGTGCCCCCAGGACGACCAATCGTTTCAGACTGTGATAGTGAGACATATTATACAGCTGAATACCTGGACTATTTCCTGACTCCTTTATCCACAAAACATGCAAGCTATATCAAAGATACATATGATTTTGTGGATAAAGTGAAGCGAATAGAAGTCCCCATTGATGCTTTTCTGTTTTCCATAGACATTGACAGCCTTTACACAAACATTGACATTGGTGAAGGCATTGACTCCATTAAGAGAGTCTTTCAAAGATACCCGGATAAGAAAAGGCCAGAAAAAGAATTACTACAACTTTTAGAAATAAACCTCACAAGGAACGATTTTGAATTCAATGGTGACTTCTATTTACAAATCAAGGGGACAGCTATGGGGAAAAAGTTTGCCCCAGCATATGCAAACATCTTCATGGCAGAGTGGGAAACTGCTGCACTAGATAAATGCATAAAGAAACCACTGCATTATTATCGCTTTCTGGATGACATATGGGGTGTCTGGCAACATTCTGAGCAGGATTTTGAGATGTTTCTTAGGACCTTAAATGACCACAATGCTTCTATTAAGCTTAAATCAACCATCAGTAAGACCTCTATTGATTTTCTTGACACAACCACCTTTAAGGGCACAAATTTCATGAATGATCACAAATTGGACATAAAGGTATTCTTTAAACCTACAGACACTCATGCCCTACTATTCAAAACAAGCTTTCATCCCAGACACACATTCGCAGGAATTGTCAAATCTCAGCTGTTAAGATTCCACAGAATCTGCACACAGAAATCTGATTTTGGAACTGCTGTCAAGACGTTATTCTCTGCTCTCTCCACTAGGGGGTACAATTGGTCTTTCCTAAGGGGATGCTTCAAATCATTTTTGCTGACAAAACCAATTGATGTCTCCCCCTTACTTCCAGTGGTCATCACATATGCCCCCTGCACCTGCAAATTAGTCAGGGCTCTTAAGAACAATTTCCAGAACCTGTCTCGAGATGTCCAGACACTCCATACTCACAGAGTGATTGCTGCCTTCAGGAGGCATAAAAATCTGGGTGATCTCCTCATTAGAGCCCAAATCACACCTCTCTCTGTACCTAGACAGAGACATCAAGGACAATTTTTCCAACATCACAGATTGGTCCGCAGCCACTCCAATGGCCAGGTTTTTCTGTCTTTGTGCAAAGGGACCCCGAGGTCCAAAAACTGTATATATTTGATTACATGCAAGAGATGTGGGATCCAGTATGTGGGAGAAACTGGTAACACACTGCTCACCAGATTCACTCAACACAGGTACAACATCACACGGAAAAAGAACACTCACACTCACCTTGTTAAGCACTTTCTATTGCATGGCTGGGATTCTATCACAGCTACAGCCATTCAAATCAACTCAGGGTGGACAACACAACAGAGGTGGAGAGCTGAGAGGATTTGGATAGCTAAACTAAATACAGTTTATCCAAATGGCCTCAACGAAAAGGGTTATAGGAGGTATTAATATAACAACGTGTATATAGTTAACATTTCATTACTTTCATGTGTGTATTTATGGACATTTTGTCACTGCTCTGGGGACCTCGCCTTTTTCAGGTCTCACAAGGGAGTATCCTGGCCTTGAAATTGGCCCTAACCCTAACCTCAGTGACCCCCAGAATAATTGACCCCCTGCCCTAAGCCTAACCATTTGCCAATCTGATTGGACACGAGTCTGAAACCCCACTGGTGGGGTCCTGGACGCCTGAGAAGGGAGCAGGTATGGTCTGTGCATTGGAGCGCGGCCCCCTTCGGGGACCGTGCTCCCAACTTTGATCTCCCCTAACCGGCCTGTGCCGCCTGACCACCCTCTTGGGTTATTCTGGGACCCCTCACTGTGATGCCCTGTTACAAAAAAGGAAAATAAAACACATGTAAATGTATCAACTATAACACCGGTGTAACATTCAGGGGTCATAAGGTCAACTATGTGTGATGGTATGGACTTTGTGCATTACATATCTGTTCTGTTCTATGCTTATGACCAACCTCTATGATGTAGGACAATGGACCATTACATCACTTTATACCAATCATACACTGTATATATCACCTGTGACTTTTCACTATATTGTATGGACTACTTGTATGTAAATATTTCATATTCTGGACTTTATTGTGTGAGAAAATCTCTCCACAATGTTTAACTGTACAACACTATTGTGGCTGAGTGCAATCTGCCCTCTGTGTTTTAAAGACTTAATGTAAACATGTTCCACACCCGTATTCATGGGTAAAAAAAGTTTCTTTTCCACTCTTACGCCTGACAGTCTGTGTTCCCGATGTCCGTGAACGTAGCACCTGCGCGTGCGACCGTCCACGGCCTTATTGTCACGGCGTCTTTTTGAATTCTGCTGTGGAGACCACTGATTGGCTGCTGAAATGCGGCCACCTTGAATGTTATGGGTAGTGTGGTCCAACCCACTCGCAGACTTTCGTGGACGTTATGCGAGCAACACAAAGCCTGCTCCGGACAATTGTTGGACTTATTATTCTTCGATCACAAGCCAGCCTGAAGAAGGTTCATCCTGAACCGAAACGTCGCGACCTTGGCTTGTATTATATGGTTTTTGTATATATTTTTTGTATATATCTTTTACAGTTTGTTTTGTTGAATTTGAGCAATAAAAATACGCTCATTTATCATAAAGTCGGTAGCACGAGTCATCCGTGGGCGCAGCATCGCCTAGCATTACCTACACGACCGGTGGAGAAGAGAGGTGGTAGCTAAAGCCATCAGTGGCGGCACAACCATGCCCACGTTCACAACGGATGACCAGTGGACCGTTGTTCGGCGGCGCAGAGACCGGAGAAGAGATCGCGGCTGGGCAGCTGAGGGGTACGCACGCAGGTCCCCCCGCCGCAGCAGTTATCCATCTCGTACAGGTCGGATGACCTACGCGGCCGCCGTGAGAGGAGAACACCGCAACGGTGAGCGACACTTCCCCCACGCACCACAGCGGAGATGGGAGGAAGAACGGCCCGCGACAGACCGCTATGCAGCCGAACGGTGGAGCCGCAGAGGAGAGCGCGGCTGGACAGCCGTGGAGGACACACGCAGACCGCCCAGACACAGCAGTTATCCATCTCGAGAGGCTCGGAGAACCTACGCGGCGGTCGTAAGGGGAGAACATCGCAGCGGTGAGCGACACTTCTTCCACGCACCACAACAGAAATGGGAGAGAGAACGGCCCGCGACGGACCGTTATGCAGCCGAACAGAGGGGTCGGGGAGGAGAGCGCGGCTGGACAGCCGTGGAGGACGCACGCAGACCGCCCCGACACACCAGTTACCCGTCTCGAGAGACTCGGAGGATTCATGCAGCGGCCGTGAGAGAGGAGCACCGCGGTGATGATCCAGATTTCTTCCACGCGCCACAGCGACGTCAGAGGGGACGACAGCAGACGACAGGTCGCTTTGCAACCGGACCAGGGAATCGGACCGGACGGGACCGACGCTTTGAACGGAGACCAGCTCAGGACAACCGGTATGTGAGAAACACTCGAATTGAACGAGCTGGTCCTCCTGTTCATAAAATACCGTCGGAGGATCCAGACTTTTCTGCGAAAGTCCGCGTCATTCACAGACTGATCAAAGCTGTACATCACTTAAAGAATGTGACTAATGACAATTATCCTCCTTCGCTAAATAAAATAACACACAATTTAAAGACTGTCATTAAGCCAGCAGTCCCCACGAAAAAAACACAGACCAGGATTGAGGAGAACGCAAAAAATTGGGCCAGCACGACCATGATGATTCTCCGGCAACATTACACTCAGAGTGTGGAGGAGGAGATCAAATGTCTCTCTGAGTTTTCCAAACAGGATTGGGAGGGCCCATTCCAAATAGCCGCCTCCTGGGCTAGGAGGAACCTGGGCCGCCGCCTCCTACCAGACTCTCTAGAACAGGCCAGAGCTGAGATCGTAGCCAAGTGGAGTGACCTGGGACCTACCACTGCGACAGAGGAGGGGGACACCACCACGACAACTACACGGGGGCCAAGTGGTTGTGTGATGAGACTGCAGCAGGACACCATTGAACTCCTTAGCGAGGTAACGCAGCCTAATGCTATTGTCACACAAACCGCCCCGATACAGACCGGCGCTGGTCGGATGGTGACTGTTTCTGCACAGGTGCACGCCCCGCCCGCACCATGCAGAACTTCCAAAACAACAACGGCAACGATGACTGACCACGTCGCGGGGGACTGGTCGCCCTTCGGTGAGACGGAGCAGCAGCCAGAGAGGGAACCAACACCTTCCCCTCCTCTGGAGCCTTTACAACTAACGGAGCCAAATCTGGAGACTCCGAAAGACCAGAGAGTGGGCAGGCTCCTCGCCTCGCTTCAAGAGACAACATGCCAGGAACGACCACTTTCCCCCTCCACCCAAACACCGCAACCTGATCAGGTGTCACACACTGAGGTGCTGGACCTCACACAGGGGGAGTCCACCCCTATTAAGGCAAGACGCATTGGCCCTGTGAAAGGGTTTAAACCACAAACAGCTTCTCACCAGGGCCCACCTCGCAGCGGTTTAGACAGACTCAGCTCCTGTGTGCAAACTCGGCTCCAGATCCAGCCAGCAGAAGGATCACCATCTCCTCCACCATCTCTTCCTTCTTCACCGACCGTACCGGGACAGCAGGTGAGGACCCCGACCAGACATCCCAACACATACAGGAAACTGACAGACTGGCATCTACACGTCGGGGACCCCTGGCTCATCGTCGGCGATTCTAATGTTAGCAAATTGCCTCCCTTTGCAACTGACAGCCTTCAGATTGACAGTTTCCCGGGGGCTAAATGGTGGCATGCAGAGTTCATCCTACAGAAGGCCACTATTGACACTACGGTGACACATCTGATCCTGTCTTTTGGCATTAACAACAGGTCCCAGAGAGACAAAAATGTGCCTGTTCTAGAACTAAAGAGAGTCCTTAAGACAGCCCGGGAGAAATTCCCTGAGGCAGACATTTATGTGCCTGAGGTTAACTTTTCCTCTGCTCTCCCTCAGATCGAACAGGACACTTTGCTGCACATGAACACCTTTATTACAGGTTTAAAAGAGCACATCCCAGCCCTCGCCCCAGACAGCTTCTCCACAGAAGATGATGATGTTCACTGGTCGCTTGAAACTGCAGAGGCAATGCTTCAGCACTGGGAGAAGTATGTAAATGGGGAATCCCCACAAGCCTGAGACGGGAGGGGTCAAGTGATTTACATGTTGTAAATGGTGTTATGAACTTGTCCAAAAAATTCCGTCCTTCCATTGCTCAGCGGACCCTACTGAATAGAGGCCTGACTTTTATCCCCACAAAAGGCTATAACAAAAATCTAAAATTGCAGTGTAAATATGACATTCAGCAGTACCATAGGAGGATCAAATTGGCTGCCTTTTATGGAGATAAAAATGAGTCTCGATCTCAGCCCTTCACTCCAAAATCATACTGGTCACCACCCAACGCTCAGCTTCCATCCCAAATTCTTAATTTGATCAAAACAGATAATGAATATTTTCAAAACCACTTTAATGTAGGACGACTTAAGTCCAATTTGACAGTAGAAGAGATAAAGGCCCTAACAGAATTGAAAGGAAACAAACAAATCATTATTAAACCAGCAGACAAAGGAAGCGCAGTCGTAATTTTGGATAGAGAACAGTATTTGGAGGAAGGCTACAGACAATTGAATGACAAAAAATATTATTTGAAACTAAAAAAACCCATTTACCACGAAACAGTACCACTAGTGGAAAAGATTATTAATAATTTGAACCAAAAGAAATTTATAAACCTAAAACAAAAGAACTATTTACTGGGCTCCGCTGAGCCAAGAGGAAGACTTTTTTACATGCTGCCTAAGATCCACAAGGATCCGGCGAGATGGAGTGTTCCCTTTCAGGTGCCCCCAGGACGACCAATCGTTTCAGACTGTGATAGTGAGACATATTATACAGCTGAATACCTGGACTATTTCCTGACTCCTTTATCCACAAAACATGCAAGCTATATCAAAGATACATATGATTTTGTGGATAAAGTGAAGCGAATAGAAGTCCCCATTGATGCTTTTCTGTTTTCCATAGACATTGACAGCCTTTACACAAACATTGACATTGGTGAAGGCATTGACTCCATTAAGAGAGTCTTTCAAAGATACCCGGATAAGAAAAGGCCAGAAAAAGAATTACTACAACTTTTAGAAATAAACCTCACAAGGAACGATTTTGAATTCAATGGTGACTTCTATTTACAAATCAAGGGGACAGCTATGGGGAAAAAGTTTGCCCCAGCATATGCAAACATCTTCATGGCAGAGTGGGAAACTGCTGCACTAGATAAATGCATAAAGAAACCACTGCATTATTATCGCTTTCTGGATGACATATGGGGTGTCTGGCAACATTCTGAGCAGGATTTTGAGATGTTTCTTAGGACCTTAAATGACCACAATGCTTCTATTAAGCTTAAATCAACCATCAGTAAGACCTCTATTGATTTTCTTGACACAACCACCTTTAAGGGCACAAATTTCATGAATGATCACAAATTGGACATAAAGGTATTCTTTAAACCTACAGACACTCATGCCCTACTATTCAAAACAAGCTTTCATCCCAGACACACATTCGCAGGAATTGTCAAATCTCAGCTGTTAAGATTCCACAGAATCTGCACACAGAAATCTGATTTTGGAACTGCTGTCAAGACGTTATTCTCTGCTCTCTCCACTAGGGGGTACAATTGGTCTTTCCTAAGGGGATGCTTCAAATCATTTTTGCTGACAAAACCAATTGATGTCTCCCCCTTACTTCCAGTGGTCATCACATATGCCCCCTGCACCTGCAAATTAGTCAGGGCTCTTAAGAACAATTTCCAGAACCTGTCTCGAGATGTCCAGACACTCCATACTCACAGAGTGATTGCTGCCTTCAGGAGGCATAAAAATCTGGGTGATCTCCTCATTAGAGCCCAAATCACACCTCTCTCTGTACCTAGACAGAGACATCAAGGACAATTTTTCCAACATCACAGATTGGTCCGCAGCCACTCCAATGGCCAGGTTTTTCTGTCTTTGTGCAAAGGGACCCCGAGGTCCAAAAACTGTATATATTTGATTACATGCAAGAGATGTGGGATCCAGTATGTGGGAGAAACTGGTAACACACTGCTCACCAGATTCACTCAACACAGGTACAACATCACACGGAAAAAGAACACTCACACTCACCTTGTTAAGCACTTTCTATTGCATGGCTGGGATTCTATCACAGCTACAGCCATTCAAATCAACTCAGGGTGGACAACACAACAGAGGTGGAGAGCTGAGAGGATTTGGATAGCTAAACTAAATACAGTTTATCCAAATGGCCTCAACGAAAAGGGTTATAGGAGGTATTAATATAACAACGTGTATATAGTTAACATTTCATTACTTTCATGTGTGTATTTATGGACATTTTGTCACTGCTCTGGGGACCTCGCCTTTTTCAGGTCTCACAAGGGAGTATCCTGGCCTTGAAATTGGCCCTAACCCTAACCTCAGTGACCCCCAGAATAATTGACCCCCTGCCCTAAGCCTAACCATTTGCCAATCTGATTGGACACGAGTCTGAAACCCCACTGGTGGGGTCCTGGACGCCTGAGAAGGGAGCAGGTATGGTCTGTGCATTGGAGCGCGGCCCCCTTCGGGGACCGTGCTCCCAACTTTGATCTCCCCTAACCCTAACCCCTAACCCCCTAACCCCTAACCCCCTAACCCTAACCCTGGGGAGGGATCATTGCGTTTTCTTTCACAAACCCTAACCCCTAACCCTAACCCTAACCCTAACCCTAACCCTTTCTGTCTTACCGACCCCTGACCTGAACTTAGGCCCTAACCTTAACCATTCCACCTTGATTGGAACCCCATCCCCAATCTGAGCCCTACCCATATCTTTCTATGACAGCCCAACCCTGACAACTGGCCCTAACCTTAACCCCACCCTTATATCTGGCCCTAACCCTAACCACACCCCCCACACCCAGCCCGAACCCTAACCATATCCCCCCTACCCCATTTCACTCCCCGCCCCCCATACTAACCCTTATTGGGAAGTTGGGAAGAGGAAGGGGATCAATGTTTACAATGGGTCATTGTACTCATACAAATTAATGGGGGAATTGCAACCCTTCATAATTTAATTTTGATAATTTGAATAATTTAGGGTATTATTGGATTTAAAATTTCATATTTGTGGTTCACGGGCAAGGGGCATGCAGAATTTGGGGGTCTAAAAATTTACAAGTAAAAAATTCATATGTAATAACATTTGACATAAATTTTGGGATTAAAAATTATTATTAGACATTTCATGTTTAATTGGACTTTTAATATTGGGTTTAAAAATGATTTGGGCCTACATTAATTAAGTACATGCTGGGTATTATCATAATTCATGGAGTAAGCATTTTTAAAAACTAATGGGAAAGGGCTATTTAAATAAAACGGCAATTGGGATAAAAAAAGACGAATGAAAAATCTAACTGGAACAGAGGGTATAAAAGGAGCTGCTACACACAGAAAGGGCATTTCGCCTTGAGACACAGAAGGAGCAACATCACAGAGACTAGACAAACACACAGAAGTTTGTTTTGCTTGTTTTTTGTGCCATAGCCTGAAGAAGGCCCTTTTCAGGGCCGAAACGTCGCGGCGGCACATATTGAAATTTGCTTTTATTTAATTTAATTTGATTCACTTTATTTTTAATTCATAAATACAAAACTAATACGTAACAAAAGAACTAAAAAATTTTTAATTTCATGTTGTTTGATTTCCTTCATTACCATTCTTACTTTTTGATTACTTAGATAACAAAGGCGACATTATTACTATATAACAAAGGCGATACCACGATAATAAAAATCAACACATTTCATAAGTTGCCAAAAACAACTGGACATTAAAAAAGTCCATCGGGCTCGATGGCTTTTTTTGATGATGAGGATGGGTGGACGGTGGTCCGTCGCAGGAGGCGCCAGGGGCGTCCTGGGCGGTCCAACTTCCAGCAGCAACGGGTCACCTGGGGGATGGACCGTGCACGTCCTCCTGCCTTCGAAAGAGGGGGGAGGAGTCAGTCTTCATTCCCTAACCCCCCTAACCCTAACCCTACCCATATCTTTCTATGACAGCCCAACCCTGACAACTGGCCCTAACCTTAACCCCACCCTTATATCTGGCCCTAACCCTAACCACACCCCCCACACCCAGCCCGAACCCTAACCATATCCCCCCTACCCCATTTCACTCCCCGCCCCCCATACTAACCCTTATTGGGAAGTTGGGAAGAGGAAGGGGATCAATGTTTACAATGGGTCATTGTACTCATACAAATTAATGGGGGAATTGCAACCCTTCATAATTTAATTTTGATAATTTGAATAATTTAGGGTATTATTGGATTTAAAATTTCATATTTGTGGTTCACGGGCAAGGGGCATGCAGAATTTGGGGGTCTAAAAATTTACAAGTAAAAAATTCATATGTAATAACATTTGACATAAATTTTGGGATTAAAAATTATTATTAGACATTTCATGTTTAATTGGACTTTTAATATTGGGTTTAAAAATGATTTGGGCCTACATTAATTAAGTACATGCTGGGTATTATCATAATTCATGGAGTAAGCATTTTTAAAAACTAATGGGAAAGGGCTATTTAAATAAAACGGCAATTGGGATAAAAAAAGACGAATGAAAAATCTAACTGGAACAGAGGGTATAAAAGGAGCTGCTACACACAGAAAGGGCATTTCGCCTTGAGACACAGAAGGAGCAACATCACAGAGACTAGACAAACACACAGAAGTTTGTTTTGCTTGTTTTTTGTGCCATAGCCTGAAGAAGGCCCTTTTCAGGGCCGAAACGTCGCGGCGGCACATATTGAAATTTGCTTTTATTTAATTTAATTTGATTCACTTTATTTTTAATTCATAAATACAAAACTAATACGTAACAAAAGAACTAAAAAATTTTTAATTTCATGTTGTTTGATTTCCTTCATTACCATTCTTACTTTTTGATTACTTAGATAACAAAGGCGACATTATTACTATATAACAAAGGCGATACCACGATAATAAAAATCAACACATTTCATAAGTTGCCAAAAACAACAGGACATTAAAAAAGTCCATCGGGCTCGATGGCTTTTTTTGATGATGAGGATGGGTGGACGGTGGTCCGTCGCAGGAGGCGCCAGGGGCGTCCTGGGCGGTCCAACTTCCAGCAGCAACGGGTCACCTGGGGGATGGACCGTGCACGTCCTCCTGCCTTCGAAAGAGGGGGGAGGAGTCAGTCTTCATTCCCTAATCGGCCTGTGCCTCCCTCGGGTTCTCGATTCCGTGGCTCTGGTCCTCCATCCCGATCCTATGCAGATGTGGTTCGCCGAGGACGTCCTCAGGATGAACCGAGAGTGACTGCTTCCTATTACCGGAGACCTAGATTAAACTGGGGACGCCAGTGGAGACAGCAGCCGAGATGGCAGCAGCAACAGGAACCAATCGATCAGGAAAAGCTACGATTGGTTCGTCAGCTGCACACGGTTATCAGATTGGTGCATCACCTTCAGAATGTGACTCCCGCGGAAGGGAGGGAGGGACCACGGATGATTGTCCGTATGGTTGACAACTTGGCCTCCATGATCAAGCCGGCCTTGCCATCACCTGAAACGCTGGACTTGATCCTGGGCAATGCCAAGAATTGGGGGTACAATACCCTCATGATTTTGGAGAAGCACTACTCCAAGCAACTTTCTGTGGTGAGGGAAGAGTTGGCCACTGAGATGGGTTTAGACTGGAAGGAATGTTTCCAGGTGGCCGTGAGGAGAGCTCGTAGAGACCTACCCCACATCACACAGGAGGTGCTGGACTACGCGGAGGCCCTGGTGACGACATGCGTGGCCACGGCTACGGAAAGGGTGCCTCAGCCGGTTGACGGGGAGGCAATGGAGGACATGGAGGAGGGGGGTTCTGTGCAGGAGCAAGCGCAGCCTCCTCCAGGGACAGTTGAGATGGCTCAACAGACGGAGCCTCAACCCCTGAAGCAGCGGGTTTCGGTCCAAGTCCTCAGGCCTGCGGAATTGCGACAGGATATGGGGACAATGACAGAAGAGAGGTCCTTCTGGACACCAGCTCCGAGTCAGGCAATCCAGCAGGACGCTCAGGTGCAGGGGGAGGACCGGCCGGTTTCTCCTTTGCAGCAGAGACCGCCTCGTGCCTGGGGTGCAAGACAGGGTTGTGTGATACCTGAGTCTAATTTACTGTTGGAATTAGAGGAGGTTGATTCTTCACACGATGGTGGTCAAGATTCAGAGCAGCCAGCTCTGGTCGTGGGGGAAAGTCCACGTGATTCCCTACTGGACGTGGGGGAAGATGTGGTTGGACAGGACGGAGCGTCCATCTTAGCACCTACCTCACAGCGGTCAAGGGAGGATCCAGGGGCTCCTGGTGATGCACAGGATGATACAGGGGGGAGCCTGGTTGTGGATAGTTCGTCTGGGCAGCAGAACCTGACCTCAACCCCAAAGCAGTACTATTCTGTTAAACGCCATATTCACACGGAGAGGAAGATGATTGATTGGGGGCTGAGCATTCGGAAAAAGTGGGTCTTCCTGGGGGACTCGAATCTCGCAAGGTTTCCCACACATGTGGTGCCGGACCTGCAGATAGATAGCTTTCCCGGGGCAAACTTCCGACATGCTCAGGCACTGATTAGAAAGGCCACCGTTCATTCAAATGTAGAGAAGGTGGTCTTGGCGTTCGGGTTGAACAATAGGAATCAGGGTGCAAAAGAAACGGCAATTAAGCAGATGTTAGGGGCCGTCAGAGCAACGAAGAACCGGTTCCCTTACTCTGAAATCTGGATTCCTCTCATTAACTTTTCCTCGGGTTTGAGCAGGGAGGAAATCCAGACGCTCACGACCATGAACGCCCACATTTCCAGGAATTTGCCCTTCGTCCCCAAGTTGTCAGAGAAGGATTTCTTGACAGAGGGGGATGAGATCCATTGGACCAGAACTACAGCGAGGGCCATGTTTAGGCACTGGGTCTCGTTTTTAAACTTGAGGTCCCCTTAAGCCTGACTCAGGGGGGGCAGAAGGGGCTTCGGCCCCTTGTGTCACAAAATGTGGTCAATCTGGCCAAAAATTTCACCCTTACGGGGGCGCAATGTGCTTTGTTAAACAGAGGCCTGTCTTTCGTGCCAATGATTGGACTTCACAAAAATCAAAAGTCAACACTTCAATTGGATGTCCAGACTTACCATAGGCGCATCAAATTGGCGACCTACTTCAAAGGCTCACAGAACAGAGCAATTCCACCGTTTGTAGGAACATCTACATGGGAACCACCACTAGACAAGTTGCCACCTGAGATTGGCTTGTTAGTTGATAAGGATAAAAACATGTTGAATTCCGGGTTTAAAGTGGTTAAAAGAGCTCCGAACTTATCAGTAAGAGAGGTGAAAGCCTTGAGAGAGTTGATGGGCAACAAGACTATTGTCATTAAGCCAGCTGATAAGGGGAGCGCGGTGGTTATATTGTCTAGAGAGCAGTATATTACAGAGGTTAAAAGGCAGTTGTCAGATAGTATTTATTATAAAAAGTTAAAAGAGCCGATTTATTTACAGACTATCCCTATGGTAAGTAGGATTTTGGATGAGCTTTACAATAAGAGGGTCATAAATAAAAAACAGAGTTCATATTTGAAAGGAGAGGGGCAACCGAGGCCCAGACGGTTCTATATCCTGCCTAAAATCCACAAAGAACCTGATAAGTGGACAGTTCCCCATGAAATCCCGCCAGGCAGACCCATTGTCTCCGACTGCGGTAGTGAGACCTACCAGACAGCTGAATTTATTGATTTTTATTTGAATCCGCTTTCTGTTAGGCATCCGTCCTTTATTAAGGATAGTTATTATTTCATTGATTTGGTTAAATCCCTGACAATCCCAGCTGACTCTTTTCTTTTTAGTATTGATATTGATAGTCTATACACTAATATAGACATTGCAGCGGGGTTGCAGGCGGTGAGAGAGATCTTTCAGGCGTATCCTGATGCCGAGAGACCGGATAAAGAGATCTTAGAACTTTTGGAGATCAATCTTAGACGCAATGATTTTGAGTTTGATGGAGACTTTTATCTGCAGGTTAAAGGGACGGCAATGGGGAAGCGATTTGCGCCCGCTTATGCGAACATTTTTATGGCTAAGTGGGAGGCAGAGGCCTTGGAGAAGTGCCCAAGGAAGCCCCTCCATTATTTACGGTACCTCGACGACATATGGGGGGTGTGGACATATTCAAAACCTGATTTTGAGGAATTCATTAGGATTTTGAACGCACATGATTGGTCAATACAATGTAAATATGAATTGGATGATAAGAAAATTGATTTTTTGGACACTACGGTGTATAAAGGACGGAATTTCGAAGTGCATAATAAATTAGATATAAAAGTATTCTTTAAAAAGACTGATACGCATGCATTGCTGTATAAATCTAGTTTCCACCCCCGTCATACGTATAGAGGTATTGTAAAAGCTCAACTCCTTCGATTTCATAGGATTTGCACGAGACAGGAAGACTTCCAGGAAGCAGTCAAGGAATTGTTTGTCGCTTTGAGAAAGAGAGGATACTCTCGTCAATTTTTAAGACAGTGCTTGAGATCCTTTTTGGACCGGAAAGAGGCACTGGAAGGGGATCGGATCCCACTTATAACCACATATTCGTTATTTAATGTTCAAATACATAAAAAGTTGAAGGAAAGTTTTGATTCTCTAATGGTAAACACAGGAGTTTTGCCAAATAGGACAGTAATTTCAGCGTACAGGAGGAATAAAAACTTAAAAGACTACTTGGTCAGAGCAAGGCTGACGAGTCAGCAATTTTTGAAGCCAACAGTGTTGTTCGGCACTTTCTGTTCCTTGACCTTTGTCAAAAACAGGGTCAAGAAGACAATTTTTCCTGTACGGCAGAGATTCACGCCACAATCCACAAATTGTGTATATTTGATCTTTTGTGTGAAATGTGGCATACAGTATGTAGGAGAGACTAAGAATTCGATTTCATTGAGGATGACACAACATCGTTATAATATTAAAAATCGTAAAGAAAGGCAAACTCCACTGGTGGAACACTTTATTAGTCATAACTATAAGTCTCTGAGAGTTGCTGGTTTGGAGAGGAATGCCCTATGGACGGATTGGGAGAGAAAGAAGGTTGAAAGAAGATGGATGTATCGGTTGGATACTAAAGAACCAGATGGGTTAAACATTAGATTCCGGTAATTTGGATATTGGTAGGATAACGTTGATGGGGTGACGATGGTTAGTGGATTGGTATGACCGGGTTTGGTGTGATCGGGCGAGACTTTCTGTCTTACCGACCCCTGACCTGAACTTAGGCCCTAACCTTAACCATTCCACCTTGATTGGAACCCCATCCCCAATCTGAGCCCTACCCATATCTTTCTATGACAGCCCAACCCTGACAACTGGCCCTAACCTTAACCCCACCCTTATATCTGGCCCTAACCCTAACCACACCCCCCACACCCAGCCCGAACCCTAACCATATCCCCCCTACCCCATTTCACTCCCCGCCCCCCATACTAACCCTTATTGGGAAGTTGGGAAGAGGAAGGGGATCAATGTTTACAATGGGTCATTGTACTCATACAAATTAATGGGGGAATTGCAACCCTTCATAATTTAATTTTGATAATTTGAATAATTTAGGGTATTATTGGATTTAAAATTTCATATTTGTGGTTCACGGGCAAGGGGCATGCAGAATTTGGGGGTCTAAAAATTTACAAGTAAAAAATTCATATGTAATAACATTTGACATAAATTTTGGGATTAAAAATTATTATTAGACATTTCATGTTTAATTGGACTTTTAATATTGGGTTTAAAAATGATTTGGGCCTACATTAATTAAGTACATGCTGGGTATTATCATAATTCATGGAGTAAGCATTTTTAAAAACTAATGGGAAAGGGCTATTTAAATAAAACGGCAATTGGGATAAAAAAAGACGAATGAAAAATCTAACTGGAACAGAGGGTATAAAAGGAGCTGCTACACACAGAAAGGGCATTTCGCCTTGAGACACAGAAGGAGCAACATCACAGAGACTAGACAAACACACAGAAGTTTGTTTTGCTTGTTTTTTGTGCCATAGCCTGAAGAAGGCCCTTTTCAGGGCCGAAACGTCGCGGCGGCACATATTGAAATTTGCTTTTATTTAATTTAATTTGATTCACTTTATTTTTAATTCATAAATACAAAACTAATACGTAACAAAAGAACTAAAAAATTTTTAATTTCATGTTGTTTGATTTCCTTCATTACCATTCTTACTTTTTGATTACTTAGATAACAAAGGCGACATTATTACTATATAACAAAGGCGATACCACGATAATAAAAATCAACACATTTCATAAGTTGCCAAAAACAACAGGACATTAAAAAAGTCCATCGGGCTCGATGGCTTTTTTTGATGATGAGGATGGGTGGACGGTGGTCCGTCGCAGGAGGCGCCAGGGGCGTCCTGGGCGGTCCAACTTCCAGCAGCAACGGGTCACCTGGGGGATGGACCGTGCACGTCCTCCTGCCTTCGAAAGAGGGGGGAGGAGTCAGTCTTCATTCCCTAACCCCTAACCACTTTATCCCCATCTCCTGACCCTCGGTATATATTATTTAATAAAGGGGGAATTAAATTAGTGAGAAATTGGAAAATTGGCTTAAAAATTCTAAAAACCAGGGTTCATAAATTTATCAGCACAATTCATAGGGTTTGCAAGACTATTTACAGTTAAAAATGGATTAAAAAACAAATTGGGAATAAAAACAGTGATTAAATTAATTTGGCTTTAAAATTCATTAACGGTAATTTCATGGAGTGCAAATATGTTATTTTTGGCTAAAAAACAGTTAAAATGTAATGTAGATTAAAAAATAAAGACCAAATTCATTTTTACCGAACCAAAGTTAAAAAAGACGAATGGGATTTTACACAGCCGAGGGGAGAATATAAAAGGCGGAGCTCACACAGGAGCTCATTTTCCACTCGGCACTCGATGAGAGCACATCTCTGCCAGTCCAACTGTTGCCAGCTAACCTAGCTTACAGTTTTCTGTGTGCCACACCTGAAGAAGACCGTGTACGGTCGAAACGTTGTGTTTTTTGTGTTTATTTTTGAATAAACAGTTTTTTTTGGCACACCTTCTTTTGTTGTTTACTGTTTTTACGTGATTTTTTCCTTTCCACATTTTGGAAAGCGTTTTTTGTTCACATTAAGATTAAATAAATATTTTTTGAAGCACATTTAATTTTTTTTGGAAAAAAGAAAAGAGACAAAAAAATTCTGGACGCCATGGACGATGGCTGGACGGTGGTGCGCTATGGCCGCCGCCGCCAACGTGACCGCCAAGTCTTCTGGGACGGGTACGGAGGGCCGCAGGGAGGGATGGACCGTGCACGCTCCTTTTCCTTTCGGAGAAGGGATTATTTTCCTCATCCTAACCCCTAACCCCTAACCCTCTCTCCCTCATTGTGGGGAGCCCCCCACCCACTACCCTGTCCTTACCCTAACCCCATTGCCCCCCTCCCCCCTCCCCTTCTAGCCCTAACCCTAAGGGACACTTAAAAGCCTAAATAAAGAGAACAAAAGACAAGAAAGTCAGAAAAAACAGTACACAAGGAAAGGATTTACAGGAAGGGGGTGCCATAACAGAAAAATACAGAACACAGGATGGGATGTCTAAAAGGAAGGGGGTGCCATTTAAAGAAATAAGAATAAAGGAAAGAACATCAGAAAAATAAAGAGAAAGAATAAAGAGCAAGAAAAAGAATAAAGAACAAGAGAAAAACTAAAGAACAACAGAAATACAAAGAGAAAGATAAAGAAAAACAGAAAGAATAAAGAACAAAAGAAAGAATAAAGCACAAACAGAAATACAAAGAGAAAGATAAAGAAAAACAGAAAGAATAAAGAACAAAAGAAAGAATAAAGCACAAACAGAAATACAAAGAGAAAGATAAAGAAAAACAGAAAGAACAAAGAATAGAAAAAGTTTGAAAAAGGGAGAGCTAAAGCAGAAAAAACTGAGAGTAAAGAAAAAACTAAGAAACAGAAAAAGTTAAGAAAAACAGAAAGGAAAAAGAAAAGTATAAAAGGCCAAGAGTGGCGAAACAGAACACAAAAGCGGGTGGGCCAGCCTGAGGAAGGCTCAAGAGAAGCCGAAACGTCGCGAATGGCCCACCACAGTGCACTACACCCGCTTAGGGTAATTTTTTGATCAGGGGGCACCAATACCAGTCCCATGGATGGACCGTGCACCTAGGTTCCGGCATAGCCGGGCCTATTCTTTCCCCACACCTTAACTTAACCCCAGTGGGGTCCATACCACCTTAAACCTTTTTCACACAAACTCACCTTAAACTCCATTTGAAGTGTACTTTGGGGGCTCCTGAACGTCTGAAAGGAGAACAGGTGTGGTCTGTGCATTGGAGCCCGGCCCCCTTCGGGGACCGGACTCCCAAATTTGTTCTCCCCCAGCCTGAGGAAGGCTATACCCAGCCGAAACGTCGCGATGGCCCAACGGCAGTGCACTACACCCGCTAAGGGTAATTTTTTGAATAGGGGGCACCGTTCCCAATCCCATTGATGGACCGTGCACCTCAGGTTCCGGCAATAGCCGGGCCTGGTCTTACTTCAACCCCTAACCCTCAGCTAATGATGCAGGGGCGCCCCCTGGGGGAGTACAAAGCATGGAATTGAACTCCATTGGTGAAGGGAGTGTAAGCGGCCGAACAAACTTGGTGGGAAACAACTCTAACATGATGATGGGGGGGGGGGTCTGTAAACCACAGTGTGACTAAACACAAAGGCAGAGAGACCCCATCTGACCCCAAAAATGACCACCTGGCCGCTCCTCCAACCAGACCTGGCTCCTCCCAGGGCCCAGCTCCTGTAACAACAAAGAACAGGCATGAGAGAGAAGTAGTCACAGAGGATCAACAGGTTGAAAAAATTAATCAGTGTCGCCCGACTTACCATAAAGCTCGTAAGGGCAGAAAAATCATAGATTGGGCGTTCCGTGGGACTCGACCAATTTGGCTCTTAGGGGACTCCAACCTGAACCGTATACCAGCTTATAACAATAACAACATACAAATCGACAGTTACCCAGGGGCCTCATTCTATCATTTTCTTCAGATTCTGGAAAAGACGCTGGTTCATCCAAATATCAAACTAGTAATCCTATCAATAGGAATTAATAACAGGGACCAGGATGTAGATAAAACCTCTAATAAACAATTAAGAATGCTTTACAAAAAGGCACAATCTGTCTTCCCGAACGCCGATGTATTCTTTCCCCTGATCAATTTCTCGCCTTTGCTCCCAAAAGAACAGCAGCAAAATTTGACCAGTATTAACAACTTTGCGGCAAAACGATTTCAGATACTGAACCCGCTCCCTGATCAGTTTAATACTGTGGGGGACAACATCCACTGGACACCAGAAACACCCCAGAACATATTGGCGAACTGGTGTAAACATGTGCAATTGGATTTTTAGTTTAGATCAGCATTTTTTAAATGCAATACAATACCTGTTTAACCCACATGGTGGTGCTGGAGTTCCAATCCTGGATAACTTTACACCCAACAGTAGAAATATAGTTTATTGCATTGTTTGTGAACAGTGTTCGTTAATGTATGCCGGTGAAACGGGTCAGATTCTTGTGGAGAGATTAAACAGCACTTATACAGCATTGGGGCAGACAGATTGAATACTTCTCTGGTTAAACATTTTCAAAATTCACTCACCAAACTCCCTGGGCATCCTGGGATTGCAATCCTGTGCAGCGTGGTGGAGGGACAGAGGAGGAGACGCGAGGACCAGTGGATCAAGAAACTGAATACCAAAACTCCTTTTGGGCTAAACTTCAGTTGATATTAGTGAATGTTGACTTGCTATCCATTGTTTTTGATGTGATAATAAAGTTAGTTATACTGCAGAAGTGTTGTTAGGAGTGTTTAAGCACTTAGTTTATTTAGTTACATTTGCATGAAAGCCTGTGTGGGTCATAGTATGTAAATAGTCTTGTAGTGATCCATTGAAGTTGGTCTCAATTTCCCACAAAAAATAAATAAATAAAATAAAATAAATAAACCTACCTGGGATACTTACCTGGACCGTTATATTACCTCCAATGAGAGGCATCTAGGTCTAAAAAGTGTGAACTCCAATTGGAGCCTGTTTTTTCTTCCCTTTCTTTTTTACCTGTGGGAAAACAGTGGTTTAAATACAAAAAATGAATCCATTGTAAATATTATCAGGATCACTAATTAATATATTTGAAATAGTAATATTATACCAGTGTGTGTGTACGTATGTATGTGTGTGTGTGTGTGTGTGTGTGTGTGTGTGTGTGTATATATATATATATATATATATATATATACGCACATACACACATATATATATATATATATATATATATATATATATATATATATATATATATATATATATATATGCTTATTTTCTTATAAATATAATGCAATAAGGCATATAAAAAGACCTACCAGGGGATTAGTGGAGAATAGAGGTTTCAAGTACAGGGGATGCAGGAGTAAATGGGTGGAATACCATGGACCTCTGTTGCCAGTGCACATAAATCGTATTGACGAACTAACAAAAGCTCATGTTCCTAATACCTAACCCTAATATTAAGTTCTTAAAGGTTAAGATGTATACTTCTAAATCCATCACATAATTACAAAATAATTACTTTGAATGGGGAAATAGAATGTTGTTCGAGCTTGTAGTGATTTATATTTAATTGTGGGAATAATTATTACTTTGGAGACAAGACTTGGAATAATTAAGTAATGAGATTTAGGCATGGGAAGAACTAGTGATTTGGTTGGATGAATAATTGATTTACATGTTACTTAATTTGATCTTCAGATAGTATGATTAAAATGAAATCAATTAGCGCTCACAGAAAATTTCACAGGTTTTTAATGTGTGGTGCTACGAGGTATGAACATAAATAAATATTTTTTGTTACTCATGTCACGGTTGGCACTGGCCAACCATGGAGATGTGAGGAAGGAGGACCCAAATGCTGGAATCTTTGATGCAAACTGCATTTATTTACAGTGCCGGAAAAATAACAATAAATCCTCAGTGCGTTCCCGACTCCCGTGACATGTCCTCTTCCTGGTGTTAGTGTTCTTTGTCCCCGCTCCTCAGTGTCTGAGCACCTCATGCTCGCTGCCCTCTCGTCTCCACACTTCTCCTGGGGAAATAACAAAGAGGCAGCCGTCAGACTCATCACAACGCAGCAGACTAAACTTACTAACTGGCCAAGAGACTAACATGAAGTCACACAATGAGAGCTCCACCACACTCTTAAGTAGTTCCTCCTACGAGGCTTGATCAGCTGTGTGATGGTCTTCAGGTGTGGCCGACCACCTGGCAGGCCACACCCACCAGGCCTGAAGGTGCCTGTAAACAGGTGCTCCCAGATACACCTGCATCTGCACACACACACACGCACACACATCCCTGCAGAGGGAATGAGGGACAGCAACACCAAGAATACACATATAATATAATACAAGTCCATAACTGCTCAGGGACCCTGGGTCACTCAGACCCAGGACCCTGACAACTCACTTCCTAGGTGGATGATATTTCACCACACAGGAATTACAAAAGAAAACATTGGAAACCACAAAAAAGGAAATAATCATTTCAAATGGGAAATTTAAATCTGCTAAATATTAGTGATTTATAGTGATGGCCCGCTTGAAGCTGAGACTCCGGCACGTGTGTCAAAAAACCCAAAACATTGCTTCAGAAGTACTGTGTTGAGGCTTGATTCATTTGGCCTGAGTCACGTGATCAGTGATGTTCAAAGCTTCATTTGCAATGCAACTGATTCAGTGGTTTATAAGGAAGTGAATCATTCCCGGGATTTATAGAGAGCTTTGATGGTGAGAGACAGCAAACCAATGATCATTCTACTGGGAGATATGGAGCCAGCGAGGAAGAGAGGACGTGCTGTCGTGTGGGTGTATTTTGAGTTTTGGTCAATCCAGTGGGGTTTTCAGCTTACTGTTTTTGTTGTTTGCTTTTGCTTTGTGTGTTTAATTTATCTGAAAATGTGAAAAACTTAAAATGTCTGAACAAAAGAAAAATCTGCTTTTCATAATATACATATAAGAACTTAAGAAAGACTTCCATTTGAGTTAAATGTAATATAATAAAAATATGTATTTTTAAAATCTTAAAATGTTATTCTACAAAATGTGCAGCAATTTAATTTGTTTATTCTTTTTAGCGGACCCAGGAAGGCCATATACTTGCATCTCTACCAGTTTCTGTGCGCTCCAGCCTCTTCTGTTCCATTTGAGAGGATTTTCTTAAAAGGCATGAGAAATTATCTCCAAGAAAACAAACAGACTCAATCATTGCACAGTGGAACAAATTCTCTTCTTAAATAAAAATGAAAAGGGGTTACCTTAAATGCATCATGGTTTCACTTTACAAGTTAATAAGCATTTTCCTTTCCAGTTATATATTCAATAGTTGGAATATTGAGTATTTGGATGCTGTACAACAGATTACGGATTTGGATATTCCAGTTGGAAGGAATTAATGATTTTTATCCCAAATTACCTCTATGCAGTTGCACAATCTTCAACATAATGACAACACTAACAGCTCTGTATATAACCTACGGCAGGGGTGTCCAACTCCAGGACTCGAGGGCCAGTGTCCTGCAGGTTTTAGATATCACCCTGGGTAAACACACCTGAATCAAATGATTAGTTCATTACCAGGCCTCTGCAGAACTTCAAGATATGCTGAGGAGGTAATTTAGCCATAGAGAAAAAACAAACTTAAAACCAGCAAAAAGATGATGAGATGAGAGAGCCTTTATTTGTCAGTTGCAATTGCCCACAACCGAGATGACAGACCTTGGCAACCGTACATACAATACACAAACATCACATTGGGGCGACATGTCAGGCTAGGTAGCAAGGGACAAAAAAACAGTGAGATGTGTAACACAAAAGGATAATCCAGGAATGCACAGATACCACACCATAACACAATAAAACACAGACAAGCAACATGGGAGAGTATTCCAGTGTGTACAGCTGGATCTGGGACCGCTGGAATCTTAAAGAACAATACAGTATGCACATCTGAACTAAAGAGTAAAACAGTGAAATGTGGATTATTAAATATTAGGTCTCTGTCCTCCATGTCTCGGTTAGTACATGACTCAATAATTGATCAACAAATAGATTTGCTCTGCCTTACAGAAACCTGGTTGCAGCCGGATGATTATGTTAGTTTAAATGAATCAACACCCCCGAGTCATTCTAACTGCCAGAAACCTCGAAGCACAGGCCGAGGGGGCGGTGTGGCAGCAATTTTTCACACCAGCCTATTAATTAATGAAAGACCAAGACAGACTTTTAATTCATTTGGAAGCCTGATGCTCAGCCTCGTCCACCCCAGCTGTGAAACTCAGAAACCAGTCTTACTTGTTATCATCTATCGTCCACCTGGGCCTTACACAGAGTTTCTCTCTGATTTCTCAGACTTTATATCTAATTTAGTTCTGAGCTCAGATAAAATAATTATTGTGGGTGATTTTAACATCCATGTAGATGCTAAAAATGACAGCCTCAACATGGCATTTAATTTGTTATTAGACTCAATTGGTTTCTCTCAAAATGTAAAAGAACCCACCCACCACTTTAATCACACTCTAGATCTTGTTTTAACATATGGCATAGAAACTGAACATTTAACAGTGTTTCCTGAAAACCCTCTCCTGTCTGATCATTTCCTGATAACATTTACATTTACAATAATTGATTACACAGCGGTGGAGAGTAGACTTTATCAAAGTAGATGTCTTTCTGAAAGCGCTGTAACTAAGTTTAAGAATATAATCCACCCACTGTTATCATCTTCAATGCCCTGTACCAACACAGAGCAGAGCAGCTATCTGAACGCTACCCCAACAGAGGTCGATTATCTTGTTAATAATTTCACCTCCTCACTACGTACGACTCTGGATACTGTAGCTCCTGTGAAAACTAAGGTCTCTAATCAGAAGTACCTGACTCCGTGGTATAATTCTCAAACACGTAGCCTAAAGCAGATGACTCGTAATCTGGAGAGGAAATGGCGTGTCACAAATTTAGAGGATCATCATTTAGCCTGGAGAAATAGTTTGCTGCTTTATAAGAAAGCCCTCCGCAAAGCCAGAACATCTTACTACTCATCACTGATTGAAGAAAATAAGAACAACCCCAGGTTTCTCTTCAGCTCTGTAGCCAGGCTGACAAACAGTCAGAGCTCTTTTGAGCCAACAATCCCTTTAACGTTAACTAGTAATGACTTCATGAACTTCTTCACAGATAAAATTTTTATCATTAGAGAAAAAATTACCAGTAATCATCCCACAGATGTAATATTATCTACAGCTACTCTTAGTACCATTGATGTTAAGTTAGACTCTTTTTCTCTAATTGATCTTTCTGAGTTAACTTCAATAATTACTTCCTCCAAACCATCAACGTGTCTTTTAGACCCCATTCCTACAAACTTGCTCAAAGAAGTCCTGCCATTAATTAATTCTTCGATCTTAAATATGATCAGCCTATCTCTAATGATCGGCTATGTACCACAGGCCTTCAAGCTAGCTGTAGTTAAACCTTTACTCAAAAAGCCATCTCTAGACCCAGCAGTCTTAGCTAATTATAGGCCAATCTCCAACCTTCCTTTCATATCTAAAGTCCTTGAAAGAGTAGTTGTCAAACAGCTAACAGATCATCTGCAGAGGAATGGTTTATTTGAAGAGTTTAAGTCAGGTTTCAAGGCTCAGCACAGCACAGAAACAGCTTTAGTGAAGGTTACAAATGATCTTCTTATGGCCTCTGACAGTGGACTCATCTCTGTACCTCAGTGCACTTGCTTTTGGTCATCTGCTGCTGTTGAATATCCACTTCAGTGTTTGACATGTTCTGTGTTCACAGATGCTTTTTCTCATACTTTAGTTGTACTGATTGATTATTTAAGTTTAGCTTTCCTATCACTTGAAGCAGTGGCCATTCTCTGCTGATCTCTGGCATCAACAAGGCATCCTTAACCCAGGCCTCATTATATGAAAGTTTGAAGCCTAATCTTAAAAGTAGAGATAAACACTAAAAATCTCAAACCACAAAGAAATCATTAAATAGCAATACACAAAACACTGGGACACCGACCCAGGACCATGACAAAACTGTAATCTGGCTCCACAGAAGAGGGGCCTGAAAACTGAAGGCTCTGCCTCCCATTCTACTTTTAAATACTCTAGGAACAACAAGTAGGCCTGCAGTGTGAGAGTGAAGTGCTATAATAGGCTGATATAATAGTACAAGGTCATTAAGATAAGATGGGGCCTGATTATCTAAGACCTTGTATGTGAGGAGCAGGATTTTGAATTCTGGATTCAACAGGAAGCCAATGAAGGGAGGTCTTAGGCAACAGTGATAATAATGAATTACAGTAGTCCAAGCTTGGAAGTAATAAACATCTTTCTCCTCTCAGCCCATTTTCTCCAATACTTTCCCTACATAATTTTGTCTTTTCTTTCCCACACTTCTTTTCTGTCTGTCTGCTGGCAGCCATGTGCAGTGCTTACTACGGCGTCACACTGGGTCACCACGACACACACACACACACACACACACACACACTCCCACGCGGCGTCAGTGCCTGTTATAGTGACAGCACTGCGGACAAAACCAACAACAGACAAATATATAAAAATGGGCTGAAATTCCATTTAATTTTAGGAGATTTCCACATCAACGCTGCTTTCATAAACCCGGTGTTTAGACATGCATCTAGGTTTAGGAAAACCAGGGGAGCCAGAAAGATAAATAGGCTCAATTATAACTGAAAGTTTTGGAGACATTTATCCCCAAATAGCCTGGCTACTTTTTGTCATGGGTGAAAAAAAAATAGATGTATGAGAGCCTTCAGTCCCTAAAAATGTCTTCATCTGTTCTCACACATGCTCTTTCATTTTGGCCATTTTCATGTAGCTTTTCCCACTGTCTTTGGCTCTTTAACTGTTCAGTCTTTGGTGTTAACAGTTTTCTAAGTAGACACAGAAGAAGACGAGGACAATAAGCAAATGAAAGCAAATAATGGCCTTGAATTGAGATAACAAAATAATAATAATAATAATGAGAAAAATACCTCAGTGCGGTTTCAATAATAGATTTTTGGTACAATAATTAAATTTATATGACCCTTCTTACACCAATTGTAAGTCAGCAAAAGTATTATTTTGTGAATAAAGGTTTTTCATATCAACAATGACAGATAACATTAAATAACATTTATGTGGCATATTGTTCAAATGTAACCAGATTTGTATTTTTATGCAGACGTCTTGCGTAATGTTGTTGATGTTTTCCACTGGACATGAATTTTTGTGATCATCCTTGTGAGACTGTCATTTAAAATTGTTCCCATTCTTCTTCAGTCACTTTTCTCACTCACTATGTGTTAACACTCTCTGCATTGGATCATACTTGTTATTACGCATAGTGGTCACTATAGTGGACAGCTATTCACTGGCTGTTTTCTTGCATTTGTGTCAGTGTCAGAGGTATACTTGTGTCACTCCATACACATCAATTGTCTACCTAAGTGGACATGTAAAAAACTCTTTGAAAAGTACATGTTTAAAGAAATTAAGTTCAAAAATCTTTTTTTCATGCCTAAACATGAATTAAAAATATTTCAGATTCCAGATTGAGGTTGTCCTAATTCATGCATGAAAGGGTTAACCTCTGTCTCTCTTCCACAGCACATCTTCTATCCTGTCTTCCTTCTCTCACCCAACCGGTCGCAGCAGATGGCCCCGCCCCTCCCTGAGCCTAGTTCTGCCGGAGGTTTCTTCCTGTTAAAAGGGAGTTTTTCCTTCCCACTGTCGCCAAAGTGCTTGCTCATAGGGGGTCATATGATTGTTTGGTTTTCTCTGTATGTATTATTGTAGGGTCTACCTTACAATATAAAGCGCCTTGAGGCAACTGTTGTTGTGATTTGGCGCTGTATGAATAAAACGGAATTGAATTAAATTAAATTCCTACGTTACATAAACTAGCACATCACTGATGGAAGGAACACACACCTTTTCCACGCTTTTATTTGCGTGTTACTTTCACATCAGGTTATAGGTTACAGGGAGTTTTGCTGTTTTTCTGTTTCAAAATAAAATGCTGATCTCAGACGAGCCACAGATGTTTACACAAGAACAGAAACAGATTTAGATAAATGACCAGAATAGAATAAAACACAAGCTTTTCTCTAGATTTTATGTTGACTCAGATTCTGGCTTTATGATTGGCTGCTGTGACCGTTTCCATAGTGATAAATAGGTTCGGTCCAGTTTAGCGGTTAAGCCTGTCCAGGATCTGAACCCACAAGGCGTTCAAAGCCAAGGCCACCAAACCAGCTGACCTCAGAGGTTTGACACCCACACCTTGGCTCCCACTGAGGGAGGAGAAGGAGGAGGGGAAAAAAACCTTTTCACATGTCTAACTAAACTAAACACTACAGATGCTTCTGAGCAGAGACTGCATACTAGCCATCTCTCCTCAACCATCATGTTGTGTCTTTGCACTATAATAAGGTAGCAGAAAGGGAGTGAGCGATTACTGCAAAAACAAGAGAATAACAAATGAGCCTGGAGAGAATAGATGAAGAAGACAAAGGACAAGCAGAAAGGATAAGAAGAGTAAGATATGAAAATAAAGATTAAAGGGAATCCAAGATGAGGAAGAGGTGCACAGAAAAATACTAAATAAATCCCTGTCAGTTAGACCCTGGTGTCAAAGGTCATGCTTTGTTTCCTGTGAGCTGTGGAAATAGAAGAGCTGTCACCAGGTTACAGCCCACAAAAACAATTCAGTTTCCTCCCTAATAGGAAAATGTTTGACACAGACGCTAGAGTGATCCTTACTGTTCTTGGGATCTCACTCATGAACTTCTTCCATGTTCTGAACTTTAAAAGCTTTCTTTCTCCTCAATCTGTAAAAGTGCTTGAAGGTTTCTTTCACTGCTCCTGTTGGACATAGACTGTTTGTGTCCTCATAGCCTCGGAAAGCTGTTCCTGCAGAAAACTGCTTCTCCAGCAGTTCCTCACACAGGACGTGACTGCAGGGCTACTTCCTACAGAAGCAGGAAACAGGAAGTTGTGGGGTCTTTAAGAGAGAGCCTGATATCCTGCAGCAGAGAGAAAGCACATACGCACACACCTCATCATGACATCATTACAGTGATGTTAGGCTCAGTGCAGCAGGCTGTTTGTATTGTATTGTTCAGAAGCCACCTTTGTTCTCTCAATAAAGAAATGTGGGAGCTCCTGCAGCACCAAAGGTGTGGAGAAACTACGTTCATGTTAAGTTTGACTGTGTGTAGTGACAGACGAATCTACTCTTTATCGTAAATGAATTAATGAAACTTTTCAAACCTGGTGATTCTATAACTGCAGTTTTTGTGTCCCTGTGAACACTACCATAAAAAGTATGGATCGGTCTCTGTGTTTTCACAGGTGAGTTTGGGGTTGGAATTGGTGACTGAAAAAATAAGATCAAAGATACCAAGCGTAAAAAAGGAGAGAAACAAGAAATCAAATGGTCGCTGGGCTCTCCTCTAGAGATAAGGGGTGTCCAAATTCATAGGCTGTGTTCTCCTGAGGACCTGTCCTTCGTGGTCTATGTGGGTTAGGGTCCTTCGAAGGCCGAGTAGGTCAGAAGTACGAGGCTGTGAAATGGGACGGTCTAACCTTCAGATCTGCATCAACGCTGTCTCGGTGGAGTTTAATAAACTCAGCCGTCTGCTCTTTGCTATCTAGAATCTAACAGGATACTGGTGTAAATTCTCGACCATCTCACACTTCTGTTTAATCAGTTTTCTGTTTGACATTTATTCAGCTGCGTGAAAACCCCGGAGGAACCCACCCGATGGATTAATAATGTTTTATTTAATCTAATCTAATAACTTTAATCTCAGCCAAACCGATTTACTCAGGAACAAATAAAACACTGAAAAAAGCCAAACAGTAACATTTTTAAGTTATCTAAGTGACATATATATCATGTTTAGTAGCGAAAGACCGCGGGGAGGTTTGAAAACGATGAAGCCGGGAGTCCGCTGCTCTCGCCGGCTCGAGTGACCCTCGAGCTCCCAGTAAGCTATCGAGCTGGTGGGTAACAGACTTCTCTGAAAACATCGGAGCACTTTTGCAAACATCTGATGTCTTGATAAACCGAGCAGATATTTATTTAGAAGTTTATTTTGTGACCCAGAAAGATTAATAAGAGTAATATTCAAACTGAGTAGCGGCCACCATTGTTGGAAACTGGAGTTGGCTGGGCCGCGCTATGAATTCTGGGATAGGTTGGACCACAAAGGATACATCCAACCCATCCTTCAAATTAGGGGAAAAGGAGGACGCATTTGTCGGCTGCATTAGGAGGAGTCTACAAATTTGGACAGCCTTAGTCGCGTCGTTGTGACGTAATCGGTCTACAAATGCGTCCTCAGGAGGATGCAGCCCATGAATTTGGACACCCCCATAGGGTGAGAGGCTCAGAGTAGAGCCACTGCTGCTCCAAACTGAAAGGAGCTAGTTGATGTCTCCTGGATGCCCAATAGCTCAGGTGTTTCGGGCATATCCTAGCAGGAGGGAGGGGAGAGTGTCCGCGGTAGAGGATTCCACGGAGACGGAGAGGATGATGACAGGTGGTTTATCTGAACTCCAAGCGGGCGGGAGGGCAGGCAGGTGAAGACTTGAACACCCTGGACAATAACCTGAGCACACAGTAACAGGATTAACACAGTTCATAGAAACCAGAAATTCCACATCAACCTTCGCGAGGGGCCAAGTTACCACTGAATGGTGACTAACGGATTGGCATGGAGCAGCTGGCCGTGCTGATCGCCTGGAATGGGGTGCAGGTGTGAAGGCCACAGCCACACCCTTAGGCGTGGGCATCCCCACCGCTCCTCAGACACCGATCCGCGGACCATGACACCAGGACATGCTGAAGAGATTACATGAGCCCAGCGAGCGCTAGAAAAGAGGCCTGGCCTGGGAAAGCAGCGGAAAACAGACGGAAGGATGGGAATCTCAAATTATTACTATGGAGTGAACAAAAGCAAGTTTGAATTTTACCATCCATTATAGTTAAATTAAAATGAAATTATGGTGAAAAAACTAAAGTGCAACTAATTTTTTAATGTATTTGTTTCTAACTCAAAAAGAAAATTACAAAATACTGTATGATAAGAATCTGATGGCTACATTGAGATGATGATAGTTCAGTGCAGTGAATACATTCCTATAACAGTGGTGGCCATCGTCCTAATTCTGAGTAAGAACTTTAGTCATGATGGTGAAACTGTAATACGGCGGTTAGGACTGTCACAGATGAATGGATCCCCAAAGCTCAGCACTGCAGACATCATGTTACTGTTACGGGGGCGTGCTGCTTTCAGCTCCACACATCAAATACAAACTCTTTGATAACTCTTTGAGAAATCCAAAGTTTGATGAATTCAAAAGTTTAAAGAGATCAAAAACACACATGTGCACATAAAGTACAGACACACACGACTGAGTCTCCAGATTTTATGTTATTAATTCCTATTTAACACAGCACAAACTTCTTCACAACAACATAGTTTGAACAAAGAAACTCACAAACACACACTGTCATTTCAGATCACACACACACATGCAGTGTGTGTAGTTGTGGTGACTGATCTGACAGTATAACCACATGTGGCCAATAAAACACCACAGAAACAGATGGGAAAATCCCTCTCCCTCTTCTTCTGCCTTGTCTCTCTGAAGTGTGTAATCCACAGATTCCTTCTTTCGTTTACTTTTACTCCCAGTTTTCGGATTCTTTGATTTTTCCCGTGTCTGTGTTTCCACTTTTTGCCTCAGCACCTCCCTCCTTCTCATTGATTTTTAATATTTTTACTGCCAAAGACTTTTTCACAGTATTCTCCAAATATGCCATTTCTTTTAAAACATGTATTTACTTTCTCTTTATTTAATTTATATTTTATAAATTGTGAAACATGTTTATAGTTATCTTGGCGCTCTGTGCTGGTTCAGCACACCAAATCTGTAATATGTAAGCATGTAACTACAGCCAGACACACACTCACACCACATACACACCTCCTATGTGGCGCTTTCCAGCAGTCTAAAAGGGAATTCAGCCTCGTGTTATCTTTTCCATTCAGCCTATCGCGCTGCCGGGTGAGGTGTTGTCACAAAAATATACAACTCTTCCTCTCTCTCTCTCTTCATACTCCCTTTCCGAACATCTCAAACTTCCGTAGTGTTTCCTTCTTGCTGCTAACATTCCTGTCAGTTACCTCAGCGAGCACCACTGACACACATTTACTGAATACTTGACCTGGGGTAGGAAAACATACACACACTTACCACATGCAACTTTGGTTTTTACAGCCCAGTTACGTTATAGCTCTCTGCTCTCCAACCAGAGGATAAATGACTCTCATGGAAATGTTAATAACAGAGTGAGGAGAAAGAAGAACAGGGCAAATAGTGGGTCATACAGGGATGCCTGAAGGGCGAGAAAGAAAGGAGAGCAGCCAATTAAACACTTAATAAAAAATATAAAAGAAGATATTATGATTTTTTTACAAAATATAAAGAATATGTGAAAGAATTGTGAGAAGGAAGAAAAACGACAAAAAAGGAAGGATGGGAAAAAAAGGGGGAAAAGGAAGAATAGATCAGAACAAAGTTTTAGCACATTTACTCGACTGTATGACCTAAATATTAAATACATCTAAAAGTAAAAATAATTTAAGGAATGATTGAGGACATGCACATGTAAGGATAAAAGGAAAAGAAGCGATAAAATACGGGGACTGTTTAGAAAGATAGACAAAAGCAACACTAGATGGAAAATAGAAACAAATGTGCTCATAAGACGAAAGCAAGGAGTACTAAACAGCAAGAGATGGCATGAAGGAGCAAAAAGATGCCACAGAATGAATAAAAATGGTGAGAAACAAAAAAGAAGGGGAAAGGTGACAAAAGATTGCAAAGAATAAAAGCTGAGACAGAGAGAAGTGAAATGAGAGAAGATGACAGTGAGTGAGGTGCTGGGGGGGAGTAAAAGAAGTCTGAAACAAAGAAAACAGCTTTTCCTTGTTCTGAAAGTTTTGTTTGTGGTTTTGTTCAAGGGGAAACTGTTGTGCCAAGCCAATATTTTCTAATGTCTTAACGAAACCTAGAGAGGACAGAATCAGAGCTGATCACACAGGAAAACACAGACGTGACTCTTTGTCTCAAACTATGTAAATGCACTGAAAACACAGAGGACGCACCAATTGTGCTGTTTTTTGTCTTTTTTGATATGCAGGAGCAAAAAGTTGACCAAAAATTCAAAATACTAAGTTTCCAAAGAATTAATCCAGCCAGCTTTAGCCACAGAGAAAAACCTGTAAATGTCCAGAGTGCAAACTTGGAAGTGTTTATTTTGTGACATTATATTAAAAGACTTAACAGATCTGTTTACACCCATTGCACATTTTTCAAATACATAAACACAAACAAAACCCTTTTCTACGCTCGCTGTCAGGCACAGTGACAGTGGTGGGAAAATCCTGGTTTTAATTTTTTGTTATGTGTCTGCTGAGAAAATGTGTTTTGTATTAATCCCAAAAATCTTGGGTGTTTCTTTTTTTCCTTGAGATAATTATTACCAAAAGCCCCAGAGTTACTGCACGGCTCCAAAAAACGCCCGTCTCTCTGATGTCTTTGTGTGTCACAGTAAATTAAAATGGAAACACAGCTCTGTTTGGTGTCAACACGAAAGAATGTCAAATGCAGATGTACACGGCTTTTATTATTTTATTTTTTAATATTTAGCTTCCTTGGGGCTTATCCTCTAATAGAAAATATTTGGAAAAGGCCATAGGGATCAGTGTGGTGAATTTAACTGTTTTCACTGTACATATCCTTGACGCTGTCCTTCAGTTTCATGTAGAGAAAAGAAAAAACGGCATTGTCTTTAGGACTGATGCAGAACAGATGTGAGCCCTTTGAGAAGAGACTTCTGGTTTTTGTTTCCACTGTATACAAAACGATGCTATGTAAACATACAGAGTGGGTGATGATTTTTCATTTTCTCAGTAGGAACAAAACCACTAATTCATGTTCATTTAAATGTTGGCAGGATAAGTTACTCATTTAGCAAAACGTAACATCTATAGGACATCATCACTTTATAAGTTCATAATAGATGAATGGCAAACAAAGTTCAGTGGAAAAGCACTTCTCCAACACTTTTGAAATGAAGGTTACACAGTTCACACATGCATCATCTCTTTGTGTCAGGTTTGCAACGGCTCTGAGTGGGCAAAAACTGAACTCACCAAAAGATCTGCCGGCACCTTTACATGAGCAATTATTCGATTTATACATGAAATATTACATAACAAAGATTTCTCTTTGCTTCAAAACAGAAAAAACACACAAATAAAACAGAGCAAGCCCTGCTAGGTAAGAACATGATAGGAAGAGGAACAGAGGGTGTCAGGCAGGGACAGGGGAAAATATATGACAAGCAGATGCCCTATGATACATTACATTAACATTTTATAGTTCTTTTCATAGTTTAAATTAAAAAAAACCAACAACCCCAGATCAGACGCATGTAACAGAATAAATATATTTATCACACTTTCTGACGAACACAACGCTTTCTTGTTCTTATGCTTAGCTGGGCTAATTAACTCCAGCACTGAACACATGAATATTAGAATTATATCAATCAACTCATCAAACTCTCAGCAAGAAAATATAATTTCTTTTTTTCCTTAAAGAAAAATAAGATTCAGTAAAGAAGACAGAAAAAAACAAGACAAACAGTCACAAAAACATATTTCAAATTATGAGTATTTTTACTTCTATATATGAAACAAGACATCAAACCCAGTGCATAGAGAACATTTCATAGTTTCACTTTCTCCTTCACATCCTGTCAAGAAGCATAGCATCTTCAAAAGTATACAGTAAACATCTACATCAAACCAATGTTCCCAAAGTTCATGACTGTGCGACTGATCTCCAACATCTGTTTGTGTGAGGTTGCTTTGTATGAATAGAGCTGATTACTTGCAAAGGCCGTGAATACAATCATGACCTGTGATCAGAAATAGACAGTGCTAAAGTTTTAAACTAACCCCAGTTAAAGATATATCAGAGAAGCTAGTTAGAAAGAGTGTTCTTGGAATCAGCACACACCCATGTATGTCAGTAGAGTCTGACAGGGATGTTTCCCGACAGGGAACATACAACGGCCTGAAAAGTGAAACATTCTGATAGGTTAGACAGATATCTGACATGTTGGTGTTTGCCCCTAACTTTCCCAACAACACTAAGAAAAATACTGTAAATGAATCTTGGAAGTGTTTCACTGAGCTAATTTTTCATGTTCCCAATCAACAAAAAATATGACAGAAATTGTTGTGAAGCCCAACTGAGATTATTTTCCTGATTTCAAATGCTTTCTTTTCTACAACATACCAAGAACTAAAATAACTGAACATTGAACATGTGGTACTTAAAGGCATGTCAACACACATAAGGGTTCCTGAAACCTAAAGATTTGAAAGCTAGTGAAGGGCTCTTTGAAATGCTTTGAATAAAGTATGACCCAAATAGTTTTTCCAGTATACTTCCTTTGTATGTTGTCTCATCATACATTTCAGAGTATTTATCCAGTGATACAGGTGCTGTAATAGACAGCGCTGCTTGCATCAGACAGAGCAGATATAAGAGGGCTGCTTCCATCATCACACCCACCAACGCCACCCACCACACCACCAACATCCCTATTAACTGCACTACTAACAATACTATTATTGCTACTTCCAGCAATACTGCTACTACGGCCACCCACAACCTTGGACACACCACCACATTCCCCGCCCAATCCATAAGCCTCATCTCGATTTCTCCGAACATTTACATACTGGTCAAATTCATGCCTGTCCACTTCAGCCCAAAATTCAGCAGACGAAGCCCCCAGCTGGCCAGAGGAATCCAGATTTGAATTATCCAAATTCACAGAGGGAGGGAAAGTGGATGGAGGGGGAATGGATGAGGTTGAGCAGGAAGAAGTCGTTTCAGGAGGAGGTGAAAGCTGCCCCAGATGAGAAGAAGTGAAATGAGGAGCTTTAGGGGTGCCGTTTCCATATAGCTGACTGAAATAACCAACAGGAGCAGAGCTCAGTGGGGGCTGGTGGCATTTTATTGGCTCAGAGAGGCTGTTGCAGGGCTGGTGATATGAAACTGGGGAGGAAGGATCCGGCAGTGGTGGCGGGCACTTTACGGGACTTCTTAAAGTGACCTGGTGACCAGAAACATGCGTGAGATTTAGCTTGGAGCTGAGTGAAGTGACAGAGCTCATGCTCGACATCATATTTGATTCAGCAGAAGTCATTCTGGTGCTTAAAGTCATTCCTGAACCCTGGCCGTGTATGGAGCTGTGGTGGCTGTGGTTGTTGTAGTGGTGGGTGTAATGCTGATTATGATGGTGAAGGTGGTGTTGGTACCCACTCCAAACTCCCATCCCTCCCTCCTCCTGCATATGTTGGGGGAAAAACACAGATTCCCCAGCTCCATCTTCCAGAATGTCCAGTGGGGACATTTCTGGAGTGGGCAAGCCATAGCTTTCTAGCTCTGAGTGTCCTGAGGCCTGGAGGTCCCTGAAATGGCCCAGAGATGGAAGCAGGTGATGAGAGTGATGATGTGGAGGCTGGACACCTGGATGCCCGTAAGCAGAACCTCCAGTAACATTTTCTGCACCCAAAGGACTGACACCAGGTCCTAAACCCAAGCCTGGTGCCCCACCCTGGGCTAAGCTGTGCAGCAGAAGCCCGGGTTCTACACGTTTAAGCTTCTTGGTGGTTTTTTTGCGGCGAGGTCGGTACTTGTAGTTTGGGTGATCCTGGAGGTGTTGGACACGAAGACGCTCTGCTTCCTCTACGAATGGTCGCTTCTCTACAGCGCTCAGGGCCTTCCACGACTGACCTGCAAGAAGAGGAGTTAAATATTTTTAAAAATTTCAACCATATTTTGGTCTTCTTAGATGAGAGAAAGGGGGCATATAAGAACAGCACTGCTGTTCAAATTCATTTTGCAACTCACTGTCAAACAGATTACAATCAGTCTGATAGATCATTTTATTATTTACTGCTCGGCCTATAACATGTCAAAATACTCTACAGCACTGACAGCCTTGAGCAGCTCCATCTACAGCTACGTGTAGGCATTCAAAGAAGGACCTTAATGTCCTGTGACATGCATGAAGTGCTTTGACTCTCAGTTCGTCCTGTTTTTGGAGATGTGTCTTACACACTGATGGATGTCAAGAGCTACTTGGGAGGTTATTTTAACAGCATTTGAAGTAAACTCACAGTAAAGAGTTTAGAGGCAAACATGGCATGTGCAATGAGCCCAGATGCAGCAACATACATATTGGCTTGGTAATGTAGAGCTGAGGAATCAGACTTTTAATTTGTCCTGAACAGAAATGAGGCTATTTATGGTCTGTGTTTGATGATCTTTCTGGTGTGTCACACTGAAAACTGCTAAAATGAAAGTGGTCAGATATTTAAATTTCCAATACGACGACTCCTCACTTTGGTGCTTTTACTGAAATTGATGACTACAAAGATCAGATCTTTGGCTCTCCACTGAGTTGGTCTCTTTGTTTGTCTTACCGAGCATCTTGCTGAGCACAGCGTTGTGTAGGTCCGGGTTCTGCAGGGCCAGCCGCTTCCTCTCATCTTTAGCCCAGACCATGAAGGCATTCATTGGCCTGCGAATCCTCTGCTCAGCCCCTGCAGCTTTCCCATCACCCGCTGACATGCCTCCAGCCCGGTTCAGATCAGGACTCTGTCCCCCTGAACCGTGCGTCAAACACATCCTTGGTTCCCCTCTCCTCATATTCCCAGTTCTGTCTGGAGAACTGCAATCCTCAGAGAGCTTCTGTTCAAAACCCATTTCAGAAGCAGGACTCGGGGTCCTTGAAGTCCAGGGGCCCCCAAGAGACACCTGGCTGACTCTAGAAAGGCTAGGCTTGGTTAAATTCATCCCAGAAAAGGTTTAGTCCAGGTCAAATTCTGCAAATGTCTGTCTCAGTTTGTTGGTCTGCAAAGTTCTGGACAAAAACTGAAACTGAAAATACTTCAGCCGACAGAGGAGAGAAGCATCAGAGGAATTTGGTCTCAGAGCACAAATACCAAAGCAAAGCATCGAGATGTGAGAGGAGGGGGAGACAAGAATAGAAAACAAACCCGTTGTGGTGCAGGATTTCCCCTGAAAACGATCCGCAGTGACTCTGCTGCTTTCTTTGTCCACTCTAGGTTTTCTGTTTGCTTCTGCGGTTTGTCCACAGTTTGATTTCACTCTGTCACTCGGGCCCTCCGACACACCGTCTCCCTCGCTGTCTGCTCACTTTGAAAGTTTGGAAACCTGTGGCCAGATCTGACCGACCCATGCTGTGTATATATACCCCGCCCTGACCAATCGCATAAATACAGGCTTGAGGATTTAACCAATGACGAACCACCAGGCTGTTTGAGAGACAACACGGAGAGGGGAGGTCCAAACTTTCCCCCCCACCCTCCCTTCAATCTCTACAACTGCCACCCTTTCCTCCCACTGAACGCACACACCCTGTCTGTCTGTACAGGGAGATGTAATCAGAGAGGTTCCATTGTTCTTCACTGAGAACTGAGAAGCTTCTTTGTCAAACACACACACAGAAGTAGTGAAACACAAATACCATAAATGAGATGACACATTTATAATTAAGTTTGCCAACAAAGGAGACAAAACATGATTACACACATTTAGAGTGTGTGTGTGTGTGTGTGTGTGTGTGTGTGTGTGTGTGTGTGTGTGTCTTTGAGGGCAGGACAGCGGCAAGGCAGCCAACCACAGTCCCAACCAGAACGATTAGTGGCTGAACTTAACAACAACTCACTGAGGAGGAGGAGGAGGAGGAAGGGGCTCAGGTCTAGGATGGGTCACTATGGAAGGGGGTCTAACATGAGGTTTTGTAACCCAGCAATCTGATGTCTTAGGGATGCAGCAACATTTCAAATCAGTGTGAACTTCAGGGTGTTAAAGTGCTCACTCAATAAAGACATTAATTACATCATTTATTTAGCTTCTCTGTTTTATTGAAAGGTTTTTAGCTTATAATACAAAGTGCTGTGAGGCAACTGCTGTTTAATTTATAACATTTTGAAAAGGCATTCAGCTGAAATTTTGAGAAAAAAGAATAGACTTTGATATTTTAATAAAAAGAATGGAATTTTAAAGAGAACAGAATTATAATACGTTTTCTTGTAAAAATGAATGAAATGTGGCCAAAATTTAGTTTAAAACGTCAGGTTTGTAAAACACGGAACATTTTCTCCACCTTTGTCTTCACAAATTGAAAGTTTGACAAAGCCGAAAAAGGATGAGCACATTTATTTAAACACGTGTTGTGTTCTGTCCTGAGCTGGGTGAAACATTTGAACTAATGAAGAAACAGAATGAACAAACAATGGACAGAGCGATGCTCGTACCAATCAAACTGTTTGTCTGTCTGCCAAGGACACCCCCTCCCCTCCACCCGCCACAATCTAACGGCCCCCTACACACCCACCCACCCACCCACACACACACACACACCACTTTCTCCCCCACGCCCAGCTCTGGCTCTGGCGTCTCTGAGCCTCCTGCTCAACCAACCAGGAACTACTCCCACTTACTACTGTGTGTGTGTGTGTGTGTGTGTGTGTGTGTGTGTGTGTGTGTGTGTGTGTGTGTGTGTAAAATGTTACAGTTTTGTCCTGCAATACTCAGCCGAGGGCTTGAAGCAGCAGCATTTGACTCAAAGTGCTAATCTAGCCAATAATCCAGAGGTTCCTGCAGCTGCTGCAATCCACTCCCGGTTAACTGAGTGGTACCAAAGACGCTGTGAGTTTTATTGTTGTTTATTACTGGAATGCATTTATTAACCATTTTAATGTTGCTTCTCCATCAAAGTCAGAAAGATGCTAAATAGTATAAAATGGTGAGAACAAAACCTTAAACACGTTGGTAAAGGACCAAAACTACCACCACAAGTTTGTTTCATGTTTTCACTAAAACACAACTAAAAAGAAAATCTGTTATTTAAATCAATATCACATTCAAGATAATCTTCTCGTGCACCTCAGGACCTTCTTCAGATATTTTATCTTGCAGTAGGATTCATGTTATGCCCTGTTGAGGAACAGAGAGAGACAGTGGGGAACAGAGGGAGAGAGAGGAGCAGACAGAGAGAGAGAGAGGGAGAGAGAGAGGAGCAGAGAGAGAGAGAGAGAGGAACCGGAGGGAGAGAGAGGAACAGAGAGGGAGAGGAGCAGAGGGAGAGAGAGGAGCATAGAGAGAGAGAGGAGCAGAGGGAGAGAGGAACAGAGGGAGAGAGAGGAGCAGAGAGGGAGAGAGAGAGAGAGGAACCGGAGGGAGAGAGAGGAACAGAGAGGGATAGGAGCAGAGGGAGAGAGAGGAGCATAGAGAGAGAGAGGAGCAGAGAGAGAGAGAGGAGCAGAGGGAGAGAGAGGAGCATAGAGAGAGAGGAGCATAGAGAGAGAGAGGAGCAGAGGGAGAGAGAGGAACCGGAGGGAGAGAGAGGAGCATAGAGAGAGAGGAGCAGAGGGAGAGAGAGGAGCAGACAGAGAGAGAGAGAGGAGCAGAAGGAGAGAGAGGAGCATAGAGAGAGAGGAGCAGAGGGAGAGAGAGGAGCAGACAGAGAGAGAGAGAGGAACAGAGAAGGAGAGAGAGGAGCAGAGAGAGAGAGAGAGGAACAGACGGAGAGAGAGGAGCAGAAAGAGAGAAGGGAACAGAGGGAGAGAGAGGAGCAGAGAGAGAGAGAGAGGAACAGAGGGAGAGAGAGGGAGCAGAGAGAGAGAGAGAGAGGAACAGAGGGAGAGAGAGGGAGCAGAGAGAGAGAGGAGCATAGAGAGAGAGGAGCAAAGAGAGAGAGGAACAGAGGGAGAGAGAGGAGCAGAGGGAGAGAGGAGCAGAGGGAGAGAGAGGAGCAAAGAGAGAGAGAGGAACAGAGGGAGAGAGAGGAGCATAGAGAGAGAGGAGCAGAGGGAGAGAGAGGAGCATAGAGAGAGAGGAGCAGAGGGAGAGAGAGGAGCACAGAGGGAGAGAGGAGCAGAGAGAGAGAGAGAGAGGAACAGAGGGAGAGAGAGGGAGCAGAGAGAGAGGAACAGAAAAGGAGAGAGAGGAGCAGAGAGAGAGAGAGAGGAACAGACGGAGAGAGAGGAGCATAGAGAGAAAGAGGAACAGAGGAAGAGAGCGGGAGCAGAGAGAGAGAGAGAGGAACAGAGGGAGAGAGAGGAACAGAGAGAGAGAGAGGAACAGAGAGAGAGAGGAACAGAGGGAGAGAGAGGAGCATAGAGAGAGAGAGAGGAACAGAGAAGGAACAAGAGCAGGTGAGACACACCTGTTAGTCACATGGTTGTTTGTCAAAACTCATCATTACATGTATCCAGTACCTAGTGTATCTTTTTAGATACCGTTTGTTACTTTTCAAATTCTATAGTTATTAAGTTTTGCAGGCTTGTTTGCACAACAAGGATAAATAATTATATAAACATTTCTGAATCTAAATAGTGGACTTTGGTAGAATTAAGAAATGAGTGTAGTGCAGGTCTATGATGATTTTTAGTGCTACTATCATCTAGTTTTGATTCTGGTTCTGTCTTGGTTACGTCCTAAGTAGTCCTGATTTTAAACTGTTGTAGTCCTGTTTTAATTCCGGATCAGTTCTGGGTCTGGTTGAATTTGGGTTTAGTCCGTGTGTCTTGATACAGCCCGACTTTGTTCTGCCTTGCTGCTTAATTAAAAAACTAGTTTAAGGTGTCCTGCACAAGTGTTGTATATTTTTTCCCATATGAAGTGTCATGCGCAAAAGCGTCAGCTCTAAGAGCCGTGCTTAGAGAGAGCTTTGTAGTGAATCAGAAGAGCCGGCTCCTCACTTAATTTCCTTTTGCTGCTCAGCTCTCACACAGTGGCTCAGCTATGCTCCAATCCCTCCATATTGTGGCCAATCACGTGCGAGGATATAGGATAATATCATTATGTGAAAAACGGAGAGAGTGAGAGACGCGACAATCAAGTGGAGCGTGCGTCTGTCCTCTCAGTGAATGAGTGAGACAGTAGACAGCAGTGAGGGCTGTGCGAAAGCAAAAACACATAAATATGCCTGACACCAGTAAACGAAGCAGCATCTGGCAGCAGCTTAAAGACTTTTTTGTCTCGGTCTTGACTCAGTCTGTATTGGTTTTGGTCTTGTCTTGGTCTCGATACACTCTGATCTTGGTATTGTCTTGGTTTTGGTTTAGGTGGTCTTGACTACAAGTCTATTCCTTACCTGCTGTTTCGTCCTACGAGCTCAGAGGAACATGACTAGACTTAAGTTTTTTGAGTACATTTTACATCTAATCCAAAAGACTTCTTCAGTTCTAAAACGAAATGGTGGAGAGTCAGAGGTACTTGGACCCTAGTGTGGCTTGTCCCTTAACCGGGTTGTTGCAGCACAATTAATCATGTGACTAATCACATGAGCCAAGATGGGAAAAAAGTGGTGGGTCATTGCCACCAGAGATTTCAGGTCAATCCATTGTGACACCTTGCCCACCCTGTCATGGGACCTATTGAGGGCACCTGACCCAGGATGTGAGTGGGCATTGAGGCGTCTGGATTATAGATGGCAGACAGTTGGTGTTGGAAGCCTGTTCACTGTGGACATAGAAACGGACATACGCCCGTTTCGAGGTTAGCCAGGCGGCTAATGCTATCTACCGCCTGACTACCGAGGACAGTGACGTCATCAGCGAGAGACCGGTGACCAGCATCGCGGAGCATGACGTCCGAGCGGCACTGAGGAGAGTGAACACAAGGAAAGTGGCGGGGCCAGACGGCATCACCAGCCGTCTGCTGCGCTGCTGTGCTGACCAGCTAGCAGGTGTGTTCACTTACATCTTCAACGAGTCCCTGGCGAAGTCTGTGGTCCCCACATGCTTCAAAAGATCCACCATCATCCCTGTGCCCAAGAACAGCAAACCCTCATCCCTGAACGATTACCGGCCAGTTGCACTGACCTCGGTAGTAATGAAGGTGTTTGAGAGGCTGCTGAAGAACATCATCTCCTCCTCCATCCCAGACACCACAGATCCGCTGCAGTTCGCCTACAGATCCAACAGATCCACAGAGGATGCCATCGCCCACGTCCTACACACCACTCTCAGCCACGTGGACAAGAAACAGGGTAGCTATGTGCGAATGCTGTTTGTTGATTACAGTTCAGTGTTTAACACAATAGTGCCCTGCAGACTGTTCACAAAGCTGAGGGATCTGGGACTTAACAGCCATCTGTGTGCATGGGTGTTGGACTTCCTCACTGGCAGAACTCAGGTGGTGAGGGTGGGCAGGTGCTTCTCCAACAGCATCACCATCAACACAGGAGCACCTCAGGGATGTGTCCTCTCGCCACTGCTCTACTCCCTCTACACTTCAGACTGTGTGGCCACCCACGGCTCCAACACCATTGTGAAGTTTGCTGACGACACAGTGGTGTTGGGTGCCATCTCCAACAACGATGAGACGGCCTACATGGATGAAGTGAAGAATCTGGCATCGTGGTGCCAGGACAACCACCTCCAGCTGAACGTCAGCAAGACCAAGGAGCTGGTGGTGGACTTCAGAAGGGGTCAGCACAGAGACTACAAGCCCATTATCATCAATGGAGCTCCAGTGGAGAGGGTGCAGTCCTTCAAGTATCTTGGTGTCCACATCTCCTCAGACCTGACATGGGCTGCCCACATTCAGGTCCAGACCAAAAAGGCTAGGCAGCGCCTGTATCACCTACGACAACTGAGGAAGTTCAGGGTCTCTCCAAAGATCCTCAGGATTTTCTATACAGGCGCTGTGGAGAGCATCCTCACACAGAACATGACATCGTGGTTTGGGAACAGCTGTGTGAAGGACCAAAAAGCTCTCCAGAGAGTGATCCGTACAGCAGAACGCTGCTGCAGGATTGTTCTCCCCCCGCTTCAGGACACCTACACCAGGAGATGCCGGACTAGAGCAGCGCAGATACTGAAGGACCCGTCCCATCCTGGCAACAAACTGTTCCAACTTCTGCAATCTGGTAGAAGGTTCCGCATCTTCCGGGCAAGGACAGAGAGACTCAAGAGGAGCTTCTATCTGTCACGATCCTGGGTCTTATGACCCAGTGTTTTGAGTTTTAGTTCATTTTGATGTTTTAGTTTATGTAAGCCCTTCAGGTTCCTAAGTTCATTTGTTATCATGCTTAAGTGTTTCTAGTTCTTATTATTTCCCCCTCGTGTTTCCAACTATGGTAAATCTCCCCTGCTCTTCATGTGTTTCATGTCTGTGTCTTACATTGTGAAGTTTGGGTTGTCATGTCTACGTCTCATTATGTTTCCTGTTTTATTGTGAAGAGGTCTGGTGTTTCTGTGTTCATCGTGTTCAGTTTTACTCTTCCCCTGTGGCGTTGTTATGTTCATGTTGATCTACTGTGCCTTTCTGTTCCATGTTTCAGATCCCTATGTTCTGTCTCCCCCAGTCTGTTAAGTTCACATGTCTAGAGTTCCGTCAGTGTGTTTCCTGTTTTACTTTCACAGTCTGTTCTATGTTAATGTTTCTAGTTTTGCTTCCCTTGCCTCGTCCTGCTTAATTAATCTCAGCTGTGCTCTCCTCCTGTGGCTCATTCCCCCTCGTTATCCCTCAGTGTATTTAAGCCCCATGTTTCTCTTTGTCAGTGTTGCGTCCTCCATCATAGCTGTGTGATTTTTCCCTGTGCTTTAGTTTTCCCAGTTTAGTTTATTTTGTATTGTTTTTCGTGTCCCACGCCAGCAATAAAGCTGTGTTTTTTGAGTTTACCTTTTGTCTCTGTGAGTTTGCGTTTGGGTCCTCTCCTGCCTGCACACAGCCGTACTGTGACAGAAGGACGCAACCCGACAATGGACCCAGCAACTCATAATCCCTCCGCTGAGCTCCGGGAGGACATGATCTATGCGGTGGAGTTTCTATGCCAGGAATGGTTTGCGCTGCCCTTTGAAGAGTACCAGGAGGAGTTAGCCATCCGTCTGCAGAGGATGGTTTCTGGACTTCCCTGGCTATTTGGCACGCTAAACCCTCTCATCCAGGACTTCCTCGTTTCCACCGTACACATCCGCCCGGATCGGCCTCTCCACTATGAAGACTCGGAGGAGGTTCAGCCCGGTCCGCTGGAGGATTCGCGGGCTGGCACGTCTCCTCCCCCTCCTTCCCGGAGAAAACGGCGTTCACGCCGTCAGCGATCCCGAGCAGCGGAGCAGTTTTCTTCCACTGCTGGAGGGCCCGAGGAGCCCGTCCAGCCTCATGCCACGTCAGCTGGAGGGCCCGAGGAGCCCGTCCGGCCTCACGCCACGTCAGCTGGAGGGCCCGAGGAGCCCGTTCGGCCTCACGCCACGTCAGCTGGAGGGCCCGAGGAGCCCGTTCGGCCTCACGCCACGTCAGCTGGAGGGCCCGAGGAGCCCATCTGGCCACCTTCTGCTTCACCACCTGTGGTTGCAGCGCCACCTCCTGCGGCTCCTGTGCCGACGCCTGCAGGACCACCACCTGCTGCGCTACTGCTTGCTGCTTCTACGCCTCAGCCTGAGGACGACGCCTCACCTGGTTCTGCCACACCTCAGTCTGAGAACTCATACAAACTCATTTCACCCACTATAGACTGTGTGTTGCTGCAACTTGAAAAGCAACCTGCCTCGTCAGCTGGAGGGCCCGAGGAGCCCGTCCAGCCTCATGCCTCGTCAGCTGGAGGGTCCGAGGGGACCGTTCAGCCGCCATCTGCGGCCGCCTCGTCATCGGCTGGTCCAGCTTCTGCTTCGCCTGGTCCAGCTTCGGCCTCGCCTGGTCCAGCTTCGGCCTCTGCTTCGCCTGGTCCGGCCTCATCAGAGTCTTCAGCCTCGCCTGGTCCGGCCTCATCAGAGTCTTCAGCCTCGTCATGTCCGGCCTCTGCCTCTGCTGCGTCTGGCCCTGCCTCGCCTCAGCCAGAGGTCTCCGCACCTGCTGGCCCTGCCTCGCCTGGTCCTGTTGCGCCAGCTGGAGGTTCAGCCAAGCCCGTCCAGCATCCTTCCACGCCGTCGACTGCAGCGCCATTATCTGGTCCTGCCTCGCCTGGTCCTGCCACGGCCCAGCCAGAGGTCGACACCACACCTCTGCTCGTCTCGCCTGCCAAGCCACGTCCAGCATGGCTGTTTCCGGGGCCTGTCAAAACAGCCTGTTCATGGAAACCCACCAAACCACCCGAGGGGTCACGTCCACATCCACACTACCGTCGACCGCCAGCCAAGCCACCCGACAGGTCTTGTCCACGTCGCCGCCGGCCGCCAGCCAAGCCACCCGACAGGTCTTGTCCACGTCGCCGCCGGCCGCCAGCCAAGCCGCCTGAGTGTGGCCAGCCATACCTGCTTCGCCACTGCCTCCTTCCTCGTGGCCGGCCCCCTGAACCTTTGAACTATGAACTGTTATGCTATCGACCTCCAGGACGGCCCCCTGAACTACTTAACTGTGGACTTTTGTGCTGTCACCCTCCCGGTCGGCCCCCAGAAAGTTTTGAGAACTGTCTCCGGAGCTTTAGTGCCTTTCATGGGCTTTTTGCCTTTTCATGGGCGCCCTTTTGCACCCTAGCTCGGCTACAGACTCAGCACCCGAGTGCCTTTATTGTGATCTCGGGTGACTTCAACCATGTATCACTGGACAATACACTACCAACATTCAAACAATATGTGGACTGTCCCACCAGGGGAGAGAAAACTTTAGACTTACTGTATGCTAACGTCAAGGATGCATACAGCTCCTCCTCCCTCCCCCCACTTGGTAGGTCAGATCATAACCTGATTCACCTCACCCCCCGCTATGTGCCAATTGTGAGGAGGGAACCTGTGACCACCAGGACTGTTAGGAGGTGGTCAGAGGAGGCAATAGCGGAACTACAGGGCTGTTTCGAGGTGACCGACTGGGAAACACTCTGTGAGCCTCACGCCGAGGACATCAATGGGCTTACTGAGTGTATCACAGACTACATAACTTTCTGCACCGACTCCATTGTTCCAGCTCAGACTGTTCATTGTTACCCAAATAACAAGCCGTGGGTGACTAAGGACATCAAAGCCCTCCTCAACAACAAGAAGAGGGCTTTCAGAGGGGGCAACAAAGAGGAGGTGAGGAAGGTCCAGGTGTTACTAAAGGACAAGATCAGAGAGGCTAAGGACAATTACAGGAGGAAGCTGGAGTGGAAACTCCAGCAGAACAGCATGAGAGAGGTGTGGAGGGGCATGAAGACCATCACTGGATTCAGGCCAACCAACAGCAGGGGAGCTGAGGGAGGTGAGAATAGAGCCGACGAGTTGAATCTGTTTTTCAATAGATTCGACACCACAGTGTCTGCTCCCACCCCCACAACCTCACCTGTAGTCAGCCTGGAATCCAGAGCCACACCACTGTGCCAGCCTCTCTCTTCACATGTTGCCTCCTGTGAGATTCCTGACACCCCTCCCCCACCCATCACCTTCACTCAATACCAGGTTGAGATGCAAATGAGGAGACTTCACTCAGGCAAGTCTGCTGGACCAGACGGAGTGAGTCCCCTTGTCCTCAAGACCTGTGCCCCCCAGCTGTGTGGAGTCTTTCATAAACTGTTTATGCTGAGTCTGAGTCTGCAGAGGGTCCCGGTGATGTGGAAGACATCATGCCTCGTCCCTGTACCAAAGACGCCTCGTCCCAGTGGCCCCCAGGATTACAGGCCCGTGGCACTGACCTCCCACATCATGAAGACCCTGGAAAGGCTCATCCTGGACCAGCTGCGACCCATAGTAAGACCACATCTGGATCCCCTTCAGTTCGCTTATCAGCCTCGTCTCGGAACAGAGGACGCCATCATCTACCTGCTCAATCGTGTCTACACCCATCTGGACCAGCCGGCGAGCACTGTGAGGGTCATGTTTTTTGACTTTTCCAGTGCTTTCAACACCATCAGGCCGACCCTCCTGGGTGATAAGTTAGCAGCGATGCAGGTGGATGCTTCTCTGGTGTCCTGGATTGTTGATTACCTGACAGGAAGACCACAATATGTACGTCTCCCACAGTGTGTGTCTGACAAGGTGATTAGCAACACAGGGGCACCACAGGGGACTGTCCTCTCCCCCTTCCTCTTCACCCTCTACACCACAGACTTCAGCCACTGCACAGAGACCTGCCATCTTCAGAAGTTTTCTGATGACTCTGCGGTGGTTGGATGCATCAGCAGGGATGATGAGACAGAGTACCGGGCTGTGGTCGACTCCTTTGTCACGTGGTGTGAGCAGAATCATCTGCAGCTCAACGTGGCAAAGACCAAGGAACTGATCGTGGACTTCAGGAAGACCAGGAAACACTTGACCCCTGTTTCAATCCAGGGGGTCAGTGTTGACATTGTGGAGGACTATAAATACCTTGGAGTACACATTGACAATAAACTGGACTGGGCTAAAAACACCACAGCACTTTACAGGAAGGGCCAGAGTCGTCTCTATTTTTTGAGGCGACTGAGGTCCTTCAACATATGCCAGAAAATGCTGAGGATTTTCTATGAGTCTGTTGTGGCCAGTGCGATCCTCTATGCTGTTGCATGCTGGGGGAGCAGGCTGAGGGTCGCAGATGCCAACAGACTTAATAAACTGATCCGTAAGGCCAGCAATGTTGTGGGGATGGAGCTGGACTCCCTCAAGGTGGTGTCGGAGAGGCGGATGCTGTCCAAGATAAAGACAATGTTGGATAACACCTCCCACCCACTCCATGACATGTTGGTCAGTCACAGGAGCACGTTCAGTGAGAGACTGAGATTACCGAAAAGCACCACTGAACGACACAGGAAATCATTCCTGCCTGTGGCCATCTCCCTGTACAACGCATCCACTTAACACACTGTTTGCTGCTACAGCTACACATGTTTCTTTTCCAACTATTCATTTATAAGTGACTTATGTATGTATGTATGTATATATATGTATATATTGTACTATTCTTAGTTAGCGTATTGTCTGTCTTGTCTTAATGTTGGTTTAAAATGGAGCACTGTAACAAAAAATAATTTCCCCCAGGGATCAATAAAGTATTCTGATTCTGATTCTGATTCTGATTTTTGTGGGACTTTTGCTCTGGTTTTGGTCTGTGCTCTCCTCCTGTGGCTCATTCCCCCTCGTTATCCCTCAGTGTATTTAAGCCCCATGTTTCTCTTTGTCAGTGTTGCGTCCTCCATCATAGCTGTGTGATTTTTCCCTGTGCTTTAGTTTTCTCAGTTTAGTTTATTTTGTATTGTTTTTCGTGTCCCACGCCAGCAATAAAGCTGTGTTTTTTGAGTTTACCTTTTGTCTCTGTGAGTTTGCGTTTGGGTCCTCTCCTGCCTGCACACAGCCGTACTGTGACACTATCCCCAAGCCATCCGTGCCCTAAACACACACACCCGCCCTCTCACATCATCTATAATTGACTGAGTCAGGACTCTTCCAGACACTAAACCAAGGCACAATGTACATTTCAATTCCTTTAATTTTAAATATGTTTATATTGTCTATCCTGTAAAATAGTCAGATGTCTATTCATATTAATGTACAGAATTCACCTGCTTGCTGCTACTACTGCACATTCACCCAATGTATATTATATATATATATATATATATATATATATATATGTATATGTATATATATATATATATATGTATATGTTCTTCCTCTACACCCCACCCCCCCCACCCCAATTTTTTTGCACATGTCGAGGAGCGTGTCAGGCTACATTTCACTGTGTGTTATACTTGTATAACTATGCATGTGAGAAATAAAGAACCTTGACCTTGACCTTGACCTAGATGCTTCTTTCACTCCTCTTTCAAACCATCTGTCTTCTCCATCCAACATTTGGACATTGGCATCTGAACGATGTTTATTTGTTGATGAGTGGCTGTTTGGTTTCTCCAATGTCTCCAAGGTCTGAGCACTCCTCGGTGCACTACACAACACAGACTATGCTGCTAGGTTGTATTACTTTACCTTACCTGCAGATCCAGGGGATCTGATCAGCAGTGATGAGCCTTCATGTGACATTCAGGTCAGTTTGAAACAGCAGATGATGCCAGAGGTCCCTGGTGAAAGTGACAGAGTTCAGAATAGAACTTGGGAGACAATAGCAGCTGACCTCTGAGTTTAAATCAGCGGATGATTTTGATTTGTTCTCATATTTTTAGATAAAAGAAAAAACATGTAAATGTAATTAATTTTATGACACAGGATCCAATCCATTTCCTTCACTACTTGTCCTTTTCGTGGTCACAGAAAACTATTCACACGGACATCTTATCCATCCAGTTTAACAGATAATCTCAATGGGAGGAACACAGGGAAGGTTTCAACTGTCCATCAGGTCGGAACACAAAGAAGTAACTGTATGCTAACTATGCCCACCACGAGCGGGAACCCATATTATTTATATAGGTTCATATCACAGCAGTCAAATTGTAAGGTAAAGACCCAACAATAAGAGATACACACAGAGAAAACAGAACATGTTGGCAACTGTGGGAAGAAATAACTCTTTTTACAGTTTTTTACAGCCGCTATAGGACACATTTCTCAATACTTAGGTCACTTTTGCAAAACTCTTCACACAATTCTCCTAACTGACCTTCAGCTTGGCAAAGCAGTTCATTTCACATTCAAAATGCACTACAACTACCAAACCACTTTATTCAGGTCTCAAATAAACTCATTCTTCCAGAACACTAGCAAAGGTTGACAGCCGACAAACACACTTTGTCACCCACAAAACAATGACCTAAAAAACACTAACAACATGTAGCATTACACAGTGTTTTCTTGTGTAAAACAAGGACACATCTCTGTTTATAATTTCAATATATGTTACTGGAATGAATCAGACATCATGCAGAATTCGTTAATATTTGTTTATGTATTTTTATTTTTTTGCATTAAGTAATCCCAAAATACAAGAATTTGTATACACACCATCTGTCATGGTCCTGGGTCGGTGACCCAGCGCTTTTAGTTTGTTATCATTTTCTAGATGATTGTTTAAGTTCTGTGTTCTATTCAGTCTGCCTCTGAATCTGCGTCTGTATCTGTCTGTCTATGGTGTCACCCCATCTGTTTGTGAATCTGTCTGTTTAGTTCAATGTCTTGTCTGGTTCCATGTGTCTGAGTTTCCTGTTTTATTGTGAAGGTCCGTGTCGTATGTGAGTGTGATCAGTTTACGTTTCCCCTGTCCCGTCAGCCCAGATTCCTCCCAGCTGTGTTGCCCTCCTGTCTCTCATCCCCTGATTACTGGTGTGTGTATTTAAGCCCTGTGTGTTCTCCTGCCTGTTGCCGGTTCGTCTGCGTAACTCCGCGTCAGTCTGTGTTCCTCGGTGTCCTGCTCGTCTCTCTGCCTCTCTTCCCTTTTTGTTTCATCTCAGGTTTGTCATTTAGCTTTCCCAGTTCAGGTCTTTAGTTTTGTCTTCCCTCTTGCCTGTTTTGCCTTCTCACCACTGTGTAAATAAACTCACCGGCATCTCATCCACTGCCTGCATCTTGGGTCCTTCTTCTAACTCCACACGGCTCGCCTCGGCAGCCGTGACACCATCCACTGATACACATACAATAGTAATGCTAATCTACTCGGTCTTCTCCATTTGGCCACAGGTTCTCATCCACATCACATCTTATGTCATCTAGGGCAACACACCTAGGAAATAATCTTCTGGCATGCCAGAATTGAAGGAGTTGAAAAATTGAAGGAGTAACACCTGTGTAGATGTTCATCTACAATGAGAATCAGCTGTGGCTGGTTAAACTGCATTTTTAGATTTAAAATATGTTTCAATAAAATATTGCTGTTGAATTTTGCTGTCTTTTTAAGTTTTGGATTGTATTATTGTTTAGGCCATAAGTATGTAAGTACATGCAAAATGTCCTGTACGTACAAAGATTTTTGGCAGTTGTTGTGTCTGAGTGAGAAAATAATTCATGAAATTTGAGAGATGTAGTCATTGAATGCATTTTGTGCCAAAACAATGATAACTGATCCTCAGTTTAGCCCACATAGACTTCTGTTGTGCTCACTGTGTGAGGAGTTTTGCAAAAGTGACCTAAGTATTGAGACATGTGTCCTAGCGTCTGTAAAAAACTGTAACAGGAAGAAACCTAAGGCAGAACCAGGCTCATGGAGAGGCAGCCATCTGCCACAGCCGGTTGGGGTTGTTGGCTATTTACTAAAAATGTGTCAAGTGACTGATATATAATCATGTTGATTTGTTATAAAGTGAAGAAACGATGCAGTATGAAGGGTCAGTCACTTCCATCTCATCTGTATGTCTTTATGTCATTATCATCTTGTGTGTGTGTGTGTGTGTGTGTGTGTGTGTGTCGCGGCACCACACCTTTGCCACAAAGGAAATTTGGCAGCGACTCCAGACTTTGTGGCGAGAAAGAAAAGACAGAAAAAAGGAGGGAGGACATTTTTCCTTATAACTCGTGATAACACACACACACACACACACACATACACATTCTGGACAAGAAACCAAGACACAATGGCATCGTAATGGGTGTGTTTACTAGAGAGAGTGTGTGTGTGTGTGTGTTTATGTGTGGGAGAGGTCATGTTCACACACCATTCTATTTTAGAACACGCTAACGGAGGGAAGTGTGTGTGATGATGGATAGGAGACACATACACACAATTAACATGGGTTGCTGTGGGAATCCCCCACCTATATCTCACACACACACACGTGCGCGCTCACACGGTCACATAGTGTACAACACATAACTAAACAAAAGAGTCGCGCACGTCGGTTAGATGACCCCTGACTGTGTATTATGGTGTGCAGCTCACTTTATGAGCAAAGATTCACAGAAACTTATCGAAACAGAAACTTGATGGTGAAGATCAGCGTTTAGTAACCGATGCAGATCTAGATTAATATGCCAACATTAAACTGAAACACTAGACTAATACATGCTAAAAGTTATTACCACAGAGCAGAACTATTCCTGCCCCTCACCCAAAAACCCACCAGAGACTGCATGACCATAACTGGAAAAATAAAATGTTTTTTCTTTCATAATGGAGGAAGACAAACACCCGGACAAAGTGACTGTAGTTTATTCACAAAGGAACATGAAAATGTCATTTCTTCTTTAGGGGCCTCCACAGCAGATCATTAGCCTCCATCTCACCATACTGCAGATCCACCTCTGTGTATGATGGAGACAATGACAGTCTGACAACTTATCAGCTCTGCCTAAAGTCTGATCCTCCAAATCACTCATTTGTAGGGTGCATTTATTTTGTTTATTACTGCAAATCTTTTGTTGTTTCTATACTGTTCTATTTCTGCTAGATATCCATGTCAAATGGGTTAACTCCTGTTGTTTTTAAATGTGCTGTCATGGTTCTGGGTCGTGTTACCCAGTGTTTGAGTTTTTTATATATTTTGGTATTCATTTGTGCCCTAGTTTAGTTCATCTAGTTAATTTCGAGGTTGCTGTTTAGTCCTTTGTTTCTTTGTTGTTTATGTCATCTCCTCCTGTGCTCAGTCTCCCTGGTCCATGCGTCTACCTGTCATGTTTCATGTCTGTGTGGTTATGTTAAGTTCATGTCATGTTTAATCTCCATGTCTCCTGTTTTACTTTGAAAGAGTCCAGTGTTGTGTAGTTTCACTTCCCCTGTCCTGTTATTAGCTTCATGTGTGCCAGCTGGTGTCCCTCGTGTTTTCACTTCCCCTAATTAACCTTGTGGGTATTTAGTCTCTGTGTTTCATTCAGTCTGTGTTGCGTCGTCTGTTATCATTCCTGTCATTCTAGCTACACATCATGAGTCGTAGTTGTTCAGTCTCCGTTCTGGTCATGTTCATAGTAATTTGCTCCTGTCATGTTTTCATAGCCCTTCATGTACCAGTCCGGAAGTCTGTCCTTTGCTTTTTCATGTTGTGTTCATAGCTCTTAGTTACAGTCCAAATCAGAGTATTAGTTTGTCTTAGTCTTTAGTTGTTTCCCAGTCTAGGCTCGTTGTTTAGGTCATTTCTGTAGTTTGTTTGCTCTACTGTTTACCGGCCCTAATAAAGGCTCACTTTGAGTTCAGTTAAGGTTTTGCCTTCTTCGTCTGTTTCCGCACCTGGGTCCTCCAACCACCCATGTGCTCTGAATGCATCAGATATTCTATGGTACATGTGACATATGAAAACAATCACATGAATACTTTAAGCTTGAAGTTTCATGACGAAAACAATGTGTACACTTCAAAATATAGACAGGTCAACAATCCACTGTAAAATCTGAACAAATAGCACATTTTAATATGTAAATTATTCTGGAAAGCATCCATAAATGACTTGCATTACTGACCATAGTAAGAAAAAGAGATATGCTGATACTGTGTGCTTACAACATCTAAGAAACAACCCCACACCACCTTCCTTAAAACTGTGAAGATGGTTAACTTGTGTTGCTCTGTCAGCTGTCTCTCTGTCTGTCCATCTATTCATAGCGCATCAGCAGAACTTATCATTTTCTCTCCTATAATTAATTTACTGCAGCACCGCAGGACCTTTCCCACTGAACACAATGCATATATTCTCTAACTGAACACTTGTTTTTGCCTTTCATCTCTTATGGGCTGTTGTCTTTTTATGTCCTTGCCCCTGTCATTTATCGCCTTGCTTTCTGTGAGTCTCATGTAAGTATTTTCATAGCACGGCTTCCTTTAAAAAGTCTTTAATTTTCCTTCTGTTGTAATTTTGACATCTTAAATCAGTTCCAAGCCCCTTTCTCAGAGATATATGTGTGCACACACTTAAAGGAAGGTAGAAGCAAAGGTCAGGAGATAAAACAAAGATGCATGATGTGAAAGGGGCCTGTGAATCATGTCAAGTCAAGTGGCTTTATTGTCATTTTAACCGTGTGCATTGGTTCAGTACACAGTGAGGAGAGATGGTGTTCCTCCAAGACCATGGTGCTACATATGGCAGACAACACAGGATGACATAAAGTGTGCAAAAACTATAAAAAAAAACCCAAAACAAAAACAGTCCAGTTCAGTCACTGAGTGTTCAGGAGCCTGACGGCTGATCTGATGTCCCCTTCGCTAGTTATATGAGTCATTTTAAGGCTGTTTTATTTATCAGAGCTGTCCAGTAGGCCCTTAGCTTAGATTTATAACATCAGAGGGTTTAACATGTCATCACTGAATCACCTCCACCTTCACTCATTCAGATGGTGTTCTTTGATATTGAAATGAGTGTCTGTTGGAAAAACAGTTTCTTGTAAGCAAAGATCTCCTTCAGACAAACAATAATCATATTTTTCAAGCATCAAGTTGACAAAGTCTTCTGTTTCCTGTTACCTTCTATGTGCCATGGCTAACCTGTTGCTCATCCTAGAGCAGCGGTCCCCAACCCTTTTTGCACCACAGACCGGTTTAATGTCAGACAATATTTCCACAGCTCAGCTCTCCTCAGCTCTTTCCAGAAGGGTGGCATGAATGCCCCTCCAGTGGTCCTCCATGGGCTCTCGCACTCTAGGGTTTCTGGATGCCTGGGATGTGGATCTCCTCCATGCCTGTTTCATGCCCTGGGGGGCGGGGTTTATGGCTCCCCACACCCTCTAGCAGATCATTACATGGATAAACCTTTTGAATACAAGCGTGCTGATCCACACAGGTGTGCACACAGGTGTACACTGTTCATAGACACAAACCACACTATTACCGTGGAAGTCAGGCCGTACGCGTGTCCTTGTGCAGTTGAAAATAATCCACAAAGTCCGCTTGTAGTTGAAAACAAACATGCAAACATTTATTTGCACAGTCTTGAAATACAGTAATCCGTCTGAATGTTCCTGTACACTGCCAAACACGGTAAGAAAACTGTCTGACTCCACAGCTAGTTAAAGCCCTGTTACTCCACAGTGCCCATCGCAACCGCTCACCCTGTGCACAATTACCACGTATTAAAGGAACAGTGTAAAAAAATTAAATAAGGAAAGAAAATACAATATAACTGTAAACATTACACTAAACAAAACTGTAAAGTACAAAATGCTCCCCATAATCTTACATCTCCTCATCCAAAATAATTCAAATCAAATTATTAACAAATACACACTCTGTGAAATCTGAGTAGAGTAAGAGATATTTAGACCTTTATCTTATACACACACCACCTTGGCAGCTACCTCAAAGCACATTGTGCGCTGTCAGTCAATAAATTTTTTTCAATTCAATCAATTTATTTATAACCACATTTAAAAACAACACAGGTTGACCAAAGTGCTGTGCATAGTAAAAACAAAACTCAGTCACAATTAAAAGCTAGAGAGTGTGTAAAAATGTGTTTTCAAATGTGTTTTAAAAATGTGAAGTGTTGGAGAGATCCTAATTTTTTTTTTTTTTTTTTCTTTTGTGTCCCGTCTGGATCTTTAGCCATCAGAATTGTTGTCTTAAGGCCAAGAAAGATGCCAAGCGGATTTATTTTACCAAGTGGATCATCATGGCCTTGCCATATTGGTCCATTTGATTGACCTTTATTATAATTATGAATTTATTTTATTTTCAGCTGCTACAAACGGGACAGACATGACAGGGGGATAGGACAGGGAGAAAGAATGAAAGAAAGAGAGGGAGAGAAAGAAAACCAAAGTGGAGAAGGGGGGGGGGGGAGAAAAAAAAACACAAACAAAACACCTGGATCACCTGTATGGAGAAAAAAAACAGAAGAGAAAGCAAACAGCAAAGAGCAACATAATAAAAAAAACAGCACCATCACAATAAACTAGCTGGCAGTAGATATCAGTAGATACTAAATAATAAACGATATTGTGCAGCACGCAAGATCGACAGCGCACAATGTGCTTTGAGGCAGCAGCCAAGAAAGGTGTAGTCCGTGTCTGTGAACACCCGTGTGTGAATGGGTGGATGACTGAATGTAGTGTAAAGCGCTTTGGGGTCCTATGGACTAGAAAAGCGCTATACAAATGCAGGCCATTTACCATTTACACCTGTGTGCATACCTGTGTGGATCAGCATGCTTGTATTCCGAAGGTTTCTCCATGTAACGATCTGCTAGGGAGTGTGGGGAGCCATAGCCCCGTCCACCAGGGTATGAAGCAGGTATGGAGGAGATCCAGGCCCCAGATATCCAGAGGCCCCAGAGTACAAGGACCCGAGGAGGACCCGTGTCACCCTCCTGGGAAGAGCTGAGTAGAGCCCCAAACGAGAGGTCACCCCGCAGCTACGGAGCAGAGGCCAGAGGGGGTTGCAGTGGCGTGCCCGTGGGCTCTGCCGGCAGCCAGCTGTGCCAGAGAGGACCGAGCTTCAGGCCCAGAGGCCAGAGGCCCGAGGGCATCCCACCCCCCGGAAGGAGCCCAGCCGGGCCACAGGCGCCCGGCCCCGCCAATCAGCCACCAGGAGTGAGCCAGTACATACATGAGCGCCCAGCCCCAGATGACAAGGACCACCAACACACCAACGTCTGAGGGCATCAACCACCGGCAGGGAGTGTGGTGAGGGGAGATAGGCCTCCGTACTTTAGAGGGCCTGAGATGTACCCAGAGAGGTTGAGTCTAAGACCCAACCTGACATATAGACACAGACGAACAGGCACACATGGACACAGACGTGCATTCCCACCCCATATGCACCACCAAATACTCGGCACTCACCCAACGTGTAGACAGACACAAATAGACACTGCACAGACAGTCGCACTCCCCAAACATACTCTATATCCCAGGTCCAGGTACCCCCGCCCTCAGAGGGGCAAGCCGCACCTAGACCCAGGAGATGTAACCGGTCTCTCTGGGGTGGAGGCAAGCGGACCACCTCCTTTTCTGCAGTAGCGGGGAGCCCCCGCATCCCAGACCCCAGTCTGACGGCCAGCACCTCCTCCCAGCCCCCCAGCCCTGACGGCTAACAGAACCGGGGTGAGTGAAGACCTCAAACCTAATTTCAAGAGGCAGACCTTACCAAACTTTGGGCGCAGCAATCGCAGAGGCCAGATCTCCTCTGTTTTTTAGCCTGCTTCTAGGGACAACTACAGGGAGTGCAGAATTATTAGGCAAATGAGTATTTTGTCCACATCATCCTCTTCATGCATGTTGTCTTACTCCAAGCTGTATAGGCTCGAAAGCCTACTACCAATTAAGCATATTAGGTGATGTGCATCTCTGTAATGAGAAGGGGTGTGGTCTAATGACATCAACACCCTATATCAGGTGTGCATAATTATTAGGCAACGTCCTTTCCTTTGGCAAAATGGGTCAAAAGAAGGACTTGACAGGCTCAGAAAAGTCAAAAATAGTGAGATATCTTGCAGAGGGATGCAGCAGTCTCAAAATTGCAAAGCTTCTGAAGCGTGATCATCGAACAATCAAGCGTTTCATTCAAAATAGTCAACAGGGTCGCAAGAAGCGTGTGGAAAAACCAAGGCGCAAAATAACTGCCCATGAACTGAGAAAAGTCAAGCGTGCAGCTGCCAAGATGCCACTTGCCACCAGTTTGGCCATATTTCAGAGCTGCAACATCACTGGAGTGCCCAAAAGCACAAGGTGTGCAATACTCAGAGACATGGCCAAGGTAAGAAAGGCTGAAAGACGACCACCACTGAACAAGACACACAAGCTGAAACGTCAAGACTGGGCCAAGAAATATCTCAAGACTGGTTTTTCTAAGGTTTTATGGACTGATGAAATGAGAGTGAGTCTTGATGGGCCAGATGGATGGGCCCGTGGCTGGATTGGTAAAGGGCAGAGAGCTCCAGTCCCACTCAGACGCCAGCAAGGTGGAGGTGGAGTACTGGTTTGGGCTGGTATCATCAAAGATGAGCTTGTGGGGCCGACATCTATAAAGAGAAACTTCACAATTATAATTTACAACTGAGGAGTGCAAGGAGGTCCTACTTCTCTGACATCATCACTAAAAACAGCCATAATGCTCGGGTCTTATTTTCTACAGTTGACAGGCTAACAAACCCTCCTGTTTCAGTGGCAGCTGAACTTCATTCGACCATGGCCTGCAATGACTTTGCCAAATTCTTCACAGAAAAAATCCAAAAAATTAGACAAGCAATTGGTACATCAACAGCAGATCCAGTATATGTACTGTGTCCACCGAAAAACTGTTTAAACACCATGAAACAGTTTGACCCTATTAACAGCAAAGACCTGGAGGACATCTTAGGTCAACTGAACTCCTCCTCTTGCTGTTTAGATGTCCTGCCAACAAGTTTTTTCAAAAAGGTCTCAAAGACTTTAGAGTCAGACCTGTTACAGATCGTCAACTTTTCTTTAATATCAGGTGTGTTTCCATAACCACTAAAAACTGCTGTAATAAAACCTATACTGAAAAAGGACAATCTTGACAAGACACAAATGAACAACTACAGGCCGATCTCAAATCTCCCATTTTTAAGTAAGATCATTGAAAAAGCAGTTTCTCAACAGCTCAGTTACTTCTTAAAACAGAATAACTGCTATGATGCCTTCCAGTCAGGTTTTAGACAGAACCACAGCACTGAAACCGCTCTGACCAAAGTGTTTAATGACATATGTCTGAATACAGACAGTAGAAAAATGTCAGTCTTAGTTTTACTGGATCTCAGTGCAGCATTTGATACAGTTGACCACAACATATTACTCAAACGACTGGAGAACTGGACAGGTCTTTCAGGAACTGTACTAAACTGGTTCAAAACATACTTAGAAAACAGGAAATACTTTGTATCAATAGGTAACTTCACATCTGAGCAGACAAGTATCACATGTGGAGTTCCCCAAGGTTCCATCTTGGGACCCCTTCTGTTTAACATCTACATGCTCCCACTGGCACAGATTATAAAGAACAACAAAATAAACTACCACAGCTATGCAGATGACACACAAATATATATGTCACAATGTCACCAGGAGACCGAGGCCCTGTACAGGCTCTTGGTAAATGCATTGAGGAAATTAATGACTGGTTGTGCCACAATTTTCTCCAGCTAAACAAAAACAAAACTGAGGTAATAGTCTTTGGCGCCAAAGAAAAACGATTACAGGTCACCAGAGAACTTCAATCTATACATCTAAAAACCACAAACCAGGCGAGAAATTTGGGTGTAGTGATGGATGCAGACCTAAACTTAGAAAAACACATTAAGACAATAACAAAGTCAGCTTACTATCACCTCAAGAATATTTCAAGGATAAAAGATCTGATGTCTCAACAGGACCTGGAAAAACTAGTCCATGCATTCATCTTTAGTAGGCTTGACTACTGTAACAGCATCTTTACAGGTCTACCTAAAAAATCAGTCAGACAACTACAGCTCATTCAGAACTCTGCTGTTCGAGTCCTCACTAAGACCAAAAAAGTGGACCACATCGGTCCAGCTCTGAGGTCTTTACACTGGCTGCCTGTCCGTCAGAGGATAGACTTTAAAGTTCTGATGCTGGTCTATAAAGCTCTGAATGGTTTAGGACCAAAATACATCAGTGACCTCCTGACCCAGTATGAACCTTCCAGATCCCTCAGGTCATCTGGATCTGGTCTTTTATCAGTTCCCAGAGTCAGAACCAGACACGGAGAAGCTGCATTCAGCTTTTATGCTCCTTATATCTGAAACAAACTCCCAGAAAGCCTCAGATCAGCTGAAACACTCAGTTTATTTAAATCCAGGTTGAAGACTCACCTATTCTCAGCTGCATTTGAATAAAGCACCAAATCCACGCTTTTAAGCTTAAATTCCAAAACTTACATTTAACTACTGATTTTATCTATTGTTCTGATTTTATCTGTTTTGATTTTATATACTGTTTTGTTTGTTGTTAGTTAGTTAGTTAGTTAGTTTGCTTGTTTTAATCAATTTTAAATCATGCTTTTTATTTGTCTTTGTTTCTAATGTCTCTGTAAAGCACTTTGAATCACCTTGTTGTTGAATTGTGCTATACAAATAAACTTGCCTTGCCTTGCCTTTTCGGGTTGAGGATGGAGTCAAGCTCAACTCCCAGTCCTACTGCCAGTTTCTGGAAGACACCTTCTTCAAGCAGTGGTACAGGAAGAAGTCTGCATCCTTCAAGAAAAACATGATTTTCATGCAGGACAATGCTCCATCACATGCGTCCAAGTACTCCACAGTACAGAACCTGTGGTCCATCATCAAATGTGAGATTTACAAGGAGGGAAAACAGTACACCTCTCTGAACAGTGTCTGGGAGGCTGTGGTTGCTGCTGCACGCAATGTTGATGGTGAACAGATCAAAACACTGACAGAATCCATGGATGGCAGGCTTTTGAGTGTCCTTGCAAAGAAAGGTGGCTATATTGGTCGCTGATTTGTTTTTGTTTTGTTTAGTCACCTGCACACACAGATATCCCCCTAAAATAGCTAAAACTAAAAACAAACTAAAAACTACTTCCAAAAACATTCAGCTTTGATATTAATGAGTTTTTTGGGTTCATTGAGAACATGGTTGTTGTTCAATAATAAAATTATTCCTCAAAAATACAACTTGCCTAATAATTCTGCACTTCCTGTAGAAGCAACTTATCAGCTGACCTGAGAGTTCTGTTTGGAGTATTTTTAGTTAACAGATCAGAGAGGTATGACAGAGCTAATCCATTTAGAGATTTAAAAACAAGCGATAAAATCTTAAAATCAATTCTACAACCTACTGGAAGCCAGTGTAAATGAGCCAAGACTGGGGAAATGTGGTCATGTTTACGAGCACCTGTCAAGAGTCGGGCTGCAGCATTTTGAACTAACTGAAGACGAGAGAGCAGTGCCTGGCTGATACCAAAATAAAGACTATTACAGTAGTCAAGCCTGGATGAAATAAATGCATGGATCACTTTCTCAAAGTAAATGACAAAAATGTTTTTAGTTTTTGCAAGTGCCCTGAGCTGGAAGAAGCTGGCTGTAACAACAGAATTTATTTGTTTCTCAAATGAAAAGCTGCAATCAAAGAACACTACAAGATTCTTTGCAAAGGGATTTCTGGACTTTTCCAGAGGACCAAGGTCAACCTTAAGAGAAAAGCGCGGGTCAGAAAGTCCAAATACTACAGTCTCAGTTTTTTGGTTTACATTCAAAACATTTAATGCAAACCATGATTTAATGTCATCAAGGTAGTCTAGCAAAACTTTTAGAGAGTCCGTAGAATTCTTTTTAAGAGGAAAGTAAATTTGAGAATTATCGTCATAACAGTGAATTGAGATTCCATGTTTCCTGAAAATAGAGCCTAATGGGAGCATGTAAAGAGGAAAGAGTACTGGACCCAGGATAGATCCTTGAGGGACCCCACATGTAAAGGGGGGGAGGGGGTGTGTGGATGAAGAGCCACTGAACCTGACAGAAAAACTTCCATCAGCTAAATAGGATCTGAACCATTCAAGTGCAGTTCATTTAATACCCACACCTATGGGCAGAAATCTGTGCAATCAGAAACTGAATTTGAATAAGTTAAATTCGAATTTGAATTGCTCAGATTGAATCTGAATTGTAACTTGAATAAATGCTTTTAAAAACTGAATTTGAATTAGCCTAATTTGAAATTCAATTTAATGGTTTGAAAATGACCATCACTAAATTGAAATTAAATTTTATATTTTGAAAATGAATTCATTTGCTTTGAAACCGTATTTTATCCTTTAAAAATTTAGCTCTCGAATAATTTCAGATTCACTTCTTACCATTCAGTTTCAGTTCTACAATTCAATTTCAGTTCCGGTTGAAGAGTAATAAGCGCAGATTAATAGAACTGCGTTTTACTAGCAGACCGAAAGTGTTACTGACGGGAATCTACAGCATCTTGAGCTGAATTAAGACTTCAGGAGTCATGTCGAATGACCAGTGGATAAACTCTCAGGTTGGTAATAAATGTATTACATGTATAAGAAGAAGCGTCATGTTAACAAATGATAGCTGTACAGTAACTTTTATGTTTACTGTAGCTGTTAGTTAAAAACACTAATTTAGCGTAGTTTGCCCTGGATTCAGCTTTGACAAACAAATATGATCGACTGTTTCTAGTAGAATTCCAAAGTTGTCATCTTGGACCCTCTCAGAGCTCTGTATGCTTGCAGTCTACAGTAGGGAAACATGCAAAACGGTGTCCAAACCTTTGTATTTTAGCTTTATTTATGTCTTACACAGCATCCCAACTCTTTAGCTAACTTAATAACTTTAGCTAAAGTGAATAGTTAGTATAATTTATTAGTGCAGCATTACTGGATCACCTCTTTTTGAAGTGATATTATATGGAATCAGAACGATGCCACCTTGAAACGAAACCGAAAAAAATATTGAAACCGAAAAAAATTATTGTAACTGAAATAAATGTACTGAAAAATCTTGTATTGAAACCGAAAAAAAAATTGATAGTGAAAAACAATTAATTGAAACTGTAATTTTTTTGTTTTCGCTTACAATTTTTTTTTTCGGTTTCAATCCATTTTTCGGTTTCAATCTGCTGGCACTGTTTTGTCCGGGGGCGCACTGGGGGCGGGGCGTGGTTTCCGACCCGCATGTATTTGCATACATTATAGAGGCCACTAGTGCTGACCAAGCTGCCATCTTTCTCTCTTCCCGTCTTTCAATGGCTGCTTCAATTTCAGCTTGAACCTCCAAACCGCAAGTAAGTAATCATTTTTTGTCATCTTTTCTTGCTGTCCCACTCGACTGGACATTAGTTTAGTTTTTTTAGCTACATCTGGTGAAGTGGTAAAATGCTGGTATTAGCCTATACGTCGTAGCAAGCTAGCCTGAAGCTAATATTTGCTAAATTTAGGGACACCCGTGTCTCGTCAGGAGTTGGAGGCCGGTGTTCTAGGAGCGGATCTCAGGATCTCAACAGGCAGTGTTGGGCAGTAACATAATACATGCACCAGCGTTACGTATTTAAAATACAAAATATGAGTAAATGTATCCGTTACAGTTACCGTTCAATAGGTGATATTGAGAATACAGTTAGTTTGTTGAAATATATCAATTACATGGCGGTATTTTCCTGTTTCATATGTTAGGCTATGGTCTCTCTATTTTTGGTAATTCCACGCTGGTGGAAACCCAAACACAAAACGCAATAAGAGCCTCTAAAAATTATTTTACAAAAATTATTTAATATGAAGGCAATAGCAGAGTATTACAGGCATCGCCCTAAACAATGTAGTCTCATGGGCAGTGTAGTCCGTGCTGCAGGGAGAATGGACTGCCATCCTGTCTGTGAGCGAGGGAGGGAGAGAAAGGAAAAGTATGAGCTGTCACGGAGCAGAAACGGGAGCTGGAAGCATGTAAATATATTAATAACCACTAAAGCCAAAAAGAGTGCCTGACGAGCCCAGCTGTAAGTAAGCTGTTAAGACTCAACTGTACACCGTGTTCGTGTTTTCCTCCGAAACATTAAGCAGCCTTTCAACGCCTCTCTCTGTCTCTCACTAGCAAACTTGACCCAGACAACAAAGTAAAGCTAGTTTTGAGCCCGACACGGAACCCGACGTATTAGTCAGAGGTCCCTTTACTACGGTTCGGAGCCGCTGACCTGTTTTATATACGCGCTGAATAGTTTTCTACACGAGATCGCTGCAAAAAGTGCAGCCTTACCTAATGTCCACCTACTGTTACTCATTTATATTAAGATTTTAACATCTAGTTGGTGTTGGTGTGGCGAGTAGCCTTCAGTAATAGTAATAAATCACACAGCAATAGTACATTCATGTAGTTGTAAAGTATTCAGAATACATTACTTCTATAATCTTTGGTGGAATACATTTTAAAATTAACCTTCCCAACACTGTCAACAGGTTAGCACCTCATACCACAGGGCATCAAAGCAGTCTCATGAGTGCTGGGAAGGACGAGCCCGGAGCCCAAAACAGACAGTGCAGGAGATGACAAGGTTAGTAATTGTATGGTGAAAATTATACTTTGTTATCTTGATTGGCAAAAGAAAAGTAAATACAAAATCTGCTTCTCACATTTAGGGCATTTCCAAGATTTTTTTTTTTTCAAAACTTCAATTTCTTTCATTACAGCTGTCCTGTGCCAGAAGTTCTGTTGACCCACAGTGAGAGGCATCATTTCAGAAACACCAGGAAGACTGAAACTTGTCGCCAGGATCAAGCAGGGCTCGTGATCTTCACCAGCAGCTCCCTCACAAGAAGGATAAACCCAGCATTTCATGAACACTGATGGAGACCTTTGCTTTGTGTAATGTTAGAAGTACTCAGATAATCCTCAGAGGGTGTCACGGCTGCCGAGGCGAGCCGTGTGGATTTAGAAGGAGGACCCAAGATGCAGGCAGTGGATGAGATACCGGTGGTTTTATTTACAGAGGTGTAGTGGCAAACAAACAGTGGGGCATAACAAACAACTAAAGACACCTAAACTGGGAGAACTAAAATAACAGACCTGGGAGCATATGACAACGGCTGATGAATAGCAGAGAGACGCAGACGAGGAACAGGACACCGTGGAACACAGGGTAACAGACTGACACGGAGTTACACAGACTGACACAGAGTTACACAGACTGACACGGAGGAACACAGACGAACCGGCAACAGGCAGGAGAACACACAGGGCTTAAATACACACACCAGTAATCAGGGGATGAGAGACAGGAGGGCAACACAGCTGGGAGGAATCTGGGCTGACGGGACAGGGGAAACGTAAACTGATCACACTCACATATGACACGGACCTTCACAATAAAACAGGAAACTCAGACACATGGAACCAGACAAGACATTGAACTAAACAGACAGATTCACAAACAGATGGGGAGACACCAAAGACAGACAGATACAGACGCAGACTCAGAGGCAGATCGAAAATAACACAGAACTTAAACAATCATCTAGAAAATGATAACAAACTAAAAGTGCTGGGTCACCGACCCAGGACCATGACAGAGGGTCTGGACTTTTACATAATAGAATAGAATTCAACTTTGTTGTCATTGCACAGGTACAGGGCAATGAAATGCAGTTTGCATCCATCCAGAAGTGCTTTAGCCATGATATAGATATATTACAATATATATTAGCAATAATATAGATATGTAAGCATATTACAGAAATGGGTCTATTATGGTATGTTACAATGTACACGGTATGAAGTATGTTAAGAATATTCTATAAGTATGTACAGGCTGTAGTGAGTACAAACTATGTACAGGATATAAATATGAAAAACTATACAGAAATCTGAGATATACAGTTATACAGAAATGTGAACTATGCAAGTTATAAACAGTAGTAGGATTAAAAATTATCATATGTACAGAATGATTATTTACACAGAACTATACAGTAGTGCAGTTAAGTAATAGCTATAGCTATAAGCTATAGTAATAGCTTTAAGTCCTGTAGAAAGTTAAATATATGTTGTGCTCACTGGTTACTCTGGTATGAATGACTCTGAATTACTTTATGATAAATAACACGCTATTGTCAAAAAACAGTGAAAGAATTCCAGATCACAAGTTTTTAGTTCAAATACTAGAGATGGCACGATACCACTTTTTTACGTCCGATACCGATACCGATATCATAAATTTGGATATCTTCCGATACCGATATGAATCCGATATAGTGTGTTTTAATCAACAAAACTGTTTTTTTAAATATCTTGCTGCATTTTGTATAAGTTCATACTCAAGTTTAAAACAACAACTACACTAAAGCTATTCTGTTATACCTGTATGCAAAAAAAATATTTCATAGTTCAGCAATACTGATCAATCTAATAAACTTAAACCTACACCATCCTCCCTATTCTGGTATTTTAAAGAGTACTTAGCGTAAATATTAAGCAACCTAACTAATAGGGTTCCAACTCCCAGCAACAAAAATAAATAAATAAAAAATAGGGAACCACCCCTCACGCTCCACCTCATGATGCTTAATCGACGTAATCAACCTTAATTTGATGCAGTGTGAAAAAAAAATGCACAGAAATAAATTATTTTTCAATATACACTCAACAAAAATATAAACGCAACACCTTTGTTTCTGCTCCCATTCCCCATGGGATGGACGTAGAGACCTAAAATTCATTACAGATACACAATATAACCATCCCTCGCAAACAGTGGTCACAAATCAGTCCAAATGTGTGGTAGTGGGCACATCTGCTATATTGAGATAATCCATCCCACCTCACAGGTGTGCCACATCAGGATGCTGATCTGACATCATGAGTAGTGCACAGGTGTACCTCAGACTGCCCACAACAAAAGGCCACCCTGGAATGTGCAGTTTTGTCTCACAGCAAAATGCCACAGATGCCACAAGCAATGAGGGAGGGTGCAATTGGCATGCTGACAGCAGGAACGTCAACCAGATCTGTCGCCCGTGCATTGAATGTTCATTTCTCAACCATAAGCCGTCTCCACAGGCGTTTCAGAGAATATGGCAGCACATCCAACCGGCCTCACAACCGCAGACCTCGTGTAACCACACCAGCCCAGGACCTCCACATCCAGCAGGTTCACCTCCAAGATCGTCTGAGACCAGCCACCCAGACAGCTGCTGGAACAATTGGTTTGCACAACCAAACAATTTCTGCACAAACTGTCAGAAACCGTCTCAGGGACGCTCAACTGCATGCCCGTCGTCCTCATCGGGGTCTTGACCTGACTCCAGCTCGTCGCCGTAACAGACTTGTGTGGGCAAATGCTCACATTCGATGGCGTCTGCCACGTTAGAGAGGTGTGCGCTTCACGGATGAATCATGGTTCACATTGTTCAGGGCAGATGGCAGCTGAGAATGTCCCAGTTCTTGCACGGCCAGCATACTCACCGGACATGTCACCCATTGAGCATGTTCGGGATGTGCTTGACCGGCGTATACGACAGCGTGTACCAGTTCCCACGAATATCCAACAACCTCGCACAGCCATTGAAGTGGAGTGGACCAACATTCCACAGGCCACAATTGACAATCTGATAGACTCCATGCGACGATGTGTTGCACTGCATGAGGCAAATGGTGGTCACACCAGATACTGACCGGTTCTGGGTCCCCAGACCCCCAATAGCGCAAAAAACTGCACATTCCAGGGTGGCCTTTTGTTGTGGGCAGTCTGAGGTACACCTGTGCACTACTCATGATGTCAGATCAGCATCCTGATGTGGCACACCTGTGAGGTGGGATGGATTATCTCAATATAGCAGATGTGCCCACTACCACACATTTGGACTGAGTTGTGACCACTGTTTGGGAGGGATGGTTATATTGTGTATCTGGAATGAATTTTAGGTCTCTACGTCCATCCCATGGGGAATGGGAGCAGTAACAAAGGTGTTGCGTTTATATTTTTGTTGAGTGTATTAAAATATTAAATAGATTCAACATCTTTCTTCAACAAAATTGCAGACTGCACAGATGGTACCGTCCCAAAGGAAAAAGTACTATAGCTTACTAGGGTATATTAAACTTAATAGTTACTATATACAGTAATGGACTTCTATTCATTTTACATCAAATTAAAACTTTGGGTGTCAGATAATTATTTATTAAAAGCTAGACATTTTAAATGAGAATAAGAAAGAAAAGTATGTCTTTGTGCCCCCTTTTCCCTGTTAATGCCCTATCGGCCCCCCTGGCTAAACTTTGCTAGATCCGCCCCTGCACAGTTACGTCAGCTGCGTAGAAAAAGATCCTCGAGTAGAAAGTAAAATTAAATACATTCTAACAACAGCTGATCAAGCTTAAACGTGCTGCTGTTGTTTATCCACTGGTTTCCTCTTTCTGGTGCAAAGTGGGCCAAAAACAAACAAGAGAGACGGACTCGCGACAGAAAAGCCGATCAGCTGATCATTAAGCAGTTTCATGATTGAAGTAGCAGCAAGAAGAGGCAGTCGCTTGTTAAGCTTAACGCAGGAATGCTTTACAAACATTCAGAGATGGACTTACACACTTGCTTTACTTCTCTCGGGGATAATTTTGTCGGAGATGAAATGCCGGGTTGCTAGCGAAGCTCCACATGCTATCCAGACCACCGACAGGTCCTGCATGCCACAGCCGCTCTATCACGTGATGCATACTGCTCCGACGTGCTAACGTTCTGAGGCAAGTTACGGCGTGTTGCAAGTTTTGTGAGGTGCTTTCGTGATATTTAATGGATCAGATTACATTTTTTATTTTTCTCCGATATCCGATCCAGTAATTTAGGTCAGTATCGGACCGATACCGATACGTAATATGGGATCAGTCCATCTCTATCAAATACAAGTAACAACCTTTGACTTTAATCAGGTTTTATTTAATTGTGTCAGAGAAAACATGTGCTCTTCATGTAGCTGAGTACATTCAGTGTTTAAAAAAGAAGTTGTGCAGGTCTGAGATCAGCAGTTTTCTGAAACACCAAACTGAGGTACTGTTAATGCTGATGTATAGTGACACAGTTACAGGGGTGATTAATCCTTTTGACTTTTTGTCTTTAAATTTATCAATAAAACAGCTGCAGCTTTCACTGACAGCACATGTGGTACTTTAACCTTTGTACTGTTTTCTTCAGTTAATTTTGGAGTTACTACAAAGATTGAAGATATAGGATGATCTGTCTGCTGTCACTGGGTGGTGCTGAGGTCTGAATCTGAGGACAGCTCCTGTAATCACAAACAGAATCATCACAAAATGAAATATAAAGTTTATCTCTCAAATCTGAAATAGAGTGGATCCTTCTCTGTCCTCACACACTCGGGATCTGAAGTTGTTCAGTCCTACAGTTCTGCCGACAGCTGTTTATTTGTTTTGTTTGTTTTAAAGGCCTTACTAACACATTTTCTAATATCATATTTACCTTTGAGTTTTTGATGCTTTATAAATGGACATCTGCAAAGATGAGATGATGGAGCAGGTTTCAGTCGAGGTTCAGTCTGCTGCTGCATCCCGGTCACAACATACAGAGGTGTTATCAGCTCAGTATTGAACAAGAAATATTAATGTTTCAAATTATTTGTCCTAGAGGATGCAAGCTGTACAGAGTACTGCACATGTGACTTTGTGAACATAATTCATTAAAAATAATTTGGACAGTTTAACCTGAATATTTGTAACAAACTCAGTAAAAAAATTTTTTAAAAAAAGCTAAAAAAAAATAATCAGGGGAAAAATGTAACATTTTAACTTAAGCTGACAAGCGGAAGTAGTTGGTTTCAGTACATAAGTATCGGGCTTTGCTATTTAATCCGTAGCTATTGACTAATGAGGGGAATTTAAAAGTTGGCGTTAATGTCCTTCCACATGTGGAAAGCGACAGAAAACATGCTGCTGTTTGCACATATTTAATAATCAGCTCTGCACAGGAGCAGAAGCAGAGTCCAGCCTGTTGCTCTTACAGTATAATACTCATAATAAGAGTACAGTAACCGTGGTTAGTCACTGAGCAGCCCGGTGCGTCTCTCTTGATTTCTTTACTCAGGGTAAATTCATTCACCTGCACGGGTTAGCTAAACAAACTTTACAAAACAAGTTTCCCCGACAGCCGAGTGCTCATCTTAGCTAGCTAGGTCCTTAGGTAGCTAGCTAAGGACCTAAATTACGGATTAGCTTACAAACACATTTAACTTACCAAAAATAATGCGGTGGGGCCTCAGGTCCTCCTGTCCGGTAGTCCAATTTACTGAAGAACACCTCAGGCTGTCACTTTGAAATAGTCGGTAATGTAAACGCTGGACCTCTCAGCATCTGCCATTCCCGAACAGACACGTGCGAGTTTGTCTGTGACTGCAGCCGCGTCATCAGTGTTTTCTCCAGTCATTCGTCAGCATTATAATATATGCAAATACATGCGGGTCGGAATCCCCGCCCCCCAGCGCGCCCCGTACGCCAAAACAGTGCCAGCAGAGTGAAACTGAAAAATGGTTTGAAACCGAAAAGTGGATTGAAACCGAAAAAAAATGGATTGAAACTGAAAAAAAAAATTGTAAGCGAAAACAAAAAAATTACAGTTTCAATTAATTGCTTTTCACTATCAATTTTTTTTTCCGGTTTCAATACAAGATTTTGGTGCATTTATTTCAGTTACAATATTTTTTTTCGGTTTCAATATTTTTTTCGGTTTCATTTCAAGGTGGCATCGTTCTGATTCCATAATATTATATGTCACTATCACTGTGTTTAACTACCATAATAATTCTTAGGGTACTGAGTGCATGCTTAATTAGGCTTCACACTGCAGGCGAAAGCGCATCAAATCCGACTTTTTTGACGCTATGCGACCCATATTCAATCATGGTATGACAGTGTGAACGGCACAAATCCGATATTTCCAAATGCGATCTGGGTCACTTTCTTATGTGGTACTGAATTCGATACATATCTGATGTTTTATAAAGCGACTGCTGTTTGATGGTCATGTCGCATTAAATCCGTCTTTTACGTCACTGACACAAGGCAGACGCCAATTATCAGCGCCGGAGAAGCGCCCAAGAAGACATTGTGAATGCTTCCTGGCCATCCAGTGTAGATGTCAGTGAAACTGTTGGGAAGACAACGTGGGAGAAACCTGAATATTTTATTTGTATTGTATAATCTGCAGATTCTGACAGAAATCTGCAACTATCCTTTGAAGCTCCGCTCCTCTAAAACAGCAATAAGGATCATTATTAGGCCATATGTAAGTAACAAAATAACTTTATAACTTAAAGAAAAATTGGGAAACGTAAAGTCCGAAACAGTCAAACAATACTGTTTGGTCTGGGTCTAAACAGAGCGCGTTGTGTGTGACGTCTTCTTTTGCGCATGCGGGCCGCTTTGAGGGTTCACACTAGAGCGCATTTGCTGTCACATTTTATTTGTAGTGTGAACAAGCAGACAAAAAAATAATCGGATTTGATCAAAAACAAGAGACATTAACTTAACCACTCTCACATGCTCTGTACCTACATCACCTTCCCTGACAGTTGTAGCTTGGCTCATTTGAGGGTGAAATTATAAGAATGTGTTATTTTGCAAAGTGCTCTCTAGGGTTCCTAAATAAAATATGGCATTGAGGTCATTTCTTTTGAATTAATCCCTTCTTCTGAAATATAAGAACCTCTCCTGGTTTTAATGGCACTTTGGATTTCCTTACTTTCTGTTCCACTCCCAACCCCAAATAGATGCTGACAAGCTGACACTGTAACATGGAAGAGGGAAAGGAGTTGGGAAGGACTACTACAAATAAACCTAATGCCTAACAATGAAAAATGTAAAATAAGAACAATAATAATAATACTAAAGATAAAAGATGAAGTAACAAGTTTTTAGTTTTTAGTTTATCCAGATGTCTGTGACATGTGATGACAAACACCATAATGGAAGACCTTTGTCATCTCATGCTTAAACTCATATATTTTTGCATATGCTGAACAGGCAGTCAGACATGCTGTAACTGTGGGGTAGAAAACTGCATGAACACCATATGGCAGGGGTCTCAAACTCCAGTCCTCGAGGGGCGCTGTCCTGCAACTTTTCCATGTGGCCCTGTTGCAACACCTAGTAGTTCATTAGCAAGACTACAGAACTTGACTGCATGCCGAGTTGGCAATTCAGCCATTTGATTCATGTTACAGCAGCTCATGAGTGAATGAACATGGTGCAATACAAGTATTTTAGAAGTATATGTTTCCAAATACATACTGTCATGTCCTCTGCCTCTAACGCCTTGCTAGAGTCGACATTCAGACTAAACTCCTCTTCAAAATGACCACGCAGACAAGAGGGTTTGACTTCACTCCCTTTACTTAGGCCAGTTGAAGTAGGGTAAAACTGAGAAACAACATGACATGAAATGCTCTTAGAAACCATAGATGAGGAGAAATACACAATAACAGTACAATGACTTGTTTAGCCGAAAGCGTTAGCGAATTCCCTCTTTACAAACGTTTCTATTAAGCAAACACTGCAATCACATTTCTTCAAGTAGATTGTTCATTAGTAAAGATGGAACAGAATTACATACCGACAATGCCCTTAAAGACCGTCTTAAGGGAGACAATTGCCACTACAGCAGCGGACGGGAGAACGGGAGAAGTCCTTTCCCCAAACAATAACATGCGCTTTCTGATGACATCATAGAACAGAGACAGATTTGAGCACGTTACACCAGGTCATGCCAAAAGGGGGCACTAAAGAGTAACTTTCTCAGGGAAAATCTATTTAAACAGAATACGGTTACATGGTGACAGAACACTCCCCGTCTGAAACTCAGCAGGGTTTCACCTACTAATATGACAAGGTCAAACACATTTCAGTCATCTGGAGGAATAAGCAAGATCATCTCATTCACGGGTCGGACGTAAAGCTTTGGTCCCTCTTTCTTAATGACTTTCACTTGCACTTTGCGCACCCTTCCGTCTTTACTGGGATACACATCGACAATGATACCTAAGGGCCAGTCGTTCCTACTGCACTGACTGTCCTTAAGAAGCACCACACTTCCTTGCTTAAGGTTTGGCCGGTCAGAAGTCCACTTTGTTCGACACTGAAGTGTTGACAGATACTGTTTCCGCCACCTGTCCCAAAATGTGTTAGACAAGCTTTTGACCCTGCGCCACTGTTGTTTCAATAGGTCATTATGTCCAAAGTCTCCTTCTGGTACTGGGCATGGATCTACCTTCTGAGTAAGCAATGAAGCCGGTGTGAGAATGAAAGGATCTGTAGGATCGTTCGACACAGGCACCAGTGGTCAACTGTTCACTATGGCTGAGACCTCAGCCATGAATGTTGTGAGTACCTCATGTGTGAGTTTGGAGGAGCCCATCTGAAGAAGCATCGAGTCCAGGATACGACGTGTGATGCCGATCATCCTTTCCCACGCTCCTCCCATATGAGAGGAATGTGGTGTGTTGAAGGTCCACGTACATCCGTGTTCTGACAGAAACCTCTTCATAGCTTTCCCATCAAGATTTGAGGGAATCCCCATATCTTTGCAAGCTCTGGTGAAATTAGTGCCCTGGTCGGAGCGTATGTTTTTCAAGGGTCCTCGAATCGCCATAAACCTTCTGAATGCGTTTATGAAACTGGAGGAGTCCAATGACTCAATTACCTCGATGTGTATAGCTCTGACACACAGACAGGTAAAGAGGACAGCCCACCTCTTACTGTCAGCGTGGCCTCCTCTCGTACGACAGGCTGCTACAGACCAGGGCCCAAACACATCAATGCCGACGTTGCTAAAAGGTGGTTCCATGCTGAGCCTATCTGGTGGCAAGTCTGCCATCTTCTGAACTTCACACCTCCCTCTCAGCCTTCGACAAGTGACACACTCGAAAACGAGTCTATTAATGCATCTCCTGCCACCTACGATCCAATAACCTGCAGATCGGACAGCTCCTTCAGTGAAGAGACGTCCTTGGTGACGTACCTGCCCGTGAAAGTGACGCACTATGAGAGTGGTCACGTGATGCCGTCCGGGCAGAACCAATGGCCGTTTCTCGTGGAACCCTATTTTTGCCTCAATGAGACGACCCCCAATCCTTAATAGCCCCTCTGAGTCAATGAAGGGATCCAGGGCAACGAGTGAGCTGCTCTTGGGGATGTTGGCGTTTGATGCAAGACACTCCAGTTCTTTCCTGTAGACCTCTTGTTGAACTGTTTTGATAATGACTAGCTTACTCTGTTCAAGAATATCCCCGGTAGGGGGTGTGCTGCACTGATGCCAGCCCTCACATTTTTGAGCGACACACTTCTTTCCCCTTTTGAAGCTCTGAACAATGTGAATAAGGGTACCAAGAGCCCTTATGAGGGAACTCCAGCATGAGAAGCGATTGAACCGCCTAGAGCCAAGATGTTTGAAGACTGTGACCGACAGTGTTGTGACTTGAGGCCTGATTTCGCTGTCTTGATCTGGTTCCAAAAGGTCAAACCTCTGTACCACAGGTGACACCCCTTCAGGTCGAGACAAGAATGCCGGTCCAGAGAACCATATTGTGTTCTCAAGACGGTCTGCTGTGATAGACCGTGTGGCAATGTCTGCGGGATTGTCTTCTGTGCAGACATATCGCCACTGCTGTGGCATGGTGCTTCGTCTGATCCTCTGAACTCGATTGCTCACGTATACATAAAACCTTCTTTTCTCATTGTAGATATATCCGAGCACCACCTTGCTGTCTGTGTAGTAGGTGACTGCATCGAATACAATGTCTATTTCGGAGGTGATGGCCTCGGACAGAGTTACTGCCATGACTGCTGCACAAAGCTCCAACCGGGGTATGGTATGCTCTGGACGTGGGGCCAGTTTGGCCTTACTTGCAACCAATCTAGCGCAGCATCCCCCATCTGCGTCCACAGTCTTCAAGTAGGCGACAGCAGCTACTGCTTTCTCTGAAGCGTCTGAAAAGACACAGAGTTCTGTTAACTTGACAGTGGATGGTGACATGTTTGAGTACGGTCGGGGGATCCTCAGATGTCTTAACTCCTGCAGAGAATCTCTCCAACTTTCCCACACCTTTTCCTTTTCTGCTGGTAGTGGGGTGTCCCAATCTGAAGATTGTGAGGCCAGTTCTCGAAGCAGCAGTTTCCCTTGAATTGTCACGGGGGAAACGAATCCTAGAGGATCGTACAGGCTGTTCACCGTTGAGAGAACTCCTCGTTGAGTGAATGCCTTTCTCTCGTCCTGGACGCGGTAAGTAAAACAGTCTGAATCCAAGTCCCAGTACAGCCCAAGGCTACGCTGCATTGGTAGAGTGTCAGCAGTAAGGTCCAAATCTTTCAGGTCTGTGGCATGATCTTCACTGGGAAAGGCCTTCATGACCTCCTTGCTGTTCGAAGCCAGCTTATGCAGCCTAAGGTTAGAGCGAGCCAGCATTTTTTGAGTTCTTTTGAGCAGGTCGATAGCTGCGTCTGTTGTCGGCAAGGACTTTAACCCATCATCTACGTAAAAGTCACGAGTGACAAACTGTTCTGCGTCCTCCCCATACTCCTTCCGGCCTTCCTGTGCTGCACGTCTAAGACAGTAGATAGCCACAGCCGGCGAAGGACTATTTCCAAAGCCGTGCACGTTCATACGGAACTCCATAATCTCTTTCTCTGGGTTGTTCTCTTTAAACCAGAGGAACCTGAGGAAGTTCCGGTCTTCAGGACGCACCTTGAAACAATGAAACATCTGTTGCACGTCCACAGTGAAGGCAATCTGTTCTTTCCGAAACCGAAGGAGGACTCCTACCAGGGTGTTGTTGAGGTCTGGTCCCGTTAGGAGTACTTGGTTCAGAGACAAACCTTTGTGCTGGGCACTGGAGTCGAAGACGACTCTTATTTGGGAGGGCTTCTTGGGATGGTAAACCCCAAAACAAGGTAGGTACCAATGCTCCTCATTAGGCTTCAGAGGTGGGGCTTCTTCAGCGTGCCCATTCTGAAAGATCTTTGCCATGAACGAGACAAACTCTTCTTTCATTTTAGGCTTCCTTCTGAAGGACCGCTGTAGAGATTTGAGACATTCAAGTGCTTGCTCGTGGTTATGAGGGAGCCTTGGTCGTGGAGATCTGAAAGGCAGGGGAGCCACCCACCTGTTTTCTTGGTCCTTATAGACCTCTTGCTCCATGATGTGGATGAACTGTCCGTCCTCGATTGAAGGAGCTTCTTTGTCATCGTCCTTTGTTGTCTGGAACACATTACAGTCTAAGGTGGCCCATTTCTCACTAGCAGGGAGATGTTTGCATGTTAGGGGAAATGAAGGGGAGCTACCACTACTATACTTCTCTTTTACATAGTACTCGTTTGGGCATGGCTGAAAGAGAGAAGGACGTCCATTTTTCAGTACGTTAGTGTAGCAAGAGCTGATAACCGTAGGTCTGTGGACATCTCCAATGCACACATCTCCTACAATAACCCAACCCAGATCCAACTTCTGGGCATAGGGTGCGTTTTGTGAGCCATTCACTTGTCTTCTGACCTTATGAACTCTGATGATATCTCTGCCTAACAAGAGCAGGATGGAAGCTTGGGAGTCCAGCTTTGGAATGGGTTTTGCAAGGGCCTTCAAATTACTGTGGTTTAATGCTACCTCTGGTGTTGGTATTTCTGCGCGGTTATTTGGGATCTCGTTGCATTCAATCAGTGACGGCAAAGAGAGTGTGACACTCCCGTTAATGGGTTCGATCACAAAGCCACGTGCTTGTCTGCCTTCTGTCTCTTGTGTTCCGGCACATGTCTTCAAAGTGTATGGTGAAGGAGGCCCTGCAATGTTGAATAGGTCGAAAAACTCGGTACGTGCAAGTGATCTGTTGCTCTGATCATCTAATATTGTGTATACCGTAACTGCAGCTTCAGGGCAGTCGGTTGGGTACACCCTGGTCAGACATATTTTTGAGCAGGAACGCCCTGCGGAATAGACCTCAGTACATGCTGTGGAAACATCACCTTCATTCAGGTTGGAATTTCCCTCCCCGCCCTGATCTGGTGCGGAATGTGCTGTGTTGGTGGACCATGGGGCAGATCCAGGGTGGAGGGCTGCAATGTGGCTCTTGCTCCCACACTCTGAGCAGGAGATGTCGTCTTCACAATTCCTTGCCAAATGTGTGGCTCTGCAGCACCTGTAACATATTCCGTACCTTTTTAAGAGTGCTTTCCTTTCTTCCATTGGCTTCTCTCTAAACCCGCGACACCTGGGTAAGGGGTGGGGTTTGTTGTGTAGCGGGCAGCGCTCTGCTGGATCATCTCTAGTGGATGACTCGCTTCCAGATTGGGTGCGAAACGATGCAGTCCTTGTACCGTTAAAAAGGGGCCGAGGATCCGGCGAGACCCTCGTTTTAAGAACTGCCACAGCTTTGTGACCTTCGGCTTTAGACGATTGCTTACCGCCTAATAACTCACTACTGTATGCTGTCTGTGTGAGGCCAGGGTCGTTGCGCATCCGTGCTTCCCGACACACAAAGTCTACAAAGAAACCGAATGGGGGATAGGGAGCCCTGCGATCTTCTTTGTACTTAAAGCCTAAAGAAAGCCATTTTTCCTGGAGATAAAATGGCAGCTTCTGGACGACAGGGGTAACACCACGAGGGGTATCCAGATAACTAAGCCCAAGCAAGTCACCATCTTCTTTGGCAGCCTGTATCTCCGACAGAAAGTCTCCCAGCTCTCTTAGTTTACGACCATCTCTGTTTGGAATCTTGGGAAAGTTGTCTAATCTTTTCAAAAAGGCACCCTCGATGACCTCTGGTGCACCGTAGCACTCATTAAGCCTGTCCCACATAGCTCTGAGTCCGTTAGCTGGTTGGTTCGCATACACGGATCGTGTATGTTCAGCTGAGTCCTTACCTAGCCATTTCACGAGGAGGTCAAGCTGTTCACTTGGTGAGAGGTTGAGACCTCTGATGGCATTCATAAACGATGCTTTCCAGGCTCTGTAGCATTCGGGACGGTCGTTGAAGTGAAGGAGCCCTGTAGTCACCAGTTCACGTCGAGCCATAAATCTAACAAGGTCTGACATGTTCTGCTCCATTTCTAGTGGAGTGTACAGTGGGCCCCTTTCCCGGCATGTGGTCTCATGTGGGTGACCAGAGTTGTCTGGGGTTGTGATATACGCCGCGCCGGTGTAGCCGCTGTCCAGAGGCTGTCGTGCATAATTGACCGTTGGCCTCCAAAACTTCTGCTTTTGCTTCTGCAGCTGCAGCCCTTTTTTCCATGCGTACTTTATCTAATGACGCTTCAAGACGTATTTTTCGAAGCTGCATAGAAGCTTCCAGTTCCGCTTGCTGCAGCTTCAGATCGTTCTCTTTATCCACAAATGCTGCTTCAGCCTTAGCCGCCTCAGCTTCTGCACGTGCTTGTGCAGCGGCTGCCTTACTTGCAGCTGAGCTCCTGGTATGCCTGGAGGAGCCAGATATATTAGATCTGGTTTTCATTGATGTGCTGGTTCTCTGCGACATGTTGCTGTCGATTGGATTTCTTCCTACATCTGAGCTGTTTCCGGAGGATAGCTCTAATTGCTGTCCAGTTCCCCACGAGACTGGTCTTTGAGAGGCTGTCGTTTTACTGTCATGTCCTCTGCCTCTAACGCCTTGCTAGAGTCGACATTCAGACTAAACTCCTCTTCAAAATGACCACGCAGACAAGAGGGTTTGACTTCACTCCCTTTACTTAGGCCAGTTGAAGTAGGGTAAAACTGAGAAACAACATGACATGAAATGCTCTTAGAAACCATAGATGAGGAGAAATACACAATAACAGTACAATGACTTGTTTAGCCGAAAGCGTTAGCGAATTCCCTCTTTACAAACGTTTCTATTAAGCAAACACTGCAATCACATTTCTTCAAGTAGATTGTTCATTAGTAAAGATGGAACAGAATTACATACCGACAATGCCCTTAAAGACCGTCTTAAGGGAGACAATAGGGCTTTGGAGCGTGATGTCACGGGGGTGGGCGTGGAAAGGATTTTGGCCCGATCCGCCATTTTGGGGGTCTAAGTAAGGAGCGAAAGCATAGCCATGGTTCGTACTTGCTGCAATGTTCGATCTTACAACCGGCACGGGAATAAGTTTCGATTGTCTTTTTATGCTTTCCCAACCTGGAAGCAACATGAAGGAGCTCATGTATCGGATATTACCAAACGAAGGCGTCTAGCCTGGATAGCAGCCGTGAGACGAGCTGATATCAAGTTCTGTTACGTCTCCAGATATCAGCTGGTGTGCTCAAGACATTTTCATTCCGGTAAGTTCTAAATATGTTCACATCACACTTTATAGCTGAATAATATCATCGTTGGTGGTCTCGGAAGTTATAGAAATTGCGATCAAACATAGAATGGAGTGACTTGATTGGTTGATGTAAAGACAATAAATGAAATGAGACTGGAAGGACACAAATTGGCGTTAATAATTTACCCGATTATCAATGTGTTAATTTGCATGTACTTTACAATTATGGGCACATAATATGATAACGATATTTTAGCAGTTCAATGATAAATGTGTAACATTAATTATGGTGGGGGGTGGAAAATGGCTATTTCACTCGATGCACTCCAGCTGACTTACTTTGACGACGTACTCAGAGTTTGGCGGCTTGAAAATAGCCAAATCTTGCACCCAGCCATTTGTAAATTGGATGTGCGCCTCCAGTGACTTGTAATTACGAAACTGGTTTGCTGTGTAAGCGCTTACTCCACAAACAAGATACGTGAAGATATCGGGGTAGGACAGTGGCGGTAAGTTGTCTGGGTCTTTACTCCACTGCCGTATTTCATATGGGTCCAGATTTGCGATGCACTCTATTTTTTTTTTTCAAGTACCGCTGCTTCGCCTCTGGACGCAATCGGTCTCTATACCGTCCGTTTTCTTTTGAGCTGCTTTTAAGCATGTTTCTTGTCGTCGTCGTTCCAACACAGTGTGTTTGTTGTGATTTGTAGACCCCGAAAATGGAGCTGCGCTCCCACAATGCATTGCGGCGTGACGTCAACTCCAAAGCCCTATTGCCACTACAGCAGCGGACGGGAGAACGGGAGAAGTCCTTTCCCCAAACAATAACATGCGCTTTCTGATGACATCATAGAACAGAGACGGATTTGAGCACGTTACACCAGGTCATGCGAAAAGGGGGCACTAAAGAGTAACTTTCTCAGGGAAAATCTATTTAAACAGAATACGGTTACATGGTGACAGAACACATACATTTACTTAAAATTTACTTGAGTAGGGTTAGGGGTTGCCACCTCAGCATGCAGTCAAGTTCTATACTCTTGCTAATGACCTACTAATTGTATTCAGACGTGATGCACCAGGGACACATGGAAAAGTTCCATGACACCGGCCCTCGAGGACTGGAGTTTGAGACCCCTGTCATACGGAATATGACAGGTGTGGTTGAACTGCATGAAGACTCTGAAGTTTGTCTTCTCTTCTGGCAGGACGGGAATGTGGCCTTGTCCTGTGAGCCACCGTAAGGCTGTACTTAGAGTAGAACTGGACTGTCACCGGCCTCAGGCTCTTCACCTTTTCAAAGACAAAGCAGTCATTAGATAAAATATTAGATATTGTTTACCTGTAAATACACAAAGTAAATTTAGAAATGTAGTTACTGTCAAGAGTGAACAAGCACTGATAGTGTAATCTACAGCTGTGGCCAAACATTTAGAGAATGAGAAGTGTTGTTTGTTTATTTACAAAGTTTGCTGTTTCAGTGATAGTTGTATATCATATTATATCACTTCAAACAGACGTGATTCAGTAATGCTGCACTAATGAATTAGACTAACTATTCACTTGAACATGGAACAGACAGACAGACTCTGCCTCAAAGCAGTTTAAAAGCTAAAGGTTCAGACCTATGAACTCTCTGCAAAATTTGGAAAAAATAACGCTCTTTTTGAGGAAGGCAGCTGCACAGTCAGCACTTAGTTCGAAGGGTTTCTCTAAAAGGTTGCCAGCATCTCTCATTAGTCATATGTGGCCTTATCTTTCCTGGGGTCACCTCATGGATCATCACAGAATTGTGTGACAGTGAGTTTCAGAGACCTGTGCTTAGTGAGTTCAACATACACAAGGTGTCTTTCTGTTATCTGGATTCACTTGCCTTCCCATACCCAATCCAGATAAGTATTCATACCAAGGTGAGTTAAGCTAGGGTTTCCCTGCACCTCCACATGAAAGGTTGGTGTTATTCGGATCAGATAAATCAGAAAAACTTAAGTGTGCTGGCAGCAGAGTGGGTGAATTTAAAGAAAGATTACACTATTGAAAACTATAATGAAGTTAAACACAGAATACAGACTGAAAATGGCACAACTACTGTAGAAAAAGTAGCAGTACAAGATTAAAAACCACATGGTAGTCTTGTTTTAAAAGCAATTCATTTCAGATTTAGTTATATATTCGCCAATCACATAACAGTTGCCTCAAGGCACTATATATTATAGGTACAGACCCAACAGTAATACATAAAGCATTTAATAAATGTGTAGCACTTTAGGCACTTTGAACAATAAGACTGGAAGAGAGCTCTTATGTTATTAAACTTTATCTTACGACCCAAGAAAGAAAGCAAAAATGCTAACTGATCAATATCAAGATCAATCATCTGATAGATCAATCAGCTCAGAATCTGATGGACTATATTTGAGGAGTTCATTAAATTAGTGTTTGAAGAACGTTTTAGGTTTTGTTCTCTCAACTGCAGCCTCGGTAGACCTATGAAGATTCAATCATAGGGTTGGACTACCCGTAGATTTGATCTCTCCACCAGCAACACTGTGAGGAACCTTGGAGTCAATTCTGACCAGGACATGTCCTTCAATGCACATATTAAACAAATATGTAAGACTGCTTTCTTTCATTTGTGCAACATCTCTAAAGTTAGAAATATCCTGTCTCAGAGTGACGCTGAAAAACTAGTTCATGCATTTATTCCTTTCAGGCTAGACGACTGTAATTCATTATTATCAGGATGTCCAAAAAACTCACTGAAAAGCCTTCAGCTAATCCAAAATGCTGCAGCAAGAGTCCTGACAGGGACTAGAAAGAGAGAGCATATTTCTCCGGTTTTGGCTTCCCTTCATTGGCTTCCTGTTAAATCCAGAATTCAAAATCCTGCTCCTCACATACAAGGTCTTAAATAATCAAGCCCCATCTTATCTTAATGACCTTGTAGTACCATATCACCCTATTAGAGCACTTCGCTCTCACACTGCAGGCTTACTTGGGCAAAGCCTTCAGTTTTCAGGCCCCTCTTCTGTGGAGCCAGATTCCAGTTTTGTCATGGTCCTGGGTCGGTGACCCAGTGTTTTGTGTATTGCTATTTAAGGATTTCTTTGTGGTTTGAGATTTCTAGTGTTTAGTATTGGTTTTGTTCTGTGCCAGTTTGTTTCTTGCTTTACTTTGACAGTCTGTGCCCTATGTTAGTGTTTCTAGTTTGGTGTCTCCCTGGTACCATCTGTTAATTGGTGTCAGCTGTGTCTCCCAGGCGTTTGCCCTTTGCCCTGTTTTCCTCTTGTATTTAGTGTCTGTGTCTGCTTCTGCTCGTCATACCCTCACCATCGCCTGTGTGTTCTGTACCATGTTAGTTTCTGGCTTCGCCAGTTTAGTTTTCTGTTTAGAACCTGCTCTCAAACAAAAACTAAGATTTTTGAGTTCATGTTTGTCTACACTAGTCCTGCATTTGGGTCCATCATCCTGCCTGCTTGCACACAGACCATGACAAGTTTGGATTCAGGAGACAGACACTATCTCTACTTTCAAGATTAGGCTTCAAACTTTCCTTTTTGCTAAAGCATATAGTTAGGGCTGGACCAGGTGACCCTGACTCCTCCCTTAGTTATGTTGCAATAGGTGTAGGCTGCTGGGGGATTCCCATGATGCACTGGGTGTTTCTTCTTCACTCACTATGTGTTAATAGACCTCTCTGCATTGAATCATACCTGTTATTTATCTCTGGCTCTCTTCCATAGCATGTCTTTATCCTGTCTCTCCCCTCACCAACAACTGGTTGTCCCAGATAGTCGCTCCTCCCTTAACCTTGTTGTACTTGAGATTTCCTCCTGTTAAAGGGGAGTTTTGCCTTCCTACTGTCACCAAAGTGCTTCCTCATTTGGGCTAATATGATTGGTAGGACTTCTTGTAGGTCTTTGGCTGGCCACAACTAAGGAAATGATCACACACCTGCAGCTGATCAAGCATCATCTGGGGAGCTGCAAAGCAGTGTGGCTGAGAGCTCCGCGACGCTGGATCACTGAGTGACTTCCAGTCAGTTTTCAGTAAATGTGTGAAGTAAGTGCCAGTCTGCCATTATGTAAAGATACTCATAGCTGCCTTTGTATTTCCCAGGAGGATTTGTGGAAACAAGGAAGCAGCAAACGGGCTGTACACAAGGAGCGGAGACAGAGCACAGAGCACAGGAGTAGGGAGAAGACACGGAACGGGAGTCGGGATCGCACTGGGGATTTATTGTTGTTTGGATTGCTACATCACTGTAAATAAACGCACTGCCTTCATCATAGAGTCCTGCATTTTGGGTCCTCCTTCCTCTCATCCCCACGGTTTGCCCTGGTGAACCGTGACACTGGCCGCCACGTATTCTTTCCCATCCTGTTCCATAGGAGATGCCGCCAGATAATTTCCTCATGTCCCAAGAAAGACTCCCAATGAAACCGGTAATAATAATAATAATAATAATAATATATTTTATTTATAAGCGCCTCAAGGTCACCTTACAATAGTACAAGACAGGACCAACAATACAATATAGTAAAATATAGCAAAAATAAAATTTAACATAAGGCAAATGAGGAAAAAAAAAACAAGCATGAAAGTATAAAAGCTAAGCAAGGTAAAAATGGACTAAGACAGAATCAAGGGTGTGCAATTCTGAATAGATGACTTTTGAGACGTGATTTAAAAGTGGTAAGACAATGTGTGGTCTGGATATCTGGTCGAAGTGCATTCAAAGTCTCGGGGCAGAACAACTAAAGGCTCTAAGTCCCATGGTAGTCAGGCGAGCAGGTGGAACAGACAGAAGGGAAGCTGGAGAAGAGCGGAGTGTACAAAGGGGTGAGTACGTATGGAGAAGATCAGAAAAATATGGAGGAGCGCGGTTACAAGTATGGCGGTACTGTGTGGAGTGAGTGAGGGACGAAGACGGTTAATATTACGAAGATGAAAGTAGGAAGACCGAGTGATATTACTTATATGTGCTGTGAAGGACAGAGTGCTATCGAGGATGACACCAAGACTCTTAACCTGTGATTAGCTGCATGGGTTCGGTTTTGTGAGTGATATAGGCCAAAACCTTGTTATTGAGAGCAGAGGCAAGAATGGGAGGCTTGAGAGGCACCAAAGGAAAACCGAGCTGTCGGGCTAGATCCATGTCTATTAAATTTTGCTCACAACTGGAGTCCACAAATGCTTGGAGAGCATGAGAGGTCGGAAGGTAGTTGAGCCTCACAGGGAGAAGGACACGGGGTCTAGAGGACGAGGAGGCCTGACCGAGGGTGCCGGATGCCTTTCTGACTTCCCTAAACCTGCTGGTCTGGAAGTCCAACAGTTCATCTAAACAAAAGGCACTTAGACTAAAACAGATATAGCCACGTTTGTCCTACCATAAAACAATAAAACAAGGTACGACCTCTTCCCATGCTCCCAGGATGTAGGTGTGCATTCCAGAGTGGAATGCACACCAAGCCTTTGCAGCCTGCTAAAGATCACACATCCTATCACTACACAATTGATTATACACCTCTAAGCATATATGGTTAAATATTTCTAAGCATAAATGATAATCAACAATACAAAACCTAACACAAGGCTAGTGACACTAACTCCTCAAATGAGGGAGGCTCATCCCAGGAGGTGAGCTGATCCTTCATTTTGTCGTTCAATGCTTGCAAAAATACTCCTTGCAATGCCTACTCAGGCCAGCCTGTCTCAGCAGCCACAGTAGAAAACTCGATCACGAACTCAGCGACACTTCTGTTGCCCTGCTGGAGGTTCAAAAAACATTTCTCGGTGCTGCCCTTAGAAACTGGGTGAGTGAAGGTTTTCTCCAGCTCCACCAGGAAAACATCATAGGGACAAAACTCAATGGGTCAGAAAGTAAAAAATGTCTTGTCCCATGCCAGCACTTCCCCCCCCCCCCCCCCCCATAAGCTCACTACAACAACGTCTTTGGGGAAAGAGTGGAGAGGAACGAGAGAACACCAGGGAGCACTGCATCAGAAACCCACTGCAGCCACCTAACTCCCCGTGATACAGCTCTTGTGTGTGCAAAACGGCATCCAGAAAAATGGCCGCTGACGGTGCCAGTGCTGGGTACGAAACGACCACTTCAGCAGCATCAGCCGGCACTGTCCCGGTCGTCAGAACACGGGAAGTGGCAGGGGTGAGCACAGCGTGAATGTCTTTTACTACCGAGAACATTTCTTTCTATGAGCCTCTAATTGCCTGGCACTGTTTATCCAAATATTGTAATGCTTGCTCATGAGTTCCCAATAAAACTCCCTGCGATCTTACAGTGGCTTGGAGTGAGTCTGCTGGGTCCATGTCATGAGTGGCACAGGAATGAACCCATAGACATATGACTCAGAGTACTTTGATTCTTGGAATTGCTGGGGTCTGTGGGGATCAAACCAGGCCGGACACCTCCTGCGTCTGACCAGAGTCAAATCATGTGTGCTGCATCTTAGGCTTCTGCAGGCTTCTGCATCAAGCAGAAGCCTGCAGAAGCCTATGTAGCTTGCTTTTTGTTTTGTTTTTCTCACGAAAGATGCAGTTTGGCTGCCAACCATTTTTTTCCCTGCTGTCATTTGTCTTTCCAGTGGTCACCAAACTGTTCTTGGTTGTCATGTAGACTGTTCATTGGGAGTAAATGGTAGAGCCAGACTAAAAAGTTGAAAGATCCGATGGACGCGCTATGACACATCATCAGTGATATATCCTAGGTTTATAGGGTGACACCCAAGTGAGAGTGTCTGATGTTCTGAGACCCGAAATACACATGATTCATATGCACGCTGTTACCTTTTTACAAAGACTGGTTTACATTAGCCTCCTGTTATAATTAGAATAATTACAAAATCTCTCTCAATTGTCAAAAACACAATAACATCTAAACACTCAACTAATAAAACTAATTTATTGTTAATAAACAGCTTGCAGATACCATTTTTCTTAACATCTCAGAGTACATTAAAGAGATGCAATGTTACAATACAATGTTACAAGCCAAAATAGATGACTGCAAAGACTAAAGATAAAATACTGATGCATGATTCAACATAATCAGATAAAAATAATGGAGGACCCATTCATTTCATTTTCATTTTTTTTACCACTGTTTGTCACAAACAGAAAGAAGCAGTCTAAACTTATAAACATGAACCACTGACTGTAAGATAATAAAATACCTACATACCATAGTGTCTGTGGTGTAAATGAAAGACTGCATTTACATTACAGGGCACTTGGTCTTTATTAAAAAGTGGGCTATCTAGTAAAATATGAAGGCTGTCAAGCTTGCAGTAAACAATCTGACTATGAGTCATATTTCACAGCCTGCTGACACTGCACACCCAGCAAGTCTGAACTATTTTAAGAAAGAAGAACCTTTAAAATTACGAGTCAGAATTCTTTGAGTCAGTACTGGAATTCTTTGAAACCCCACTCTGCATTGTTGTGAGCTGCATGTTTTTGGCTTCCCTCACATTCATTTATTCAGACTGACCTATCAGCCTGTTTTTACATTTTCAAAGTAAAGCATTCCTGTGGTAATTCTTTACAAATTAAAGATCATATCCTCCATTCATCCAAAGTAATGACCAGTCAATTTGGCCATTTATATAAATTTTATTTTCCAAATAAGCAGTACAGTCTACTCCATTTAAAGCAAAAGGCACAACTATCTCTGCTTGATGTTGAGTCTGAACACAAAGCTAATTTTAAAAATGGTACAACTGCATGGGATAAGGGCAGCTGAAGCTTTAACTGATGCAAAGCACTAGTTAGCTGATGGTGGTATTAGGCTAAATTGATATCTAGGTAATTATTTAGGGTAAAGCGATTGCATAACTTTAAAGGCCAATCTTTTCTCATGTCACCTATAGGTCACACCTCATGTAGGCTTTCTTTCATTTTAAACTTAGGTTTGATTTTTCTTTGTTGTTTGCTTCAGTTTAGAATAGTTTTAAACAAACAAATTAAAACTGAGCTACTTTGTTGTCAGGTTGATGCCTCTGTAGCACATATGGTGGGCCCTGCAAAAGCAGAGAACATTAACCCTAAGCCAAAATTAATTTACCTACAACTGTTCACACACTGAAAGCAAAATGCTTTCAGTGTGTGAACAGTCGTCGCAGGCTAACAATGAATTTGGCTCTTGGAGTTTTTAGTAGATTAAAAAAACACTGGTAACACTTTTTTTAAACCTTGATTTTTTCACTATATCAGCACAAACAAACTTGGAAATAAATCTTGAATGTTTGACACACACTTTCAAACTTTTTAGTCCTTTAAATCGTTTTAATGCGCTGGTAGAAAATCCTCTGTGATAGCTTTCACACGTACTTGTGCAAACAGAAGCAGTGAGACTGTGCAATGTTTCACGTATTCCAGCTTTGTTTCACCAACACACTCTAGGCCTGTTTAGTCTGTACATTTCCACTTATCGTTTTTCTCCCATTTTTCTCTATTATACTGTGCTAACAACAGCTCTCTGTAAACTCCCCACATTTTTCTGCCTTGTGTTCACTTCCGGCAGCAATCAAATATGCCCATCAAAGATGTGTTTCTGAACAAAAGAAGGAGGCAGACCAGGACTACACTGTACCCGAGAAACAAACTAAAGGGAGGTGGTGGTGAAACAAGTCAAACTTTGGATTGTTTGGCTCAGCTAGGGAAGATAAAGAGTTGGCTTTTTTCTTTTCGTGGTGTGAGTGAAGTCTATTTTTTTCTTTTGTGGTCAGTGTAAAGTGTGTATGTTTTTTTTTTCTTTTGTGGTGAGCCTGTGGGAACTGCTGAATGAGATGGAGTGATTCCTGAAGTCAATGCTATCAGCCTGTGACACACTCAAACACAGGCCGAGTGTAATGGGGAGGAGGGGGTGATAAGGATTGGGATGGCCTGAGAATGATAAGGAATGGATGGCTAAGCGAGACCAACTTTGATCTTGATAGCAAACTATGTAAATATAAAAGAAACAATCAGGCCAGATCTTTCCCTTGGTTTCCACGTTTATTGATTTGAGTTCAAACCTCCAATTCCCTAATTTCTCCAGCTGATAGGAGCTCAGCCTTAACATTTTAATGCCCGATCTGTTCATGCTAACTCTCAGTATCAAACAGCTTACGCCTCCGTAACATGTCTCACTGTGTGTGTGTGTGTGTGTGTGTGTGTGCGTGTGTGTGTGTGTGTGTGTTTGTGTTTGTGTGTGTGTTTGTGCACGGAGCACTAAGCTGCTGCTATTCGCTGCCACACATTGTGGACTATTATATATTTAGTTGTTAAGGTTCATTATTTTTATTTTATTCAGTACTTTGCTTTTTTTAAATGATTTTACTATTTATTCTACATACGTATACAGTTTTCTGTTGAATCTGTCCTATCAATGGTTGAATGACACTGAAGCAGAATCAGAGCCTGACACATTTTCCTATCTAAACTGAGTTTGATGCAATTATAACAGAGCACTTCTCTTGGCTGCATATTACAGTAACAGGTATATTACGAGTTGTGGTTTTCTGGCAGTAAGATGACTGTATAAAGAACACAAAACTTTTTGAGACAGTGATAATAATAAAGAGTTGAATGTGTAGATTTGACGGGACACACAGGTGTTGTGATTGGCTATACCTGTGGCCTAGTCTTTTGTTCATCTCTGTACCTTAAAAACATTCTCAAATGTGCTCCTTCTTCTGTGTTTGCTTCTCAAACTGTCCCTAAAGATGAACTCCATTGAAGGACACAAATTTCAGCTAATTGTATCTGCACTCACATATTTTAGTTTCTATCCATAGCTCCGGTGAGGGTTAGCAAGCAGCAGAAGCTTCACTCTTTCAACCACGAAAAACTGTAAAAAACAACACTGTTCACTGCACTGAGCTTTTAGCACACCTCACACTCTTTAGAGTTCAAGACCCACTCTTCATGCAATAATTGGATATTTGCACTTGTTTCTCCATTCACAGAGCGTTACACTTGCAACTGTGAAGCCACAGCAGCTTTAAGGAATCTGCAGGATATGTCTCATGAAGCAGTGAAAAACATCTTCAGTCCTACAGCAAAGCCACTCATCTACAAGTTAAGTACTATCCACTGTACCGCAGTCCACTTAGTGAGCCACTGCTTTGGGTTGCAGTTGTTTTCAGGGAGAAGAGAAATGATTTACTTGTGAAGTGACAATTATAATGTTGCTTCTAGTCATTTGTGGTTTACCATGATCATTAATTAAAGCACAGTGAGCATCTGTGATGATAAAATAAGTAGCACCCAGCTCCATGGGATGCCTGTTGTATGCTAAGAACTGTAACAAGACCATCTCCATCACTTTTAACCGCTAACTTAAAATGAGCTAAGCACTGTGTGTCTTCCTAACTGGATCTCTGGGAAGGGGCTGTTTCGAAAGAACAAAAGGCCACATTTACTCTTTACTCATGATGCTACAGTCACAAAAAAGGCAGATGGATGTGGAAGGTTCTTCTCATAAATTAATCCACTAATGCCATGGACAGCGATGGCAGACCGTGGGGTATGGGGAAATAGAACCCAAAACGCAGGACTCTTTGATGTAGACAGTGCGTTTATTTACAGTGCAGTAACTAATAATCCAACAACAACTTCCCGCTCCAGTGCCAGTGCTCCGTGACTCTGCTCCTCAAGCTCACTGCACTCTTGTTCCCGCAGTCCTCGTGAGAAAACACAGACGCAGCCATCAGTAAACTCCACAGCTGTGGCAGGCTCACACTTACTGGCTTGCGGGGAAACTAACAGGAAGATGCACAACGATCCCACTTTTATGGGAGCTCAGCCACTCTCTAAAGTAACTCCCTCCAGACGAGGCTGATCAGCAGCAGGTGTGTGTCATCATCCGCTTCAGGTGTGACCACCCACCAGGCCTAAAGGTGCCTGTAAACTGGTCCTTTGAACACTCACACACACCTATACACACAAACATGGAAACGAGGGACAGCAGCACCAGACAAACACACCCAGCTGGGACCGCCAGACTAAGACAGAGCAGCACATAAACACAAGTCCATAAACTACTCAAGAACCCTGGGTCCGAAGACCCAGGTCCTATTAAGTAATAATGCAATCATCAGATCAGGTCAAATTTACAGGTCACATAATGATCTGCCACCAACACTGTCACAGGATGTGTTTTTTTCTGATCTGCAAGCCAGATCAATGAGACAGAATGATATCATAACAAACTCTTCTAGTAGAAACTCATAATCTATCATAATGGTTGGAGATTTGGTAGACAATGTCATTTTCACTCTAGGATTACCTCTGTGTAAAAATATGACTAGATCTAAAATGATGCAAACTCAGTTCACCGTAAAACTTTACTGTTCTCACTTGGCTCCAGTGAATCGGATTAACAACAGCTCAGTGAGTTTCTTCTTTGTTTCATTCAAATAGCATCACGGATGGCCTGGCTCGAAACAGCTTCATGCAGCCAAACATGCATTTGTCCTGATAGAGTCTTCCTGTCTTTCCACATAAATAAATGTTACAACCATTTTGGGTGCAAGAAAAGGCATAGGGCACAACCAGCAGCTTTGTTTTCAGAGTTGACATATTGGATTAGACAGCTATGGGCAGGTATAAAGACTTAACCTTGTTATGGTCAATGGAGCCCAAGCTTGATGAAAACATCATTAGAAAAGGGGTGACCACAAACCAGTGACAGAGTGTTGGAGATGTGTTAGAAAAGTTCTGATTGAGCCTTGCATCTCTCAAACATGGTTTCATGAAAACAAATGTTCAAGCTTTGCTTTAGGAAACAAACAGAAAGAAGCTACTTTCAGCTCCTCTTTACAGGGGATAACGCTACACATTTGATTTATTTGGGGTATTTTTCCTGTTGCTTTTCTGTCGTCATTATTCAACAAACACATTGTTGCTGTCTTCACCCAAATACAAGGTCCACATTTATGGACAGATCTGAACGGCACTGAGCGCTGTGAAAACATGCAAACCTCCAATTAAAAGTCAAAGTCCAGCATTTTCCGCTGTGGCTTTTTTCACAGAGTAAGTGATTTAGACAAGAAGTGGGAAAAGATGATTTAAAAAAATAATAATTTACAGAATCTTTTACAAAACAGATCTTGTTCTACAGCACAGTGGCAGCACGGTGGCATGGTGGTTAGCACTGTTGCCGCACAGCAAGAAGGTCCTGAGTTCAATTCCACCATCAGGCCGGGGTCTTTCTGTGTGGAGTTTGCATGTTCTCCCCGTGTTTGCGTGGGTTCTCTCCGGGTACTCCGGCTTCCTCCCACCATCCAAAGACATGCAGCTTGTGGGGATAGGTTAATTGGATAATCCAAATTGCCACTAGGTGTGAATGTGCGAGTGAATGTGAGTGTGAATGGTTGTCTGTCCCTGTGTGTTGGCCCTGCGACAGACTGGCGACCTGTCCAGGGTGTACCCCGCCTTTCGCCCTATGACAGCTGGGATAGGCTCCAGCGCCCCCCGCGACCCTGAAAAGGATAAGCGGAAGCGAATGGATGGATGGATCTTGTTCTACATTTTAATTCTTGCCAGGGTTACAGAATTAAAAACACTCAGACATTAATGTGGAGACTGAGTTTGTTTGATTTTCATCTTGTTGCAAAGCTGAACCCACGGATCTGCTCAGCTGGAAGAAATTAAATAAAATTGTTAACAGGGATGAAACAGCTCCAGCATTTAAAATCATTCTGCAAAAACATTGTCTTTCTTTATGTCTTTAACAAGTGAAACTGAAACACTAGCTGGTGCTCGCACTTTACAATTTAATGTTAAGTCAATGCACAGAACAACATTTGTTTCTCATATACTTACTGTAAAATAAAAGATCATCTCCACATCGTCGACCCTCTGAAAGTTCTGGCCTGGCCGTTTGTTAGAATAACACTAACTCATTCCTTCAGTAAAGCCACTAATTTAAAACCTAAGTACTGTTTTACCACTTTCCAGAGGCTGCAGCTGTTTTGAGTGCGGTCAGGGGGAGAGAAAGTGATTTAGAGGTGAAATGGGATAATGATGATGTTCATTCTAGTAATTTCTGAGGCAAAAAAACAACCTAATTTAAATCGGCACAGACGATCTGTGATTAAAGCGTGGCAGAAAAGGCCAACAGGCTAAGGGCATGTATAATTATAGGTGCTATTGCTGGCATGGTTTTGACACTGCTATCTGATTTTCTGGTGTTAACTCAGAACATCTAACTCATAAAACTGAACTTGACATGTACGTCTGAGTGTATTAGCAGTTACAGTGTGGCAGTAAAAAATTACACACAAAAAAAGTTTTAAGTTTTGAAGACAGAAACAGTTTTCTTATATATGAAATCTCTTTTAAGAACAACAGTGGAGACTGAAGCAAACTGTGGACATGAAGGGCAGCCAGTGATACACAGGATCACATCACATACACTTGGTTCCGTTCATCTGGACATTTTCGTTACTCATCCAAGTGACTTCTTCGGGCCAGGACTCTGCAGTCTATTCACACTTTCGATGATGAGGATGTACACATCCTGGACAGGGAGGAACGCTGGTTTGAGCGTGAAGTCAAGAAGGGAAAGACGATCTCTGAAATGAGATCTTACAATTCTGTGATTGCAGCCATTCCCCAACTCTCTGTCAATGGTACTCATGGACACTGATCACTGGTCGTGACAATTTGCATATTAATGACCTTAGACCTCCCAGCCCATTGTTCATTCAGGGGTGCTAGTTTCTGTCATTATGCAAATGTACTGTTTATAAGATTGGAAACCTTATAAACAGCACAGATGAACAGAATCAACCTTTTGGGATTTCTTTACCTGTATGGTTGAGAATGCATTGAGACAAACAGAACATATGAAAATGTCCTGTACAGACACACTTCATAAAGCTTTAATATAATATCACTTCAAAAAGAGGTGATCCAGTAATGCTGCACTAATGAATTAGACTAACTATTCACTTTAGCTAAAGTTATTAAGTTAGCTAAAGAGTTGGGATGCTGTGTAAGACATAAATAAAGCTAAAATACAGAGGTTTGGACACCGTTTTGCATGTTTCCCTACTGTAGGCAAGCATACAGAGCTCTGAGAGGAATTCTACTAGAATTCAAGTTGTCATTGAAATACAGTTTCAAAGCAAATGAATTCATTTTCAAAATATAAAATTCAATTTCAGTTTAGTGATGATCATTTTCAAACCAATAAATTGAATTTCAAATTAGGCTAATTCATATTCAGTTTTCAAAAGCATTTATTCAAGTTGCAATTCAGATTCAATTCAAGCAATTCAAATTCGAATTTAACTTATTCAGATTCAGTTTCTGATGGCACAATGTTCTGACCCTGTGGGTGAATCACCACCCTTGTCCACAGACTCTGCTTCGACAAATGTGGTTTGTTCAAAACAAATTATTGGACCAAACACATGTTATTGGACTTCTGTGTTTGGCAGGTGCAATAAGAGAACACCACTTGGATTCTATCGTTGCTCGTGTGAGTGTGTAAGTATGCCAGTAGCACAGTAGGGTGGGACAATAGAGTCCCCACCTGGTGACTCCATCCAACCTGATGGAGCTTGAGAGGTTCTGCAAAGAAGAAGGAGAGAAGTGCCCAAAGATAGCTGTGCTAAGCTTGTAGCATCACACTCACAACGACTTGAGGCTGCCACAGGTGCTTCAAAAACATATTCAGCAAAGTCTCGGAATAATTATGTACATGTTATATTTTGGGGCTTTAGTTTTAATAAATTTGTTCAGACATGTTTCACTTTGTCTTTAATGGATATTGTGCTTAGACTTGTAAAGTGAAAAGTAAATGTAATCAATTTGGAACAAGGCTGACAAAATGTGTAACAGGGGATGCCTTGTGAATATTTTCCAGATGTACTATAAATGCAAACAACAGGCAGGACCTTTACAACAACCCAAAGCACAGGGCAGTAACCTTCTCATCTACAATGGAAGTGAACCTGTGGGATATAGTAAGTAAGTAAAAAGTAAGTAAACTTTATTTATTAAGCGCTTTTCACAAACAAACAGTCACAAAGCGCTGTACACAAATATTAAAATAAACAATACAATCAATAGACATTATACACAATGTAAAAGATAAAATGTAAATAATGTAAAAAATATAAAATATATAGATCAACAAAAGGCTTGTTTGAACAGAAAAGTTTTTAACTGCTTTTTAAAAGAATCCACAGAGTCAAGCAAACGTAATTGTAGTGGTAGACTGTTCCACAGCCTTGGTGCAACAGACTGAAAGGCTCCGCCCCCTTTTGTCTTCAGTCATGTACGGGGAACAACCAACAGACACTGAGTCTGTGAGTGGAGATGACGAGCAGCAGTGTATTTTATAAGAAGCTTGAATAAATAATCTGGAGCCGTTTAGTGCTCTGTATGTTAAAACAAGAATTTTAAAGTGAATTCTAAACTCTATTGGGAGCCAATGTAAAGAATATAAGATGGGAGTAATGTGAACACGCTTGGTAGAACGAGTTAGTAGTCTGGCTGCTGCGTTTTGTATTGTCTGGAGGCGAGAGTGCGATGATTTATCCAAGCTAGTAAACAGGGAATTACAGTAATCTAAGCGTGATGACACAAATGCATGAATGAGTTTTTCCAGTTCAGCTGAGGAAACCAGTTTAGATATGTTTCTTAAATGATAGAAACAGGAACGAGACAAAGATTTTACATGAGAGTCAAGGCCCAGAGAAGAGTCAAATATTACTCCAAGATTTCGAATATTTGACTTGACAGATGGACAGAAAGAGGCAAGAACCTGACTGATTTTAGAATGTAGCTCAGGAGGAGCTATGATCATGGTCTCGATCTTGTTAGTATTTAGAACGAGGTAGTTGCTTGAAAGCCAATCAGAAACCTCGGTTAAGCACTGGACTAGGGTGGACAGCCTATCCAGCTGATGAGGCTTAAAGGACATATGGAGCTGAATGTCATCAGCATAAAAATGATAAGACAGGTCGCTAAAAGATTAAATGATACCAGCTAAAGGAAGCATATAAAAAGAAAATAATAATGGACCAAAAACTGAACCCTGTGGGACACCACAGGTCAGGGCAGCAATGTCAGAGGTGAACCTGTCAGTCCTAACAGAAAAGGTCCTATCTGATAAGTAGGAAGAAAACCAGTCTAGGGCAGAGCCAGATATGCCAGCCAAAACCTTGAGCCTGTTAAGTAGGATTTTGTGGTTGATGGTGTCAAAGGCTGCGCTAAGATCAAGAAAAATGATCACAGAACAGTTCCCTGCATCAGATGCCATTAGTAGATCATTATAGACCCTTAAGAGAGCGGTCTCTGTAGAGTGCTGCTTTTGAAAGCCAGACTGAAAAGGGTCAAGAATGTGTAATTTACATAACAGAGACCTGAACTGATTTTCAACAATTCTTTCAAGTAATTTACTTAAAAATGGCAATTTTGAAATAGGTCGATAATTACTAGTGGAGCTAGGATCAAGATTCTGTTTTTTTTAACAGAGGGGTTACCTCAGCATGTTTAAAATAGGACGGGACACAGCCTTGCCTCGGTGAACTATTAATGATGGATAGTAGTGTGGGACCAATGCTGGTGATAGACCCGGACAGGACAGAGGAAGGTAATATATCTACAGAGCATGATGAGGATTTCATTTTACCTAAAACTATAATTAAGTCATTAAGTGTGATTGGAGAAAATGAGGTAAATGATCCAAGACAGCAAGGGGTATCTTCATAAGGGGAGGCACTTGAGGAAATTTTGGATCTCAAGTCCATCACCTTATTTACAAAGTAATTGAGGAAAGTATTACAATCTTCATCAGAAAGTAACCGAGCGTGCTGGGTTGGAGGAGAAACAATACTCTTGATGGTATCAAATAAAATTCTTGAATTATTTTTATGACGATTTACAAGATTATTGAAGTAAGAGGATCTGGCCTCTTTGACTGACTCATTATATAGGTAAAGTAGTTCTTTAAAGTGCTCATGATGGACAATCAGACCAGGGGACTTCCACAGACGCTCTGCTTTTCGATAGGAGTGTTGAAGACCACGAGTCTGATTATTTAACCATGGTGTGCGGGAACTAACAGAGCAATAACTGGTTTTGAAAGGAGCAACCTGATTTAGAATGGCAAGACTGTCGTGGTGTGTGGAAGAAGCGGAATCGAGCGCAGATCTCCTTGCAATGAGACAGTGAATTTATTTACAGAGTGAAACAATTACAGTCCAGTGAAATCCCTTGGCCGTGGCCCCCGTGGTCCATTCACCCAGCTCCCGTGTTCTCCTCTCCACCTCCTGGTGCGAAAGACAAAAAAAGGAGTAAATAGCAATCCGAAAGCGAGTTGGAAAGAGCACACGATCAAGACACTACTAACGAGTTTAGTCTAATGATCCAGCGCTGACTGAAGCCTGGTCACCGCGTTAAATACATCAGGGTCTGATGGTGGATAATTCATGGCAGCTGGCGAATGTTGATTAATTGGCGGTGTGCCGAAGCTCCAAATGGAGCTACTTCTGGGTCGGCGGACCTGCCTCCGGGGAATTGCGGCTCCATCAAAATAAACTCAAACATAAATGATCAGGTCGCCCAGCAGGGCTGGTCAGACCATGACAAAGACAGCGTTCATTAAAATAATTAGTTAGAAGCTCAACCTCGTTAGAGGAACTTTTAAAATTAAAAAGAGAGGAAAACTCAGAAATTATAGAGTCGTCAATAAAGCGCCTGCGCCTAATAGAACCTTGATTCTGAATTAACAGATACAGTAAAAGAGACTGACTTATGGTCGCTAAAAACAACTTCATTTAAATTCAAGGGAAACACCATAGGTGAAGACCAAGTCCAGAGTGTGCCCAGCCGTATGAGTAGCCTCTGCTACATGCTGAACAAAGTTGAAAGAGTCCATAATGCTCAGGAACTCCTTAGTGGTACTGTTCGTTGAGTCATGCACATGAATGTTGAAATCTCCAACAATGATAACCATGCCCATTTTAATAGTGGAAGTTAAAAATTCCTGTAGGTCTGACAGAAAAGCTGCAGCAGACCCAGGTGGACGATAAATTTAAATGCCGTATATCAGAATCAGAATCAGAATCAGAATACTTTATTGATCCCTGGGGGAAATTATTTTTTGTTACAGTGCTCCATTTTAAACCAACATTAAGACAAGACAGACAATACGCTAACTAAGAATAGTACAATATATACATATATATACATACATACATACATAAGTCACTCATAAATAAATAGTTGGAAAAGAAACATGTGTAGTTGTAGCAGCAAACAGTGTGTTAAGTGGATGCGTTGTACAGGGAGATGGCCACAGGCAGGAATGATTTCCTGTGTCGTTCAGTGGTGCTTTTCGGTAATCTCAGTCTCTCACTGAACGAGCTCCTGTGACTGACCAGCATGTCATGGAGTGGGTGGGAGGTGTTATCCAACATTGTCTTTATCTTGGACAGCATCCGCCTCTCCGACACCACCTTGAGGGAGTCCAGCTCCATCCCCACAACATTGCTGGCCTTACGGATCAGTTTATTAAGTCTGTTGGCATCTGCGACCCTCAGCCTGCTCCCCCAGCATGCAACAGCATAGAGGATCGCACTGGCCACAACAGACTCATAGAAAATCCTCAGCATTTTCTGGCAGATGTTGAAGGACCTCAGTCGCCTCAAAAAATAGAGACGACTCTGGCCCTTCCTGTAAAGTGCTGTGGTGTTTTTAGCCCAGTCCAGTTTATTGTCAATGTGTACTCCAAGGTATTTATAGTCCTCCACAATGTCAACACTGACCCCCTGGATTGAAACAGGGGTCAAGTGTTTCCTGGTCTTCCTGAAGTCCACGATCAGTTCCTTGGTCTTTGCCACGTTGAGCTGCAGATGATTCTGCTCACACCACGTGACAAAGGAGTCGACCACAGCCCGGTACTCTGTCTCATCATCCCTGCTGATGCATCCAACCACCGCAGAGTCATCAGAGAACTTCTGAAGATGGCATGTCTCTGTGCAGTGGCTGAAGTCTGTGGTGTAGAGGGTGAAGAGGAAGGGGGAGAGGACAGTCCCCTGTGGTGCCGCTGTGTTGCTAATCACCTTGTCAGACACACACTGTGGGAGACGTACATATTGTGGTCTTCCTGTCAGGTAATCAACAATCCAGGACACCAGAGAAGCATCCACCTGCATCGCTGCTAACTTATCACCCAGGAGGGTCGGCCTGATGGTGTTGAAAGCACTGGAAAAGTCAAAAAACATGACCCTCACAGTGCTCGCCGGCTGGTCCAGATGGGTGTAGACACGATTGAGCAGGTAGATGATGGCGTCCTCAGTTCCGAGACGAGGCTGATAAGCGAACTGAAGGGGATCCAGGTGTGGTCTTACTATGGGTCGCAGCTGGTCCAGGATGAGCCTTTCCAGGGTCTTCATGATGTGGGAGGTCAATGCCACGGGCCTGTAATCCTGGGGGCCACTGGGACGTGGCGTCTTTGGTACAGGGACGAGGCATGATGTCTTCCACATCACCGGGACCCTCTGCAGACTCAGACTCAGCATAAACAGTTTATGAAAGACTCCACACAGCTGGGGGGCACAGGTCTTGAGGACAAGGGGACTCACTCCGTCTGGTCCAGCAGACTTGCCTGAGTGAAGTCTCCTCATTTGCATCTCAACCTGGTATTGAGTGAAGGTGATGGGTGGGGGAGGGGTGTCAGGAATCTCACAGGAGGCAACAGCACCATGTGAAGAGAGAGGCTGGCACAGTGGTGTGGCTCTGGATTCCAGGCTGACTACAGGTGAGGTTGTGGGGGTGTGAGCAGACACTGTGGTGTCGAATCTATTGAAAAACAGATTCAACTCATTGGCTCTATTCTCACCTCCCTCAGCTCCCCTGCTGTTGGTTGGCCTGAATCCAGTGATGGTCTTCATGCCCCTCCACACCTCTCTCATGCTGTTCTGCTGGAGTTTCCACTCCAGCTTCCTCCTGTAATTGTCCTTAGCCTCTCTGATCTTGTCCTTTAGTAACACCTGGATCTTCCTCACCTCCTCTTTGTTGCCCCCTCTGAAAGCCCTCTTCTTGTTGTTGAGGAGGGCTTTGATGTCCTTAGTCACCCACGGCTTGTTATTTGGGTAACAATGAACAGTCTGAGCTGGAACAATGGAGTCGGTGCAGAAAGTTATGTAGTCTGTGATACACTCAGTAAGCCCATTGATGTCCTCGGCGTGAGGCTCACAGAGTGTTTCCCAGTCGGTCACCTCGAAACAGCCCTGTAGTTCTGCTAAGGCCTCCTCTGACCACCTCCTGACAGTCCTGGTGGTCACAGGTTCCCTCCTCACAATTGGCACATAGCGGGGGGTGAGGTGAATCAGGTTATGATCTGACCTACTGTTGTGATATTTTGATACCATGGTAGCATTTACAGGATATTGTTTTGTAGTGATATTATACAGAAAAGAGTTACTCAATAAGGCCCATTTACTAGTTGTTTTTCTCTTTCTCTCTGACCCAAGAATTAATGTGTAAGAATCACAGGCTGGTACCCCAAGGTCGAAAATACCACAGAGACGAGACCACTTCCTTACTCCCATCCTCCCTTCCTTATCTTTTAGAAAAGAGCTTGTTAAAAAGCCAGGTGGTTTGTTTCAGAATTCACTAATGAAAGAACTCTGTATTCTATGTCTAGGAGTGTATTTTGCTGGGATGATCATAAATTGTAGCTGAACTGATAAACTACACGAAGGATACTTCTTTGCTCAGAAGGCAGGAAGACGTTTCCTTATTTGGTCTGTACCGGTTTGAACTGAGAACCTGCTGACACACGAACCTTTTTTTCCTCTATATAAGCTGTTTTGTACTAAATAAACCTTTGAGTTGGTTTGGTAAGGCAACCTGAAGCAGTCTGTGTTTCCTTGTTCTCCCAAGCTACTCCCGGCGCTGTAACTAACCCAGCTGAACGGCATACTTGAGCGTTACTTTGAATAATTAGGAATCTTATAAGGAAAGGACAAAATTCTGCTTATCGGTGCTCACGCCTTGGAGGGAAACCGGGACGGAGATTTTCTCTTCACCTACCAAGTGGGGGGAGGGAGGAGGAGCTGTATGCATCCTTGACGTTAGCATACAGTAAGTCTAAAGTTTTCTCTCCCCTGGTGGGACAGTCCACATATTGTTTGAATGTTGGTAGTGTATTGTCCAGTGATACATGGTTGAAGTCACCCGAGATCACAATAAAGGCACTCGGGTGCTGAGTTTGTAGCCGAGCTATGGCAGAGTGGATAGTGTCACATGCAGTTGTGGGGTTAGCAGAGGGGGGTATATGGGCTGTTCTCTTCCAATTTTTATTATAAGCATCTCAAAAGAGTTGTAGCAGCTTGAAGAAATCATCTGGCATTAAAATGTCTTTTTAAAAATTACAGCTGTCCCACCTCCTCGTCCAGATATCCGAGGTCCACAGACAAATGAACAGTCAGTAGGACAAAGCTCTAAAAGATGTGAGACTTCATTCTCCCGTTGCCACGTCTCAGAGATAAACATGAAGTCAAGCTTCTCAGAGCAGAACAAGTCATTTAAAATATTACTTAGACTTATTGGCGATTGAGCGAGCATTAATTAACATCCATTTAAGGCTGCGACTCACCGGGACAGGGGTAGAGTTTCCAAGGACAGAGTCCGCGCTATGCGGTAAGCCGCGCAGAAAAACAGGGTTCCTGCCGCGATGAGGCGTGGCTTTACATGCTTTCAGATGACATCGTGGGTGGTAAACATAGTGGGTTGTGGATGGGCTGGGCCCCCTTTCCCTGGCGGGTCGCGGAGTATGGGGGTGCCTACTGGGGTCAGCGGGGGAGCTGGCCCCAGGGAGGGGTCACTTGCCCCACCCTTCCTTCCCTCCCCATCTCCAGCTGCCTCCCTCTTCCCACTCCACCACAACCACCCACACATGCAGGACCTTGGAGTAGGGGTATGTCACCAGGGTGCAGAGGAGGCTACCCCCCCTCCCCCCCTGTCCCCTTCTGGCTGCCTCTGCCTCAATTTTATCCCACAACTTAGACATTCACATTACTCACACTCTCATTACACATACATATAGGATCTTGGGGGTGGGCACGATACACGGAGTCCAAATTACCATCAGGGTCTACACCTCACCCCTGGCGTCATTGTCCACCTCTCAATGTTAAATACACGTAGACATTGAGGGCTAGCAGGAGGGGCTATGCGCTTACCTGCTGCTCTCTGGCAGGTAGCTCCATGCCCTCCTGGGTTTTAAATGCACCTTAGAACACACATGCATCAACACTACAATGAGCAGGTGGAGGGAGGTTTGGAGTCTTCTCTCACCCCCATTCTCTGCGGCCTGCTGGAGCGGGGGGGCTAGGAGGAGGAGTTGGCCGTCCGACTGCAGTCTGGAGTGTGGGGCCTCCCTGCTGCTGCGGAGTCGGGGCGGTCTGCCTCCCCCCACCGCAGGGAAAAGGGTAACACCACCTGGATCTGGGTGCAGTTCCCCCCTCCAGGGGCAAGGGTACCTAGACCCGGTTTGTAGAGTACGCTTGGGGAGTGTGATCGTGTGTACAGCGTCTCTTTATGTCTGTCTCCACGTTGGTTGAGTGTGGAGTAAGTGTATATGAGAGCATGAGGGTGGGAATGGATGTTTGTATCTGTGTGTGCCTGTATGTCTGTGTCTATATGTCAGGTTGGGTGTCAGGCGCCACCTCTCTGGGGACATCTCAGGCCCTCCAAGGTTTGGAGGCCTATCTCCCCCTACCACCACTTCCCCTGCCAGTGGCGGACTCCCTCAGACATCGGTGCGTTGGTGGTTCTTTGTGTCCGGGGATGGGCGTCCAGGTACACACCGGCTCACTCCTTGGCGGCCGCTTATCGGGGCCTGGAGCCTGGGGCTCGCTCGGGCCACTTCGGAGGTGGGGTGCCCCCGGCCTCTCGGCCTGGGGCTCGGTCACTCAGGCACGGCTGGCTGCCGGCGGAGCTCACGGGCGCGTCACTGCAACCCCCCCCCGGCTTCTGCTCCGCGGCTGCTGAGTGAGCCCTCGTCTGGGACTCTCCTCAGCTCTTTCTGGGACAGTAGCGCGGCTGCCCCTCTGTTGGTCTTCCTTGGTCTCTTGTGTTCTGGGGGCCTCTGGATGTCTGGAGTTTTGATCTCCTCCACACCTGCTTCATGCCCTGGAGGACGGGGCTGTGGCCCCCCCCCCCCCCCCCCCACACCCTCTAGCAGATCATTACATGAAGGAACCTTTTAAAAAAAAACAAACGCGTCCATGCTCACAGGTGTACACACGGGTGATCACACCCACAAACTACACCCTTTTTGGCTCCTACCTCAAAGCACACTGTGTTCTGTTGATCTTATGTGCTGCACAATAATGTTTAATATTTAGTATTTACTGTCATATTCCCATATATCATTGTGATGTTGTTTATTCTATTACTCTTGTTCTCTTCTGCTTGTTTTATTTTTTCTTTCTCAGCAGGTGATCCAGGTGATTGATATATGCATTTGTTTTTCTTTTCTTTTTTTCTGCTCATTCTGTTGGTTTTTGTCTTTTGCCCTTCTCCCCCGTCCCTCTTCTCAGCTGTTTCTCTTTCCCTCTTTCTTTCTCCCCTTCTTTCCCCCAGTCAAGTCTGTCCCGTATTCAGCAATTGAAAATAAAATAAACAATAAAAGGTGAATCAAATGGACCATTACGGCAAGGCTGGGATGGTCAATTTGGTAAAGTAAATCCGTTGGGCATCTTTCTTTGCCTTTAGACAACAATTCTGATGGCAAAAGAGCCAAACGGGACAGGCAAAAAAACAAACAAAAAAAAAAAACATAGTGGGTTGTGGGGATTAATCCAGTTCCGACAAGTCTCAGGCGAATCTCACGGGTAGCAACCCAGGAATAGAGCCCCCGAAGGTCCATCTCTTTCCGAAGACGACGAAGTAGGACGTGAAGGCCAGCTCGCTTCCCCCGCTTTCTCCGACGAGGCCTCTGAAGCAAAAATGAGCTAACCGGCAAGAGTGGAGGTAAACCAGGTGCTGTGTAGCGCTCTAACGGCAGTAGGAAAACAGCCTCGTTTCGTTGACTCTGAAAGCTATCCATTGCAGATTTGATCACTAGCAACGCATGACGATCATAAATCCGAAGGGAGGTGACACCAGAAAAAGCTGTAATAAAAACACTTGCATAGCATATAAAATAAACAAACACATGGACGAAGGCAGCGGCACAGCCAAACACAGGCGCCATCTTGACCTACTTCAGCAGGATTAGGAAGGGGACTGTGCTCATCCACAGCACAGCTATACCCATCTCTGCCTTCCACCTCTCACCGAGGTCACCTCCCTTGGACTGGTTCCAGAGCTCTAGCCATGGTTTCAGGCCAGTCTAACTATTTCTAGCCAGTATGTCTGAACGTCATGAAGTAGCTCAGGCTTGTTCCCCTGCAGAGAGGTGATGTACCAAGAATTAGTTTGAACAGCTGGGGATTGGACCACCAGGGCCTCCACCCTTAACTGCGTCCAATACAAATCTGACAGTATTTTTGACTGATTTTTATAACGATCAGAAGAATTATTCAACTAAATCCTTAAGTTTACCATCCAATACTTTACACTAACTGAATGGAAATTTGATATCTGGAAGTATAGGCATATTCCTGAAAGGAACAAAAGTTGACATGAAGAAAATGATTTTTAGGAGTAATTAAAGGGAAAAGAAACACGTCAGCTGAGGATAGCTGAAGAACAAGAAATGTGTACACAGCAGGAAAGATGGAGAAGAAGAAGAAATGATGAGAAAGAGTAGGAGTGCTGAACAAACTCAGCGACTCCAGTTTAGTCAGCCACAGAAGTTGGGAAAGTATTTTGTGGTCGTAGCAACTATTCAGAAAATGTTAAAGACAGAGGGAGGGGATCTGTGTGTGTGTGTGTGTGTGTGTGTGTGTGTGTGTGTGTGTGTGTGTGTGTGTGTGTGTGTGGCATGTATCCATATACAGACAGTGTGTGTTGGGTTAAAATGTTAGTTTAACTGTGAAACTCTACAAGCTCACTAACTGCTGTGTGTAAAACAACATGTGAGAAAAATTCTTTCTTAAGAACGAAACCAGTTGTTCAGATCTGACATGCACGACACTGGATCATCCTTGGTTTGTTGTTGTTTGTTTCACACGTTAAAGTTTCATGTCTGTGTGTGGTATTTTTACTACATACACAACTTTTGATCCAGGTGAGGGTTTGATGGTAAATAATAACATCAAAGAAATGTAAATTGCACACATTACTTTGATAGTGCTTAACTAAAGAAATGTTTGTGATATTCTGGAGCATTATCATCGAGTGGTCTTTCCGATAGTGCTGCAGCTGATTATTCTGATTATAGTTAATGATTAGAGGCAGTTGTTTGCGTATATGTCAAAGCTGAGTTAGGTTGCTGTTTCTAAACTGCAATAATTTTCTCAACAGCAGGAAATAATCAGACCGTTTGTCCTCCCAGGGTCAAAACCAACCACGTCTGGTTTGGCTGTTTATAAAGCCTAAATTGTAAATCATCACCTAACCCCGTGTTTCAGTGTTTTAGTCAGCTTTATTCCAACTCCTCACCTGAAATTCTACTCTTTTCTGTGGACACCAGAGAAGGCAAACTTTCATGAGAACCAAGTCCTGTCTGTTTTTGACACCAGTGCAGGGAGATGCTCATCTTCTTACTGTTCCCACCATGTACAGCTTTCTTTTTAGCATCTGCAGGACAACAGCATGTGATGGAAAGAAGCTGCCACAGGTAGTTAAGGTTAAGGACAACTCGCATGTCCTGATTTTGTCTTTCTGACTGTGCACCAGCAGGTTTAGCAGCATACACCTGTACATAGATGGACCTGGCATCGCATACAGCCCATATTTTTGTTACAAATGTCGCTTGTTTACTTGGAATGTGCTGCACAAATAGAAAGCAGCATCTGAAGGGGACTGTGCTGATCCACAGCACAGCTTTTTACGGCCCTGTCCAGCAACCTTCTGGCAGTTCCACATATTGATGTATCCTTCAGGAGGATTTGGACTACCTGTGTGACCTCTGTAAAGCCCAGCTATGGCCTCATGTTACAAGCAGTGACACTGACCCTAGTCAAACGGAAAACTAGTGAAAAAAACAGAAAATATGAGAAGGAAAAAAAATCAGTGGCCTCCACCTGTAAAACAATTACAGTTTTGGGGATTGTCTAATTGTTGCCTCTCTGTTGCACCTGTTCTTAATTTCCTTAATACCAACGTATCTGAAACTGATTAAGAAATCCCCATTTGCTACTGAACAAACCAGATCAATCATTCAAAAATTTTAAAAATGTTCCTTCAATTCTTTTGAGCACTATATATTCTGACTGCCATTAGCATGGGTGGAACTAAAGCTAAACAACAGCACAATCAAAGTCCACTTTATTACAAACACTGCCCCCTGGTGACAGTATACAGCTACAACATGCAGATGTGTGCAGAGTACTGCGTAGGTCACTCTCTGACGTCCTGCACAGCTTGAGTCAAAAATACACCTACAAGATTTTCAGGGTCATTTCTGAAACACATTGCAGCCCATCTGATCGGATCTCAAGTATCATACCGAGTGTGTGTGATCAGCTCTAGTGGTTGAACTCAGCTGGAAGGCGTGTTTATTCCCAGGATTACAGAAGTCAGCTGTTTCTCTTTCCCTCTTTCTTTCTCCCCTTCTTTCCCCCAGTCAAGTCTGTCCCGTATTCAGCAAGTGAAAATAAAATAAACAATAAAAGGTGAATCAAATGGACCATTACGGCAAGGCTGGGATGGTCAATTTGGTAAAGTAAATCCGTTGGGCATCTTTCTTTGCCTTTAGACAACAATTCTGATGCAAAAGAGCCAAACGGGACAGGCAAAAAAAAAAAAAACCTACGCCATCTCTGAGCTGCCATTTTTGTCTAAGGTTCTGGAGAAAGTCGTCTTCCACCAATTGTCCTCTTTTTTCTGGATTCTGGATAAATGTCAGTTTGGTTTCAGAGCTTTCCACAGCTCACAGTCTGCTCTACTGAAGGTGCTCAATGATGTGCTTTTAGCTGCTGACTCTGGAAAAAGTATGGAGTGCAGCATTTGACACCGTTGATCACACAATCCTATTAAAACGTTTGAAGAGATGAGTTGGTATTTAAGGTTCTGCTGTAAAATGGTTAGCCTCTCACTTAGAAGAAACAAAAAAAAAAAAGAAGAAAAAAAAGAAGTCCGGGGGAAAGAAGCACGATTCTCTTAAAGTCTCCAAACTGCCTTAAGCTGAAAGAAGTTCATTTTGATCAACACTGTTTATTGCACCTGCATGAGTTATAGCCACATATGAACAGGATACACGCGCACACATACCCTCAGCATGTGTGTGTCATATTCATCGCAATATTGTCTTGCTGCACTCAGTTCATATAAAATGTAAACACAAGCCAACACATGTTTGAAATGTGGTGTATTCACATAGACACACTGCTGACAGGAATCTATGGCTTGTCTTTGGCATGAAGGGTAGTTTCTGGGAATTGTGCTGTTGCCACAGTCGGGAGAAACTGAGAGCAGCAGGAGGACGTGTGTGTGTGTGTGTGTGTGTGTGTGTGTGTGTGTGTGTGTGTGTGTGGGTCTGTGCCTGTGTACGTGTGTGGGTCTGTGTGTGTGTGTGTGTCTTTGTGTCCGTGTGTCTGTGAGTGTGTCTGTGTCCGTGTATGTGTGTCTGTGTCTGTGTGTGTCTGTGAGTGTGTCTGTGTCCGTGTATGTGTGTCTGTGTCTGTAAGTGTGTCTGTGTGTGCGAGTCCGTGTTTATCCACCAACATCCCAGCCAGGAGACAGGAATATGTCATCATCCAGGGGCTGGCACAGCTTTGGCTCAAGCCTGGAGACGAGTGTGAGGAGCTGAAAGAATCAGTGGGAAAGCCCTGTCAGAATTTTTCAAATTGACTTTATTTAATTTTCTAAAGCAATGCTTCCTCTGTGAAACTTTGTTACTCAGAAGGTGCTTTTCCTTGTAATTGTTGCAAGGTGCAATTGTTACACCATGAAAGAATTTAGACAGTTTGTAACTCTAAGTGATGCCACAGTGTTCGTTTGACTTTGGGACCTGAAGCAGAGTTTGGGGGGCGCCAGGACATACGATCGTGGCGGCAGCCGAGGAGCTAAGGAGGAGTAGAATTTGGCTGGAGACGCTGCAGCAAAGCAGGGACCTCCACAGCGAAGGAACACCAAGAACTTATAATTGAGGTGGCAAACAGCTGAACCCAATGGAAACTGAAGTGCACAGTGAAAATCAGAGACTGGATGTTCATTACCATAGTTTCTTCAAAGTCATAATGGATTGGAAAGTATATGGCCGGGTGACCGGATCTCACCCCTCGCCCCTATTTGGAAAGGGTCATACCTCTCAAACCACAGGGACACTGTAGGTCACAAATATATATTTTCAGTTTCTTGTCATCTTCTTCCAAGTTCTTAGAGTTATTGTGGATTGCTATGATTGTGATAAGCCAAAACAGAACAAAACTTTTTCCTTCACACTGTCGCCAAAGTGCTTGCTCAAAGGGGGTCATATGATTGTTGGGTTTTTCTCTATATGTATTATATTATACAGTATAAAGTGCCTTGAGGCGACTGTTGTTGTGATTTGGCGCTATATGAATAAAGTTGAATTGAATTGAATTGAAAATTGAATAAAAAGGTGAGGAATGTAACTCTGGTGTCAGTGAATGTCAATGGGATGAATAATCAAATAAGAGAAGTAATCTGATACTTAAAGAGAGGAAGTTTAATATACAGGAAACACATCTGTCATAGGAGGAAATCTGGGCTCAGGAACTCATACTATAGTACACTACCAGCTGAACGTTTGGACACACTTTGTCATGTTTTTTCTTTATTTTCACTACTTTCTACATTATAGATACAAACTGGAGACATATATGAAACAAGATTTATGGAATTATGTAGCAAAGAAAACATTGATAAATAACTAGCCAAGTCAAGTGGCTTTTATTGTCATTCGAACCATAGAATAGAATAGAATAATCCTTTAATTGTCCCACAAGGGGAAATATGGTTGTAACAGCAGCAAGAAAAACACATATACAAACAAACAGCACACAGGACACAGAACAGAAACATACACAATTTTTTTTACATATTTACATCAAGGACAATAGTTACCAAAAACAGAGTACGGTACAGTTATTAAAATTGTACATGTACAGTGGTACAGTACAGAGTGGAGTGAGACAGCATTCCTCTGAGACCCTGGTGCTACATCTGACAGACAAACATAAAAATGTGCAAAAAATTGCAAAAGTAAACAAGACAGGACAGGACAACTGTGATAAGGTCCCAACACACACACAGGATTTCATGCACATGTACGTCACTTTTATTTGTTTTAGCAACTGTTTTGACGGTTCTCGGCACCAGTCACTCAGGGACAGCTGCTCTATTCCACACCCACTCCTCCGTCTCCACCATCACTGTATACTCACAGAGACGAAGAAGATCATTACATTGAGCGCTCACACCTCGGCGCCGCTCTGTGAGCTCACTGTACCGCCTCTCCACTGCAGCAGGCCAGAGACCACACCACCCCTGCCACAACGATACAGACACGAGACGGTGCAATGGAAATGTGCAAAATGCTGAGTACTGTGCAAAAGTAACTTGGTGTGTGTGTGTGTGTGTGTGTGTGTGTGTGTGTGTGTGTGTGTGTGTGTGTGCGTGCGCGATTGTGAGATACTGCAGACGAGTGGTTGGTAGTGACGTGTATGAAGTTGTGCGTGTGTGTCAGTCCAGTCGCTGAGTGTTCAGGAGTCTGACAGCCTGGGGGAAGAAATTGTTCCTCAGTCTGGCAGTGAGGGCCCAGATGCTCCAGTACCTCTTTCCAGAAGGCAGCAGGGTGAAGAGTGTGTGTGAAGGGTGTGTGGGGTCGTGCACAATGCTGGTGGCTTTGCAAATGGAGCAGGTGCTATAAGTGTCTGTGATGGAGGGAAGAAAGGCTCCAATGATCTTCTCAGCTGCTCTCACTATCCGTTGTTGGATATTGTGATCCGATGCCCTGCATTTTCCATAGCAGGCAGTGAAAACCAGAACACAACAACCAACTCAAGATTCTCAGCAGAATTTGGGTGGACACATCTTTCATTACACTAGAAATTACAAATAAGCAGGTTCAAGGTAATCTCCCATGTTGGAGAAGTTGTGGAAATAAGGAAGCACACCGTACACGTGTTCACAATGAAAAAGAAACCAACTCGATCTAATGATAGATTAAATCCAGTGTTGAGGCTGTCATTTTTAGTACCTACACGGATGTTAAACTCAAACACAATCATTATTTTATTTCAGCTGAGCACTAAGTCAGATAAAAACTCAGTGAGGCCCAGGTGGATGTTAGATAAGAACAACAAACAGTCACTCCTGGTCCGATTGGGATGTCCGTCCCTGTGTTAGTCTGTCTGTGTATCGGTCTGCCTGTCCATCATTCAGTCTTTTCATCAGCCTGCCTGTCTGTCCACCAACCTGTCTGTGACTCTGCCTGTCCATCTGTCTTTCAGTCTGACCAGGCAGTAGGTACTGTTTCCCGCAGCTAACTAACATCAGCTGAGATCTCCGTGCATCAGTGTGTCTAATAAGAGGGCAAGAAGCTCCTTCTTCTACACAGATTTCTTGATGGATAAATATGGAATTGATCACACCTGAAAATAACACCTGTCTGACTCTGAGTCATATTTACGAATCTCAGCATTGACTGAGACGAACACTAAAACTAACCCTGAATCACTGAGCAGGTGAAGTCCTGTCTTTAATGTGGCTGCGTACATACAAACATACACACACACACACACAGACCCACGCACACACAGACACAAACACAGACCCACACACACACACACACACACACACACACAGACACACACACAGTTTAAAGTCGACAAGCTAAAAAATCTGAAAACAAAGCCACATTAAAGCTTCAGATTAATAATCTTTATCTGCAGTGTTTCACTGCACCAGGCTTCACGCCTCAGGTCAGCGTCTGCTTCCTGTTTCTGTTTCTTTGATGTTTCAAACCTATCGCAGCTGGACTTCCCTGCTATAATGACATTATTGTCTTTCTGCAGTCATTTCAATAGAAGAGCTGCTCAAACACTGAATGAATCAGAATCAGAATACTTTATTGATCCCTAAGGGAAATTTTTTTTGTTACAGTGCTCCATTGTAAACAAACATTAACAAAGATAGACAATACACTAACTAAGAATAGCACAATATATACAGGCATATATATACATATAAGTCACTTATTAATAAATAGCTGAAAAAGAACATGTGCAAGAAGGGTGTAGCTGTTGCAGTAAACAGTGTGTTAAGTGGATGTGTTGTACAGGGAGCCACAGGCAGGAATGATTTCCTGTGTCGTTCAGTGGTGCTTTTGGGTAATCTCAGTCTCTCACTGAACGTGCTCCTGTGACTGACCAACATGTCATGGAGTGGGTGTGAGGTGTTATCCAACATTGTCTTTATCTTGGACAACATCTGCCTCTCCGACACCACCTTGAGGGAGTCCAGCTCCATCCCCACAACATTACTGGCCTTACGAATCGGTTTATTGACCAGCCTGCTCCCCCAGCATGCAACAGCATAGAGGATCGCACTGGCCACAACAGACTCATAGAAAATCCTCAGCATTTTCTGGCAGATGTTGAAGGACCTCAGTCGCCTCGAAAAATAGAGACGACTCTGGCCCTTCTTGTAAAGTGCTGTGGTGTTTTTAGCCCAGTCCAGTTTATTGTCAATGTGTACTCCAAGGTATTTATAGTCCTCCACAATGTCAACACTGACCCCCTGGATTGAAACAGGGGTCAAGTGTTTCCTGGTCTTCCTGAAGTCCACGATCAGTTCCTTGGTCTTTGCCACGCTGAGCTGCAGATGATTCTGCTCACACCACGTGACAAAGGAGTCAACCACAGCCCGGTACTCTGTCTCATCATCCCTGCTGATGCATCCAACCACCGCAGAGTCATCAGAAAACTTCTGAAGATGGAGGTCTCTGTGCAGTGGCTGAAGTCTGTGGTGTAGAGGGTGAAGAGGAAGGGGGAGAGGACAGTCCCATGTGGTGCCCCTGTGTTGCTGATTACCTTGTCAGACACACACTGTGGGAGACGTACATATTGTGGTCTTCCTGTCAGGTAATCAACAATCCAGGACACCAGAGAAGCATCCACCTGCATCGCTGCTAACTTATCACCCAGGAGGGTCGGCCTGATGGTGTTGAAAGCACTGGAAAAGTCAAAAAACATGACCCTCACAGTGCTCGCCGGCTGGTCCAGATGGGTGTAGACACGATTGAGCAGGTAGATGATGGCGTCCTCAGTTCCAAGACGAGGCTGATAAGCAAATTGAAGGGGATCCAGATGTGGTCTTACTATGGGTCGCAGCTGGTCCAGGATGAGCCTTTCCAGGGTCTTCATGATGTGGGAGGTCAATGCCACGGGCCTGTAATCCTGGGGGCCACTGGGACGTGGCGTCTTTGGTACAGGGACGAGGCATGATGTCTTCCACATCACCGGGACCCTCTGCAGACTCAGACTCAGCATAAACAGTTTATGAAAGACTCCACACAGCTGGGGGGCACAGGTCTTGAGGACGAGGGGACTCACTCCGTCTGGTCCAGCAGACTTGCCTGAGTGAAGTCTCCTCATTTGCATCTCAACCTGGTATTGAGTGAAGGTGATGGGTGGGGGAGGGGTGTCAGGAATCTCCCAGGAGGCAACATGTGAAGAGAGAGGCTGGCACAGTGGTGTGGCTCTGGATTCCAGGCTGACTACAGGTGAGGTTGTGGGGGTGTGAGCAGACACTGTGGTGTCGAATCTATTGAAAAACAGATTCAACTTGTTGGCTCTATTCTCACCTCCCTCAGCTCCCCTGCTGTTGGTTGGCCTGAATCCAGTGATGGTCTTCATGCCCCTCCACACCTCTCTCATGCTGTTCTGCTGGAGTTTCCACTCCAGCTTCCTCCTGTAATTGTCCTTAGCCTCTCTGATCTCGAAACACTTTTGTTATGGTTCTTGTGAGTAAATGCAGCCTCTTACTGAAGATGAATCTGAATGTGTTTTTTTGGTTTTATTGTTTGGCAGAAATTAGCAAAATGTTGCTTCAGTTTCAGCTCTACAGTTTGTGGGAGAGCATGAAGAGAATTTTCAGAACACATGGACATCCTTTTGCCTCTCTCTGTGTCACTAAGCACAAATTTTCTTTGGATTTAACTTGGGGTTTTTAGGTTGAGAGTAATTACATTAAAACTTGACTTCGTGTTAATTCTGAATTCAGCATTTAGGAAAAGAAAGCTCTCACCGTCATTAACGACAGCCCACCGTCTTCAGTGCAGACAGGGATTAAAGCATAGATTAGAGTTATGTGAAGCCAAACCTGCCTGGGAGTGACAGGTTTCCACTGGATGACCATCTGATGTCTGCAGCAGCTTTTCTTCCACATGATCAGCAGATGAAATGACACTCCTGAGACTTTACTTCATATTTGACCTCTGCAAAGTAAAATAATGCGCTCACACACATGAGCTCGTTTCATATTTGAGGATCAGTTTTTCAAAATCTGATCATCTCTCTTTAAAGGAAGACATGTCAGGACTTGTTGGTTCTTCCTATTAACTCCACTACTACTGAGAGTCACTGCTCACCTAATGCGGAGTTTTTAATGGTCAAATGCAGACCTTATTATCTCCCCAGAGAATTCACTTCGATCATACTCACTGCCGTGTATATACCCCCCGACGCTAATGCTAGGTTGGCCATGAAAGAACTTTCTGCAGCCATTAACAAACACCAGAATAAACACCCCGAGGCTGCTTTTATTGTTGCTGGCGACTTCAACCACACCAACTTAAAGACAGTCCTCCCCAGATTCCACCAACATGTCTCCTGCCACACCAGAGGAGACAAGACTTTAGACCATGTGTATTCCAACCTGGCTGGAGCCTACAAAGCCACACCCCTCCCCCACATTGGACAATCGGACCATCTCTCCCTGTTCCTTACACCTAGGTATTCACCACTCATCCAACGTGTGAAACCTGCTGTGAGGACAATTAAAGTGTGGCCAGAGGGGACAGAGGCAGTGCTCCAGGACAGATTTAAAAACACAGACTGGAATATGTTCACCCACACAGACCTGGACCAGTACGCCTCATCTGTACTGGATTACATCTCCGAAACCACAGACAGTGTCACCACCCAGAAACGGATCACCATGTACCCCAACCAGAAGCCTTGGATGAACCGGGATGTTTGTCTCCTCCTGAAGGCCCGCAACACTGCCTTTAGGTCAGGAGATGCACACGCCTACAGTACAGCCAGGGCTAATCTAAAGAAGGGCATCAAAAAAGCCAAACACCATTACAAAAAGAAGGTAGAAGAACACTTCTCCAACTCCAACCCCCGACGCATGTGGCAAGGACTCCAGACCATCACAGACTACAGGACCACCAAACCCTCCCCCGCATCCTCTGATGTCTCCTTCCTCAACGAGCTCAACAACTTTTATGCTCGTTTTGAGCGAGGGAACCCCACAACCACAACCAAAGCAGACATGACGCCAGACCACCAACCTATGACTCTCTCCCCCACCGATGTAGGAGCGGTGCTGAGCAGGATCAATGTCCACAAGGCTGCAGGCCCTGATGGCATCCCCGGGCGTGTTCTCAGAGCGTGTTCTGGGGAGCTTGCAGGAGTGCTCACAGACATATTCAATCTGTCCTTGGCCCACGCTGTGGTACCGGCCTGCTTCAAATCCACCTCCATCGTCCCGATACCCAAAAACTCCAACCCATCTTGCCTCAATGATTACCGCCCAGTAGCACTCACCCCCATCATCACTAAGTGCTTAGAGCGACTGGTCCTAGCACACTTCAAATCCTGTCTCCCCCCCACCCTGGACCCCCACCAATTCGCATACCGCCGGAACAGGAGCACAGAGGATGCAGTCTCCATCGCACTGCACTCTGTCCTCTCACACCTGGACAACAACAACACCTACGCCAGAATGCTGTTTATAGACTTCAGTTCAGCGTTCAATACAATCCACCCCTCACAACTCATCAGGAAACTGACAGACCTGGGTATCAGCTCCCTCATCTGCAAATGGTTACTGGACTTCCTGACCAACCGCCCCCAACATGTCCGGCTGGATAACCGCTGCTCATCTACCATCACAATGAACACCGGTGTACCACAAGGCTGTGTGATGAGCCCTTTCCTCTATTCCCTCTTCACCCACGACTGCAGACCTGCTGATGGTTCCAACACCATCATTAAGTTTGCAGATGACACCACGGTGATTGGCCTCATCAGTGACAACGATGAGGCCGCCTACAGGGAGGAGGTGGATCGTCTGGCTGAGTGGTGCGACAGAAACAACCTGCTGCTTAACACCGAGAAGACCAAGGAGCTCATCGTGGACTACAGGAGGAATGCTGACCCACATCCACCCATCCACATTAAGGGGACGGCTGTGGAGCGTGTGAGCAGCTTCAAGTTCCTGGGAGTCCACATCTCCGAGGATCTCACCTGGACGACCAACTGCTCCAAGCTGGTCAAGAAGGCTCACCAGCGCCTCTTCTTCTTGAGGACTCTGAGGAAGAACCACCTGTCCTCAGACATCCTGGTGAACTTCTATCGCTGCACCATCGAGAGCATCCTGACCAACTGTATAACAGTCTGGTACGGGAACTGCTCTGCCTCGGACCGGAAGGCGTTGCAGAGGGTCGTGAAAGCTGCCCAGCGCATCGCCGGAGCACCACTTCCTGCCATAAAAGACATCTACAGGAAGCGGTGTCTGAAAAGGGCTGGGAAAATCATCAAAGACCCCAGTCACCCATCACATGGACTCTTCACCCTCCTGCCCTCTGGGAGGCGCCACAGGAGCCTCCGGACTAAGACCACCAGGTACCGGAACAGCTTCTTCCCCACAGCTGTCAGACTCCTGAACTCTGCCTCCTGACATCTGACCCACGTTAACACATGGACTGAACATACACACACCCACAATGGACAACTGTACCCTCAAACACACAATAATAACATGGACTGAACCACCACTCACAACCACTAGCACTTTATATAGCCTCTGTAGAAACTATCTACACCCTCACTTATCTTAACTGCACTACTGTATAGCTCTGTGTAAATAATCATTCTGTACATTCGATAATCTTTAATCCTACAACTGTTTACAACTTGCATAGTTCCCATTTCTGTATAGCTGTATATCCCAGATTCTGTAAAGTTATTTATTTCATATTCTGTATAGTTTTTCATATTTATATCCTGTTCATATCCTGTACATAGCTTGTACTCACTACAGCCTGTACATACTTATAGTTATAGAATATTCACAACATACTTCATACCGTGTACATTATAACATACCATAATAGACCCATTTCTGTAATATACTCACATATCTATATTATTGCTAATATATATTGTAATATATCTATATCACTAAAGCACTTCTGGATGGATGCAAACTGCATTTCGTTGCCCTGTACCTGTGCATGTGCAATGACAATAAAGTTGAATTCTATTCTATTCTATTCTATTCTATTAATCCTCCACTGCCAGGACTCGGGAGGCAGACAGGTTATCTGCTGATCAGAAAGTTGGTGGTCCAATCCTCACCTCCGTTAGTCCACATTCTCATGTTCGAAATCTGAAAAGATGGAATGAAATGTGACTTGTAGTGTTAGCTATGGGTAGACGAGCTCAACATATATGCCAGTCTAAGTGAAAACCTGAATTCAGAAAGTGTCCTCTTCTCCTGATGTATACGAAATGACCTCTGACGCCAGGAACTGTTTCTCTGCTCCAACCTGATCTATGCAGTGTCATCTGAAACAGGAAGTGAACACTTTCCTTCATTTGACCTTCGGCACCAGGAAGTAACATTTCTACTTAAAATCAATCTATGGAGTCACTGCTGGTAATGACCTGAGACAGGAAGTGTCCTCTCAGCTGGATGGATGGAGCCATTCTCATTTCCTTCAGAAAGCTTGCCAAGTATTGTGTGGAGCTGGCTCCTTCATCCTTGCTGGTGGGAAACAGGTCTGCATCAGTAAAGAGAAGAGATTTTTTCAGGATATCACATGTGAGTAACACACAGGGCTGGGATGGTAATCTGGCACACCAGTCATTTTGACCAACGGACCGACATACTTTCGGGCTGATGGGTCAATTAAAGGGCCGCTGTGCACCAGCCCCACACGCACCGAGAACAGCCAGTTGGTTCATTTTCATGACAGCGTATTGCTAACCGAGCATTCTCATTCCCAACGCGTAACATAGCGACGATTTGTCACGTCCCGAGGCGTCTCATAGTAAGGTGAAAGGTACCCGTCCTTATGAGACACTCTAGATTGTCAATTGAATCCAACAGAACACGCTCCAGTCCTCCATTCCAGCCCTAACCCTGTCAGAGAGTGTTTTCCAAAGTGATTCACGATCAGAACCTAAAACACATTTACATGTATAGATTCATTCCAAACGGCTCTCGTTCCTCCGAACGCGTAACATACCGATGGATTGTCACATGCCGTCGGTATGTGACGCGTTGGGATGAGAAAATGTTGATTGCCAAATTAAATTTCCTAATGTAACTGGGCGCTCTCCGACCTTCACTGTGCAGAACAAAGTTTGGAGTGGAAGAGTGGCAAAACGGTGCAGCTGAAAAGCTGAGACACCAAAAGAAAAAAGAAACTAAAAGCAAATCAGGAAATGTGTCAAATTAACAACATGTTGGCTGTTGGTGCTGCTGCTGCACCAACGACAAGTAGTGACAAGCCCGGAGGACATACTGCAGTGCAACTAAGAACTAACCCAACAAAACTAAATATTTACATACGTAAAATATGTGTATGCCTGACATTTGATCTCTCTCTCTTTCTAGGTAAATACCAAACAGATGAATACGACTCACTGGAGAAAAACCTCAGAGACATCAGTGAAGAAGAAGACAAGAACAAAGGCAGAAAAACCAGTGAAGAAAGAAAAGAAAAAAGAAAAGTCAAGAGAAAAATAAATAAGAAGAGCGATTAAAGAAAGAAGCATCAAAGAGAGAAACTCTGGAGACAACAGGGAGGAGTGAGGAAGAATCAGGACAAGATTCTCTTCTTCAGCGTTTCCTGTTAGTCTCATGAGGATGTACACATCTTGGACAGGGAGGAATGCTGGTTTAAGCGCGGAGTCTTTCCCTTTTCACGTAAATGTGAAAAGGGAAAGACCATCTCTGATTCGAGGAGGGGGTCTAAGGGTACATCTGTCACCATCTTACAATGCTGTGATTGCAGCCATTCCCCCAACTCTCTGTGAATGGGACTCATGACCATCAATCAATGATCAGTGGTTGCTGATCAATAGCCAAGACAATTTGCATATTAATGATCATAAAGTGAGCTCACAGCTCCCTGTTCCTTCAGTGCACTGGTTTCAGTCATCGTGCAAATGTGCTGTTTATAAGGTTGGAACCTGCAGTCAGCTGAGACTGAAGGAGTCACAACATGTTGTTTCAGCTGACTAACATAGCGCTGCTCCTCTGAAGGGGATAGAGCAGGGCTGCCCAATCCCAGTCCTCGAGAGCTACTATCCTGCAGCTTTGAGATGCAGCCCTACTCCAACACAGCTGAATCAAATGGTTTGATTACCTCTTCAGCATGCCATCATGTTTGGCAAAGGCCTGATAACAAGCCATTCATTTGATTCGGGTGTGTGGGAACAAGGATGCATCTAAAAGCTGCAGGACGGTAGCTCTCGAGGACCGGGATTGGGCACCCCTGGGATAGAGTGTCTGCACACAGGCTTTATGTTTAGGAAGACAGCGCCCCCTGGAGAAACCTCTTCACACCCACAATTTAAACAAAACAAAAAACAATCATTCAATCCTCTTTGTTTGTCTTTGAGCTGGTCAAAGCTGAAGGTGAGGTCACCTGTAGAAGTGCAGAACACACCATTACTATAAACATGAACATTAAATGAAAAACCTGAAAACACTTCAGTTAAAGTGTCAGTTTAGTTAGTTTATTAGGGACAGCTGTGCTCGGCAGGTATATAAAAACAAACTTTAACGTCCTGGTGTATTTTAATGAGTGGCCAAAATAATGCAAACACCTTTAAATACACCTGCATCTGTAAACTGATGCAGCAGAGGCGGAGGCAGACATTTGATACACCCAGGGCTTGGCCCTAAAGGATAGTATGCATGTGGGATTGTGGCTGAAAGATTAATAGCCTCTGTTTTGAGTTTTGTTCAAAAAAGAATGACTTCATATAGGGAAAAATATATATCACTTATGCAGGACACCTTAAATTAGTTTTTTAATTAAGCAGCAAGTCGGGCTGTATCAAGACACGAGGACTAAACCCAAATTCAACCAGACCCAGAACTGATCCGGAATTAAAACAGGACTACAACAGTTTAAAATCAGGACTACTTAGGACGTAACCAAGACAGAACCAGAATCAGAACTAGATGATAGTAGCACTAAAAATCATCATAGACCTGCACTACAATAATTTTTTAATTCTACCAAAGTCCAATATTTAGATTGAGAAAAGTTTATATAATTATTTAGCCTTGTTGTGCAAACAAGCTGCATAACTTAATAAATATAGAATTTGAAAAATAACAAACCTAAAAAGAAACACTAGGTAATAGATACATGAGGACCTATGATACGGTGATACTTTTGGTAAACAACCATTTGACTAACATGTGTGTCTCACCTGCTCTTGTTCATCTCTGTTCCTCCCTCTCTCTCTCTCTGTTCCTCTCTCTCTCTCTGTTCCTCTCTCTCTGTTCCTCCCTCTCTCTCTCTCTGTTCCTCTCTCTCTCTCTGTTCCTCTCTCTCTGTTCCTCCCTCTCTCTCTCTCTGTTCCTCTCTCTCTCTCTGTTCCTCTCTCTCTCTCTGTTCCTCCCTCTCTCTCTCTCTGTTCCTCTCTCTCTCTCTGTTCCTCCCTCTCTCTCTCTCTGTTCCTCTCTCTCTCTCTCTGTTCCTCCCTCTCTCTCTCTATTCCTCCCTCTCTCTCTCTCTGTTCCTCTCTCTCTCTCTCTGTTCCTCTCTCTCTCTCTCTATTCCTCTCTCTCTCTCTCTATTCCTCCCTCTCTCTCTCTCTGTTCCTCTCTCTCTCTCTGTTCCTCTCTCTCTCTCTCTGTTCCTCTCTCTCTCTCTCTATTCCTCCCTCTCTCTCTCTCTGTTCCTCTCTCTCTCTCTGTTCCTCCCTCTCTCTCTCTGTTCCTCTCTCTCTCTCTCTCTGTTCCTCCCTCTCTCTCTCTGTTCCTCTCTCTCTCTCTGTTCCTCCCTCTCTCTCTCTCTCTGTTCCTCCCTCTCTCTCTCTGTTCCTCCCTCTCTCTCTCTCTGTTCCTCTCTCTCTCTCTGTTCCTCCCTCTCTCTCTCTCTGTTCCTCTCTCTGTTCCTCTCTCTGTTCCTCCCTCTCTCTCTCTCTGTTCCTCTCTCTCTCTCTCTCTGTTCCTCCCTCTCTCTCTCTGTTCCTCTCTCTTTCTCGCTGTTCCTCCCCCTCTCTCTCTCTCTGTTCCTCTCTCTCTCTCTGTTCCTCCCTCTCTCTCTCTCTCTCTGTTCCTCTCTCTCTCTCTCTGTTCCTCCCTCTCTCTCTCTCTGTTCCTCTCTCTCTCTCTCTCTGTTCCTCCCTCTCTCTCTCTGTTCCTCTCTCTTTCTCTCTGTTCCTCCCCCTCTCTCTCTCTCTGTTCCTCTCTCTCTCTCTGTTCCTCCCTCTCTCTCTCTCTCTGTTCCTCCCTCTCTCTCTCTGTTCCTCTCTCTCTCTCTCTGTTCCTCTCTCTCTCTCTCTATTCCTCCCTCTCTCTCTCTCTGTTCCTCTCTCTCTCTCTCTGTTCCTCTCTCTCTCTCTCTATTCCTCCCTCTCTCTCTCTCTGTTCCTCTCTCTCTCTCTGTTCCTCCCTCTCTCTCTCTGTTCCTCTCTCTCTCTCTCTCTGTTCCTCCCTCTCTCTCTCTGTTCCTCCCTCTCTCTCTCTCTCTGTTCCTCCCTCTCTCTCTCTGTTCCTCCCTCTCTCTCTCTCTGTTCCTCTCTCTCTCTCTGTTCCTCCCTCTCTCTCTCTCTGTTCCTCTCTCTGTTCCTCTCTCTGTTCCTCCCTCTCTCTCTCTGTTCCTCTCTCTTTCTCTCTGTTCCTCCCCCTCTCTCTCTCTCTGTTCCTCTCTCTCTCTCTGTTCCTCCCTCTCTCTCTCTCTCTGTTCCTCTCTCTCTCTCTCTCTGTTCCTCTCTCTCTCTCTCTCTGTTCCTCCCTCTCTCTCTCTCTGTTCCTCTCTCTCTCTCTGTTCCTCCCTCTCTCTCTCTCTCTGTTCCTCCCTCTCTCTCTCTCTGTTCCTCCCTCTCTCTCTCTCTGTTCCTCTCTCTCTCTCTCTCTGTTCCTCCCTCTCTCTCTCTGTTCCTCTCTCTTTCTCTCTGTTCCTCCCCCTCTCTCTCTCTCTGTTCCTCTCTCTCTCTCTGTTCCTCCCTCTCTCTCTCTCTCTGTTCCTCTCTCTCTCTCTGTTCCTCCCTCTCTCTCTCTCTGTTCCTCTCTCTCTCTCTGTTCCTCCCTCTCTCTCTCTCTGTTCCTCTCTCTCTCTCTGTTCCTCCCTCTCTCTCTCTCTGTTCCTCTCTCTGTTCCTCTCTCTCAAATTCAAATTCAAATTCAAATTTTATTTGTCACGTACACAGTCATACACAGTATGATATGTAGTGAAATGCTTGGACAACTGCTCGTGACCTAAAGAAAACAAAAAAGGAAAAGGCTATGAATAAGATAGGAAATAAATATGAAAAATTAAAATGGGTAAATTTAACTAGGACGGAATAAAATATAAATTAAGGTTAAAAATGAAATAACTGTACAACACAAATTAGAATGAAGGGTAAATTTAACTGGGAGAATAAGATAAAATATATAAATTAAAGTTGAAAATAAAATAACTGTACAACAAAATACACAATATAGAACTATATAAGAATGTATGAAGAAATATAAATAAATATATACACAATAACAGCAGCGTGATTTAAGTAATGAAGTGAAACAATGTCCAGAATGTCCAGTGTGTGTAAGAACTCTGTTCCTCCCTCTCTCTCTCTGTTCCTCTCTCTCTCTCTCTGTTCCTCCCTCTCTCTCTCTCTGTTCCTCCCTTTCTCTCTCTGTTCCTCCCTCTCTCTCTCTGTTCCTCTCTCTCTCTCTGTTCCTCCCTCTCTCTCTCTCTCTGTTCCTCTCTCTCTCTCTGTTCCTCCCTCTCTCTCTCTCTCTGTTCCTCTCTCTCTCTCTGTTCCTCCCTCTCTCTCTCTGTTCCTCTCTCTCTCTCTGTTCCTCCCTCTCTCTCTCTCTCTGTTCCTCTCTCTCTCTCTGTTCCTCCCTCTCTCTCTCTCTCTGTTCCTCTCTCTCTCTCTCTGTTCCTCCCTCTCTCTCTCTGTTCCTCTCTCTCTCTCTCTGTTCCTCCCTCTCTCTCTCTCTGTTCCTCCCTCTCTCTCTCTCAGTTCCTCCCTTTCTCTCTCTGTTCCTCCCTCTCTCTCTCTGTTCCTCTCTCTCTCTCTCTGTTCCTCTCTCTGTTCCTCCCTCTCTCTCTCTGTTCCTCCCTCTCTCTCTCTCTGTTCCTCTCTCTGTTCCTCCCTCTCTCTCTCTGTTCCTCTCTCTCTGTTCCTCCCTCTCTCTCTCTGTTCCTCCCTCTCTCTCTCTGTTCCTCTCTCTGTTCCTCCCTCTCTCTCTCTGTTCCTCCCTCTCTCTCTCTCTGTTCCTCCCTCTCTCTCTCTCTGTTACTCCCTCTCTCTCTCTCTGTTCCTCTCTCTGTTCCTCCCCTCTCTCTCTGTTCCTCCCTCTCTCTCTCTCTGTTCCTCTCTCTCTCTCTGTTCCTCCCTCTCTCTCTCTCTGTTCCTCTCTCTGTTCCTCCCTCCCTCTCTCTCTGTTCCTCTCTCTGTTCCTCCCCCTCTCTCTCTCTGTTCCTCTCTCTCTCTCTGTTCCTCCCTCTCTCTCTCTGTTCCTCCCTCTCTCTCTCTCTCTCTCTCTGTTCCTCCCCCTCTCTCTTTTCCTCTCTCTGTTCCTCCCTCTCTCTCTCTGTTCCTCTCTCTGTTCCTCCCTCTCTCTCTCTGTTCCTCTCTCTCTCTGTTCCTCTCTCTGTTCCTCCCTCCCTCTCTCTCTGTTGCTCTCTCTGTTCCTCCCTCTCTCTCTCTGTTCCTCTCTCTCTCTGTTCCTCTCTCTGTTCCTCCCTCCCTCTCTCTCTGTTCCTCTCTCTCTCTCTCTATTCCTCTCTCTCTCTCTCTCTCTCTCTGTTCATCTCTCTGTTCCTCCCCCCTCTCTCTCTGTGTTCCTCTCTCTCTCTCTGTTCCTCCCTCTCTCTCTCTCTGTTCCTCTCTCTCTCTCTGTTCCTCCCCCTCTCTCTCTCTGTTCCTCTCTCTCTCTGTTCCTCCCTCTCTCTCTCTCTGTTCCTCTCTCTCTCTCTGTTCCTCCCCCTCTCTCTCTGTTCCTCTCTCTCTCTCTGTTCCTCCCTCTCTCTCTCTGTTCCTCCCTCTCTCTCTCTCTGTTCCTCTCTCTCTCTCTGTTCCTCCCTCTCTCTCTCTCTGTTGCTCTCTCTCTCTCTGTTCCTCCCTCTCTCTCTCTGTTCCTCCCTCTCTCTCTCTCTGTTCCTCTCTCTCTCTCTGTTCCTCCCTCATCTCTCTGTTCCTCTCCCTGTTCCTCTCTCTGTTCCTCCCTCTCTCTCTCTCTGTTCCTCTCTCTCTCTCTGTTCCTCCCTCTCTCTCTCTCTGTTCCTCTCTCTCTCTCTGTTCCTCCCTCTCTCTCTCTGTTCCTCTCCCTGTTCCTCTCTCTGTTCCTCCCTCTCTCTCTCTGTTCCTCTCTCTCTCTCTCTCTCTCTATTCCTCTCTCTCTCTCTCTGTGTTCATCTCTCTGTTCCTCCCCCCCTCTCTGTTCCTCTCTCTCTCTCTCTCTGTTCCTCCCTCTATCTCTCTGTTCCTCCCTCTCTCTCTCTCTGTTCCTCTCTCTCTCTCTGTTCCTCCCTCTCTCTCTCTCTGTTCCTCCCTCTCTCCTTGTTCCTCTCTCTGTTCCTCTCTCTCTCTGTTCCTCTCTCTGTTCCTCCCTCCCTCTCTCTCTGTTGCTCTCTCTGTTCCTCCCTCTCTCTCTCTGTTCCTCTCTCTGTTCCTCTCTCTCTCTCTCTATTCCTCTCTTTGTTCCTCCCCCCCCTCTCTCTCTGTTCCTCCCTTCCTCTCTTTCTGTTCCTCTCTCTCTCTCTTTCTCTCTATTCCTCTCTCTCTCTCTCTGTTCCTCCCTCTATCTCTCTGTTCCTCCCTCTCTCTCTCTCTGTTCCTCTCTCTCTCTCTGTTCCTCCCTCTCTCTCTCTCTGTTCCTCTCTCTCTCTCTGTTCCTCCCTCTCTCTCTCTCTGTTCCTCCCTCTATCTCTCTTTTCCTCCCTCTCTCTCTCTCTGTTCCTCTCTCTCTCTCTGTTCCTCCCTTCCTCTCTCTCTGTTCCTCTCTCTCTCTCTTTCTCTCTATTCCTCTCTCTCTCTCTCTGTTCATCTCTCTGTTCCTCCCCCCCCTCTCTCTCTGTTCCTCTCTCTCTCTCTCTGTTCCTCCCTCTATCTCTCTGTTCCTCCCTCTCTCTCTCTCTGTCCCTCCCTCTCTCTCTGTTGCTTTCTCTGTTCCTCCCTCTCTCTCTCTGTTCCTCTCTCTGTTCCTCTCTCTGTTCCTCTCTCTCTCTCTCTATTCCTCTCTCTGTTCCCCCCCCCCCTCTCTCTCTCTGTTCCTCCCTTCCTCTCTCTCTGTTCCTCTCTCTCTCTCTCTCTCTCTATTCCTCTCTCTCTCTCTCTGTGCTCATCTCTCTGTTCCTCCCCCCCCTCTCTGTTCCTCTCTCTCTCTCTCTGTTCCTCCCTCTATCTCTCTGTTCCTCCCTCTCTCTCTCTCTGTTCCTCTCTCTCTCTCTGTTCCTCCCTCTCTCTCTCTCTGTTCCTCTCTCTCTCTCTGTTCCTCCCTCTCTCCTTGTTCCTCTCTCTGTTCCTCTCTCTCTCTGTTCCTCTCTCTGTTCCTCCCTCCCTCTCTCTCTGTTGCTCTCTCTGTTCCTCCCTCTCTCTCTCTGTTCCTCTCTCTGTTCCTCTCTCTCTCTCTCTATTCCTCTCTTTGTTCCTCCCCCCCCTCTCTCTCTGTTCCTCCCTTCCTCTCTCTCTGTTCCTCTCTCTCTCTCTTTCTCTCTATTCCTCTCTCTCTCTCTCTGTTCCTCCCTCTATCTCTCTGTTCCTCCCTCTCTCTCTCTCTGTTCCTCTCTCTCTCTCTCTGTTCCTCCCTCTCTCTCTCTCTGTTCCTCTCTCTCTCTCTGTTCCTCCCTCTCTCTCTCTCTGTTCCTCCCTCTCTCTCTCTCTGTTCCTCCCTCTATCTCTCTGTTCCTCCCTCTCTCTCTCTCTGTTCCTCTCTCTCTCTCTGTTCCTCCCTCTCTCTCTCTCTGTTCCTCCCTCTCTCTCTCTCTGTTCCTCCCTCTATCTCTCTGTTCCTCCCTCTCTCTCTCTCTGTTCCTCCCTCTCTCTCTCTCTGTTCCTCTCTCTCTCTCTCTGTTCCTCCCTCTCTCTCTGTTCCTCTCCCTGTTCCTCCCTCTCTCTCTCTGTTCCTTCCTCTCTCTCTGACAATATGACAATCCTCAAATATACATTTGAAACCAGATATTTACAAACTCTTCAGATAAAAACACTTTTTTAATTGTAACATCAAATCAGACTAAATGTTTATTTTTTTAGATAAATATAAAAACATATTTGTTAACTTTACAGGAAGTGCAGAATTATTAGGCAAGCTGTATTTCTGAGGAATAATTTTATTATTGAACAACAACCATGTTCTCAATGAACCCAAAAACTCATTAATATCAAAACTGAATGTTTTTGGAAGTAGTTTTTAGTTTGTTTTTAGTTTGAGCTATTTTAGGGGGATATCTGTGTGTGCAGGTGACTATTACTGTGCATAATTATTAGGCAACTTAACAAAAAACAAATATATACCCATTTCAATTATTTATTTTTACCAGTGAAACCAATATAACATCTCCACATTCACAAATATACATTTCTGACATTCAAAAACAAAACAAAAACAAATCAGCGACCAATATAGCCACCTTTCTTTGCAAGGACACTCAAAAGCCTGCCATCCATGGATTCTGTCAGTGTTTTGATCTGTTCACCATCAACATTGCGTGCAGCAGCAACCACAGCCTCCCAGACACTGTTCAGAGAGGTGTACTGTTTTCCCTCCTTGTAAATCTCACATTTGATGATGGACCACAGGTTCTCAATGGGGTTCAGATCAGGTGAACAAGGAGGCCATGTCATTAGTTTTTCTTCTTTTATACCCTTTCTTGCCAGCCACGCTGTGGAGTACTTGGACGCGTGTGATGGAGCATTGTCCTGCATGAAAATCATGTTTTTCTTGAAGGATGCAGACTTCTTCCTGTACCACTGCTTGAAGAAGGTGTCTTCCAGAAACTGGCAGTAGGACTGGGAGTTGAGCTTGACTCCATCCTCAACCCGAAAAGGCCCCACAAGCTCATCTTTGATGATACCAGCCCAAACCAGTACTCCACCTCCACCTTGCTGGCGTCTGAGTCGGACTGGAGCTCTCTGCCATTTACCAATCCAGCCACGGGCCCATCAAGACTCACTCTCATTTCATCAGTCCATAAAACCTTAGAAAAACCAGTCTTGAGATATTTCTTGGCCCAGTCTTGACGTTTCAGCTTGTGTGTCTTGTTCAGTGGTGGTCGTCTTTCAGCCTTTCTTACCTTGGCCATGTCTCTGAGTATTGCACACCTTGTGCTTTTGGGCACTCCAGTGATGTTGCAGCTCTGAAATATGGCCAAACTGGTGGCAAGTGGCATCTTGGCAGCTGCACGCTTGACTTTTCTCAGTTCATGGGCAGTTATTTTGCGCCTTGGTTTTTCCACACGCTTCTTGCGACCCTGTTGACTATTTTGAATGAAACGCTTGATTGTTCGATGATCACGCTTCAGAAGCTTTGCAATTTTGAGACTGCTGCATCCCTCTGCAAGATATCTCACTATTTTTGACTTTTCTGAGCCTGTCAAGTCCTTCTTTTGACCCATTTTGCCAAAGGAAGGGACGTTGCCTAATAATTATGCACACCTGATATAGGGTGTTGATGTCATTAGACCACACCCCTTCTCATTACAGAGATGCACATCACCTAATATGCTTAATTGGTAGTAGGCTTTCGAGCCTATACAGCTTGGAGTAAGACAACATGCATGAAGAGGATGATGTGGACAAAATACTCATTTGCCTAATAATTCTTAATTGTAAATGGCACCAAATTGTATTCAAATTGAGCCACACTTATGAGGATCCACAACCCTGTTCCTGGTGTTTTGGTTGACATCTCTGGATGTTCCCATGTCACAGAAACAGGCCCTGTGTTTTGCCTTATATGCATCCACAGCTGTGCCACCAATTTACTCACATGGACTCTACTAACCTATCAGAAGCTTCTTCAGCTCAGAATGGAATCATCTGGAGTTTTCTTATTAATTAACAATAAACTTAGTGCATATGTACTCCTAAATTTGATGAAAGTGATTAAAATAGAAGCTATATCTGTCTTTATTCTGACATTTAACTAATTCAAAAGATTTTAAATATTTATTTATCCAAAACAAAACAAGTGTACTCTAAATTGATGTTTAACAGTAAAATAATGTTTTTATGTTTTCTCCATAAAGTGTAAATATCTGGTTTAAACTGTGAATATACTGCTGTGTATTGAAGTTCCTGTTGTTTTGCATAGAAATATACTGAACAACATACAAAGCATGATAAATAAAATAACATCTACCTGAGTTTTTTCTTTGAAAGAAGCTCCTTATGTCCATTCTTGTATATCAGTACATTACTGAAACCGGTTTGTTTAGCCGTGGAGGGAAACAACTGAAAATATGAAATAAACACACATGTAAGCTGAGACTCTCTAAAGAAACAGCTTTGTTGTTGTTCAGCTTTTCATTTCGCCATTTCTTGATTCACTTTAAGAGCAAGTAACGTAATATTGGTCAAGTGATCAGTTTGATATCAATCTTTTGTGATACACCGTCATATTTACATTATTTGTACAGTACGAATGATTTGCTTTAGTACCTGCTGTGGAGAGCAGGGAAATTATTTTACTGCTATTGTTAATAATCATCATGACCATTGCATTAATAATATAATTTACAGTATTGATATTGCATTCAGATGTTTAAACAGTGTGTGTCTTTCAGAAAGACTAAAGCCACAGGCTGACAGGAAATTGCAGGTTTGCAGCGTGTGCCTTTTGCAGAACTGAAACCGAAAGTAGTCTAAGTGCAGGTTATTTTGAGGATTACATGTGAGGATGAGCCTCTGTTCTGGTGAAAGGTCAGAAGTGCAACGGGTGAGATGAAAGAGCATTTGAGGACGACATATACACACAAACACACACAGTTAGAGAGAATCATTTATAGGTGAGAGGTTAGTTATGTTTGCTCGCAACTGTGAAAGAGGAACAATTTCTTGTTGTCTCTGCAAAAAGAGGAACAGTTTCCAGACGAGAACTGGAAGTCAAAAGGTTGACAGGAAATACCGGCCATGAAGATAGAAGACAATGTTCTTTTTAAACTGTGTTAAAAGTCATTGTGGTTTTGATTTGACGTATCCATATATTCTGTCTGGTGACATATGAAGGGGCGTCATTAATTCAAACCCTGATGGTATAAAAATCTGTGTATGCTTTGATTAAGTCGGAGATCAGCCCTGTCTGCGAACAGGTGCTGGTCTTCCCACGCGTGTATTCATTAAAATCAATTGTTTGACCAAGTTCTGGACCTGGTTGTTTGTACTCTCCTTCCTCATTATTAGAACCTTAACACTGCTCAAACTTAAGCTCTCCTCTGTCTGCCTGGCTGCGCTTCTCCAACAGCGCACTTGCAGGCAGCAGCTGCCCCGCCCCCTCACTCAGTTGATTAGTGTCTGAGCTCGGATCATACCAATATTAGGGGAGATTTACGCACAGTCGTTAATTCCCACAGTGTGCATTATGTGCTTCGAATATTGTGTGTAGTTTTGTTTTATACAGTTGTCAGCCAGGCATCTAACTATGAAAAGATTACACTCCAAAAGACCCCGTGCTTCTGAAAAAACAACCCGGGCTTAAGCCTCCCCCCCGCTCCGCCATTGTTCTGCTGTAACTCGGAACAAAGGTTCAGGTAAGAAATAAAATGTTGTATTTACTTAATCAAGTTATACCAACCAGTCCCACAAAACTCGCTGTTTACATGGGAACAGTAATTACATTTAATTGTAATCATATATTTTAAGTAAATGTAACTAAGCTGTGTTAATTAAATACTAAAGAGAATATAGTTCAATTACATTAGCTAAAATCATCTTCTTGGATCTACTGACAACAGGTTCAATTAACTTGATTAATGATTAAGTTTAGCTCACTAAATACAAATGATGAGTATTAATATTAGAAGCTTTTGTTCATTGTACAGCATAGCTGCGCCGTTTAAGTTTTCAGGTCAAATATACTCAAGTTGCTTTAGTAAAGCGACAAGTCAACAGACAAGTTTAAGTCTGTTGGTCCAACAGACCAAACTCCTTTGTCCCGCACGCCATCGCACTGTTTAACTCCTCGCTGGAGGGGAGGGGGAACAGGAGGACAAAGGAGGGCAAAGGAGGGCGGGGACAACTGAAAAAACAAAACTAAATAAGAACCAATCACTGTGCAATACACATTCTGGCTGCTACGTAGCTTATTTATATATGCTGTATTTAAGCTTATATTCCTGTTTTCCCCCTTTAATTTTTATTCTAATTTTTTACTACTATGCAAATTTCTGTCGGTGTTCTGCTACTGGAAACTGAATTTCCCAGAGGAACATACCCAAGTGATTAATAAAGCTCTATCTAAACCTGACTTTATTAAACTCTGATTTAGAACATTGTCTAACAAGGCATCTAACAGAAAAGAAAAACATGCACACAACATGTATCGGTAGTTAACGCATGCTATGTGTACTGAGAAAAAAAGTATACAGTTACAAAAACTGCATATGTACCTAAGTATACCCCATGTGAAGAAAATAAAGATGCATAAAACTGAAAGTTCCTTATCAGTGAATGTCTCACTTGATGATCTGATAATCAAGTTTTATTATTTTTATAGGTTTTACACCTGAATGAGTTCAAACTAGCCCACTGCTCTCTTAACTATAGCTAACTCCGAAGGTTTAAGTTGTTTACTCTCATTCTGCCACTTTAAACACAGCTATAGTCTTCTGTAACACTTGCGTCACTTTATGCTTTCTCATTGTTATCTCATTAAAATCCTTCCTATAAAATACACTTAAATATTTATATTTTGCGACAACTTATCGAAAATGCAAAGTAGAGCCAACTGACGTGACTCTCTGTGCTGATTTACAGTAATGTGAAAAGAGTCTAGCATGAAGACAGTTGGCATTAACAAGGGAACATCTCTAAAGCCTGGTTACAGAAGCACAAGTTAAACAAAATATTCGATTAGAAAAAGTAAATATTAAACACATTGTTACACATCCTATTTTAAAAAAAATTTCTGTTCACAGGTGAGATGGACAGAACATGATCATTACAGATCAACCAAATATTTGTCTTTAGATTAGATTTGGGGTTTTTCCCTGGAAATCTTCAGTTTACTCTGCCGGGTAAGCATCACTGGTCCACTCTCCTTTGTTACAGGATATATTTTACACAAGTATTTGGAAAGAAATGTGACCCTCAGACCCACCTGCATTGTAGGCAATCAATTATTCATTACAGTCATTACAGTCAGCTTAAATGCTGTATTGAGGCTAAACCAACACATGGACTCTGTGGGAGACAGTTTTTCAACAAGACTTTTTAAAGGCACTGAATGGCCCATATTTATCTTCCCTTTTAACTGAAAGAGAGAGACAGCATTCAAGCAAGAGAGCAATAGATGTGGAGCAAATACTGTAACATCTAAGAGGTCAAGAAGTCTTACCTTCTTGACCCTTTGCATCTATCGGATGAGACAAAGCTGAAGCATCTAACATGTGTTGACATTATGATTGTTGGCAGATCTTAAGCTAAAGCAGTGTATCAAGGGACGCACAGGCAAGCAAACCAAATCAAAGAAGCCCCCTGTTAACGTCAGCTAGTTATTGCTTTTGCCCGAATTCAAGAGATAGAAAGACCCCGCCAGTTGTATAGTAATAATAATAATGGATTGGATTTATATAGCGCTTTTCAAGGCACCCAAAGTGCTTTACAATACCACTATTCATTCACTCTCACATTCATACACTGGTGGAGGCAGCTACAGTTGTAGCCACAGCTGCCCTGGGGCAGACTGACAGAAGCGAGGCTGCCATATGGCGCCATCGGCCCCTCTGGCCAACACCAGTAGGCAAGTAGGGTAAAGTGTCTTGCCCAAGGACACAACGACCAGGACAGAGAGGCCAGGGATCGAACCGGCGACCTTCCGGTTACAGATGCGATTCCCAACCCCCAGAGCCACGATCGCCCTAGTACTGCGCATGTGCGAGACTGTGCAGTTCAAGGGCCAGTCCTTCTGAACTGAGACAGTAATTTGAATAGCAAAGATTTTGTAGCCTTAACATCTCACGGTATTACTTTAATACTAAGCCTGCTTATCTTATTTTGAGAGTAAAAAAACTAATTATGTAGCGTAAAGTCACCGTAAAAAACATGTATCCTGTAAACAACAGCAGTATTTCAATTCTTAGAGTGTGGGTTTCTACAGGTTTTCCTAATAATGTGCTCAGCGAGAGTTTCAGGTCATGTGTGAGCTCTGGAGAAAAAAACAGAATTTACCTGCAGAAACAAATAAAAAGCGTAGAAAGTGTTTCAATGACATCATCAAGTCTGCACGTTCATCAACGCCGTCTGTGAAAGATTTAGTTGGGGGTTGTGCCCATATGTAAACCAGGAAAGGATGATACAAATAGCCTTACCATCTAATATCTGTATAATAATGGAGCGAATGATACGTGAAAGATTCACGTACCATATAGAAAATAAGGGATACATATCTACAGGGAGTGCAGAATTATTAGGCAAATGAGTATTTTGTCCACATCATCCTCTTCATGCATGTCGTCTTACTCCAAGCTGTATAGGCTCGAAAGCCTACTACCAATTAAGCATATTAGGTGATGTGCATCTCTGTAATGAGAAGGGGTGTGGTCTAATGACATCAACACCCTATATCAGGTGTGCATAATTATTAGGCAACGTCCTTTCCTTTGGCAAAATGGGTCAAAAGAAGGACTTGACAGGCTCAGAAAAGTCAAAAATAGTGAGATATCTTGCAGAGGGATGCAGCAGTCTCAAAATTGCAAAGCTTCTGAAGCGTGATCATCGAACAATCAAGCGTTTCATTCAAAATAGTCAACAGGGTCGCAAGAAGCGTGTGGAAAAACCAAGGCGCAAAATAACTGCCCATGAACTGAGAAAAGTCAAGCGTGCAGCTGCCAAGATGCCACTTGCCACCAGTTTGGCCATATTTCAGAGCTGCAACATCACTGGAGTGCCCAAAAGCACAAGGTGTGCAATACTCAGAGACATGGCCAAGGTAAGAAAGGCTGAAAGACGACCACCACTGAACAAGACACACAAGCTGAAACGTCAAGACTGGGCCAAGAAATATCTCAAGACTGGTTTTTCTAAGGTTTTATGGACTGATGAAATGAGAGTGAGTCTTGATGGGCCCGTGGCTGGATTGGTAAAGGGCAGAGAGCTCCAGTCCCACTCAGACGCCAGCAAGGTGGAGGTGGAGTACTGGTTTGGGCTGGTATCATCAAAGATGAGCTTGTGGGGCCTTTTCGGGTTGAGGATGGAGTCAAGCTCAACTCCCAGTCCTACTGCCAGTTTCTGGAAGACACCTTCTTCAAGCAGTGGTACAGGAAGAAGTCTGCATCCTTCAAGAAAAACATGATTTTCATGCAGGACAATGCTCCATCACACGCGTCCAAGTACTCCACAGCGTGGCTGGCAAGAAAGGGTATAAAAGAAGAAAAACTAATGACATGGCCTCCTTGTTCACCTGATCTGAACCCCATTGAGAACCTGTGGTCCATCATCAAATGTGAGATTTACAAGGAGGGAAAACAGTACACCTCTCTGAACAGTGTCTGGGAGGCTGTGGTTGCTGCTGCACGCAATGTTGATGGTGAACAGATCAAAACACTGACAGAATCCATGGATGGCAGGCTTTTGAGTGTCCTTGCAAAGAAAGGTGGCTATATTGGTCGCTGATTTGTTTTTGTTTTGTTTTTGAATGTCAGAAATGTATATTTGTGAATGTGGAGATGTTATATTGGTTTCACTGGTAAAAATAAATAATTGAAAATGGTATATATTTGTTTTTTGTTAAGTTGCCTAATAATTATGCACAGTAATAGTCACCTGCACACACAGATATCCCCCTAAAATAGCTAAAACTAAAAACAAACTAAAAACTACTTCCAAAAACATTCAGCTTTGATATTAATGAGTTTTTGGGGTTCATTGAGAACATGGTTGTTGTTCAATAATAAAATTATTCCTCAAAAATACAACTTGCCTAATAATTCTGCACTTCCTGTAAACATCAAAGTGCTTTCAGAAGAGGATCCATATTGTGTTTGGAACATGAAGTCAGGAAAGCACAAATAAACAAAGAGAGTGTAGTTGAGGTGTTTGCTGACATGGAAAAAGCCTTCGACACGATGTGGAGAGAAGGCCTCAAAGGCCTCAAAGTCAGGAAACCGGGTATCAGTGGATGTTCAGATGATAAAGGATTTATTAAGGGGAAGACAAATACAAGTGAGAATTGGGAAGATTCACTCGGAGAGGTTTCCCGTAGAAAACAGTACACATCAAGGGAGCAGAGTGAGGCCTTTGTTATTTCCTTTAATAATAAATCATGTGTTTAATGACATACAGGGTGGGATGGGGGTTTCACTTTGATGGAGCGATGGGGAAGAGAGGGAAAACATTTTTATTCTTTACAATAAAAATGTTTATTGTAAAGAAACTACAGGGGGCAACTGGAAAAGTTGAAGAGTGGTCGTATAAACAGGGTTTTAAATTTTCGGTTTATAAGACCAAGGCAATGATTTTACGAGAAAAAGAGTTGGAGAGGAAGTCAAGCTTAAGTTATACGGTCAGGAGTTAGAAAGAGAGAGTAAATTTAAGTTTCTTGGATTGTGGTTGGATGAAAGGGTAACACGGGCTGAACACATTCAGGGAATAATGGATAATAAATATAATGAGCGGTTTACTTGGGATGGGCTGGGGAGCAGATAGGAAGTCTTTGAGGGCCATATACCCTGGGTTAGTCAAATCAGTGTTAGATTATGTGTAGCATATAATTCAGTGGCAGACACAAACCTTTCAAAGTTAGACCATATTCAGTATCAGGCACTGAGACTCTGCACAGGTGTGTTTAAAACAAGCCCAACAGCAGCTTTACAGATGGAGATGGGTGAGATGCCACTAGGAATGAGAAGAGAGCAGTTAACACTTAATGGCAAATCTGGACGGCCATGGACAGGATCACCCAACAGAAGAGGTACTAAAACCTTGCAGGAAACAAAGAGCTTCGGATGGACTGTGACTAGGAGAGCATCAGTTCAACATCAGTCAAAGAGTGCCGTTATCAGCAATACCTCCATGGATACTACCTGATGCCACAGGAAGTATCCATTATTGGAAAAGAAGAACAGGGACAGGGTAGTTAATTTAAACGCACATACAGGACAGGCTTATATCGACAAGTATTATAATTATGTACAAATACATACAAATGCATCAAAGAACACAGCCGGTCAAACCGGTGTAGCATTGGTTGTTCCAGAGTTTAAAGTCAAAATAGGGAAAGGATCAGTGACGGACTGTCAGTATACAGAAATGCTCGCAATACGGTTAGCTGTTCACTGGGTAGAAGACATGAGGCCGTTTAAAGCAGTAATTTGTTACGACTCTGGCTCGTCATTGGTCAGTTTACAGAGTAGCCGCTCAGAAAGCAGAGCAGATGTCCTAACAGAGGTTCAGCAACACTTCACAGAATATACACACATGTGTTTATGGATTCCAGCTCACTGTGGAGTCAGAGCAGATGAAATGGCAGACAGAGCTGCAAAGGAAGCCACAAAGCATGGGGTAGTGAACCTGGGTATTAGCCTCTGTCAGACAGAGATAACGAGTATGGTAAGGCAAGAAATGAAGGAAACCTCAGTGATATGTAAATGAAACTGGATCTTATTGATTTACTGCAAAAGGACCCATGAAGTGAAAGTTATCAGGCCTTATTCCAGTTTGTAAAAGAGGGTAAATCGCTCGGGAGAATTTGTTTGTTTGGGGTTTTTTTGAGCGACGGTCCAGTTCACACTCCACACCAGTTGGAGGCGGTAATGCGCCGTTTTGTTTTTTGCCAACCAAAGTAAGAAAAAGAAGAAGAACGTTAACCTGGAGAGACAAGAAGACTCCATCTCCCACAATGCCTCGCACACAACGACCGGCCGTGAGAGGAGAGAAGAGGACGGAGAAGAGTTTGCGCTCCATCCATGGAGCTTTCCTCTGCAGGGCAGTGACGCAGAGGCAGCCGCAGACATGGTGAAGGATCAGGAAGTGGAGCGCATCGCCAGAAAGTTGGATAAAATGGTGCAGAAGAAGAGCACGGTGAGTGAAAGCGGCCGACAGGTGATGGTGAGCGAGGAAGGTAACACTTTGAAATCATGACACAGTTCAGATTTCAAACGGACACACCTGGAATCAGCTCAGAGCTCATCACCTGCAGTCAGGTGATTAGTGATGTCATTACATGGCACAAAATATTCAAACTGTAGTTTCCTGAACTCCAAATGTGACCAACGTGTGCAGCATGATGCAGACAGACCTCTGAGGCTGGACTGACGGAGAGGCTGTAGGCTTGATACTGTTTCTGTGCTGTGATGAGCTCTGAAACCTGACTGAAACTCTTCAAATAAACCATTCCTCTGCAGATGATCTGTTAGCTGTTTGACAACTACTCTTTCAAGGATGTTTGATATGAAAGGAAGGTTGGAGATTGGCCTATAATTAGCTAAGACTGCTGGGTCTAGAGATGCTTTTTGAGTAAAGGTTTAACTACAGCCAGCTTGAAGGCCGGTGGTACATAGCTGATTATTAGAGATAGGTTGATCATATTTAAGATCGAAGCATTAATTAATGGCAGGACTTCTTTGAGCAGTCTTGTCCTGCTTTCTGCTGTTACTCTCTTTTGCTTAACTTGCGCTCTTTGACTGTACTGAACTTTCTTCTGTTTGTCTGTCGTCTTGTCATGCAGCTCCTTGAGTTCTTGGTGAAACTTTGTTTGTTATCAAAGAGGTAAAAGATAAAAGAAATATTAGCTGTGTTTTTATTCCACCTGAATGTAAAGGTGTGCTGACCAAAGAAAAATAGTATTGCACAAAGGCAAGGCGAGTTTATTTGTATAGCACAATTCAACAACAAGGTGATTCAAAGCGCTTTACAGAGACATTAGAAACACAAACAATAAAAAGCATGATTTAAAATTGATTAAAACATGCAAACAAACAAACTAATAAACAAACAAACAAAACAGTATATAAAATCAAAACTGATCAAATCAGAACAATAGATAAAATCAGTAGTTAAATGTAAGTTTTGAAATTTAAGCTTAAAGTGTGGATTTGGTGCTTTATTCAAATGCAGCTGAGAACAGGTGAGTCTTCAACCTGGATTTAAATAAACTGAGTGTTTCAGCTGATCTGAGGCTTTCTGGGAGTTTGTTCCAGATATAAGGAGCATAAAAGCTGAATGCAGCTTCACCGTGTCTGGTTCTGACTCTGGGAACTGATAAAAGACCAGATCCAGATGACCTGAGGGATCTGGAAGGTTCATACTGGGTCAGGAGGTCACTGATGTATTTTGGTCCTAAACCATTCAGAGCTTTATAGACCAGCATCAGAACTTTAAAGTCTATCCTCTGACGGACAGGCAGCCAGTGTAAAGACCTCGGAGCTGGACTGATGTGGTCCACTTTTTTTGGTCTTAGTGAGGACTCGAGATTCAAATGTGAAGCTTTACTGAAAAACTTTAATAGTTTTTTAACATTCAGACAGAAACCTTCTTACAGTTTTTCACAACACGTTTATTTAGTAAACGACTAGGTACAATAAAATGGTGGTTCTGTTTACAGGACAATGCTCTGGACCTGCTGAGAGAACTGAAGAACATCAACATGTCTCTGGAGACACTGCAGGTGAGCAACTCCACAAACAATATGGTGATACGAAAAAGCCTGAAATTCACTTGCGTGTCTGATTTAACTGAACTGAAGGTAACACAGGACTCGGTGTTTATGACTTTCAGTGTGCAGTAACACACCGGTGAGATTAAAGTCCACGAGGTTTATGAATACACTAGACCAAATCCATTTATCATTGCTGTGAATGTTTTCATTTAAAGCGCTGCAGAAACGTGTGTGTGTGTGTGTGTGTGTGTGTGTGTGTAGTCTACCAGAGTGGGTATGTCGGTGAACGCTGTGAGGAAACAAAGTTCAGACGAAGAAGTTCAGACTTTAGCCAAAACTCTCATCAAGTCCTGGAAGAAACTGCTGGGTGGGTAAAGAAAAACCGAAACGTGACATATAATGTGTCTCCAGGTGACTGTTGTCAGTTCGCATGATTTAAGTTGCATCATCAAGTGTTAGAAACCGTAATCCCGAGTGTACAAACAGGAAGTAGAATTATGGCTGCAGTCATTTGTTAGTTTTTATCTGACAGAGGGTTCAGAGGAGAAGAAAAAGGACGGCTCTCCGGTGAGGTCTTCATCCACCTCCAAGGATTATGGCAGCAGTGAAAAAGGGTCTGTTGCACACTGGCGGCGGCGTCAGCTTGTTTACATGTTTGCGATCAGGAGAAAGTTTCAGTCAAATAAGAACTCTTCCTCTCTCCTCCTCCTCAGCAGTAAATCTTCTGAGGGGCCCCCGTCCACCCCCACTTCCCCAACTACCACCACCCTCTCTCAGGTCACCTCCTTCCCCCCTGCCCCCGTAACCATGGGCTGCGTGAGAAGCAAGAGTCGAGAGCTGCTGGTAGCGGCGCTGCAGACGGACGGTGAGAAGATAATGAAGTCTGGATCTTTTCAGACTCTGAACCCTGCCTTGATCAGATTAATCTGATCGTATCACTGTCTAAATGAGGAATCTGTGTTTCAGTAATCTCCTGTTTACACAAAGACCTGGAATCTGTCAGAGTTGATAGTCAGGTGTTTGTGGTGCTGTTTACAAGCATGAAGCTAACCAATGTTTGTGTTTTAGATGACCACAAGGCCATCAGAGTGGACTGCGAGCACCTGGCGGCTCAAATCGAAGAACATATCCTTTCGTGTTGCTATTGCTGAAACCTGACCACTGAACAGTGTCGGCGGGAGCATCCTCACAGGAAGGATCTCACTTTACTGGAGCAGATTTCATTCATGATTACATAAAAGCTTCAGTATTAATGAACACCAGCAGCACTACAATAAATGTTCTGCACGTTTTTCCAGTTCCAACACATTTCGCACACACTCTTGATCCTTGACGGCTCGCCATGTGCACAGATCTTCCAGGAGTTTAAGTCGACAGACATGAAATATAAAACCCGTCTACGAAGTCGAATCTCCAACCTGAAAGACCAGAAGAACCCAGAACTGCGCCGCAACGTACTGTGTGGAAACATCTCGCCACATCGCATCGCCTGTATGACTGCTGAGGTCAGTGCGTCTTCCTCTTTAAATAGGGGTCAGGGGCGGAGTTTCACGATACAGTGCAGTGTAACTGTATAACCCTTTATTACTTCTACAGTTACATCCATATATATTTGGACACTGACACAAGGTTTTTTTTGTTTTTTTTTTAACCTGTTTTTTAGTTGTATAAAGGACATAATGTGCAGACTCTCAGCTTTCATTCGAGGGTATCCACATTGAAACTGGATGAAGGATTTAAGAGTTTCAGCTCTTTAACATGTGCCACCCTCTATTTAAAGGGACCAAAAGTAATCGGACAATCGTCTGAAAGGCCGATGGATGGTGTGGGCCAGGGGTCGGCAACCTGCGGCTCTTTAGTCCTTGTACTGCGACTCCGCGTGGTTTGGGTAAAATAAATTAGAAGTATTTAGCTGAAGTGTGTTTTACTTGTATTTAGTTCTTTTTTTAACTTGTAGTTCTAAATTGGAAGATTATTGTGATTTTGAAATATAAAAATAAAATTATATTTTATTATTTTTCATCGCTCAAAATAAGCGTCACACTCGCGGAAGCCGGTGTACCCGCAGAAACGTCGTGCATCGAGACTTTCAACCCCAGGTAGGCCAGTTATGGATCTTCGGATCCACATTATGTCAGCAGCTGTTCTCCACCGTGAACTATGTTAAAAACAAACACCGCTCATGCCTCACAGATGACAGCTTACAGTCCTGCGTAAAGATGGAAGCCACGATTTGCAGACGCTGTGTGCAGAGGTTCAGGAGCAGAAGTCCCATTGTAAACATATCACGGCAGATCCGACAATGTTTGCATGAACACGCTTTTCAGCATCTCTTTATTGACCACTTTTCACACACGGTTGCTGTACGCATACAGTCGGTGTTAAAGCTCACAGCCCAACACATACCAACACAGCAGCACAGATAGATGGTAGATGGCCTGTATTTATATAGCGCTTTACTAGTCCCTAACATTATGCACTCCACACTGTATATAAATGCCACTTGTTTTGCACATATTCAACTCTGTATATTTTATATATTTTATTATTATTATTATTATTATTATTATTATTATTATTATTTTATTTTATTTTTTTACTATTTAATTTGTAAAAATGTGTATACACACACACACACACGTAGGAAAATATTTAGTATACACATCCAGAAATGCATACACTATTATATATTGTACATATATTTATTAGTTTCAGGTTGGCCATTCTTGTATTTTGCTCGTTTGTGTTGTTGTGTTTGCACATCTCTGTTGCTTGTGGGGCTCGCACACAAGAATTTCACTCGCATGTGCTGTGCCAGTGTGCCTGCACATGTGATGTGACAATAAAAAGTGATTTGATTTGATAAGGACCCCAAAGCGCTTTACACATCCAGTCATCCACACATTCACACACTGGTGATGGCAGTTACATTGTAGCCACAGCCACCCTGGGGCGCACTGACAGAGGCGAGGCTGCCGGACACTGGCGCCACCGGGCCCTCTGACCACCACCAGTAGGCAACGGCTGAAGTGTCTCGCCCGAGGACACAACGACCGAGACTGTCCAAGCCGGGGCTCGAACCGGCAACCTTCCGATTACAAGGCGAACTCCCATCGCTTGAGCCAGATAGCACAGAGGTTAAGGCGGCGAGGCGTGATTGCGGGTGACTCTCAGGTGCGTCCGCCTCCTCTGCAGCGGCACTGCAGACCACGCCCTGCCACACCCATTAACCTGGTAAAATACATATGTAGGCAGAATTTTGCAAATATCTATTTTTCATTTTTTTTTAGCAGCATAGTGCTTTTTTCCAAAGTCAGGTCAAGGCTCCAAAAGCCCAAAGGCGATATGAGGGTGGCGGCTCACAGTTTTTGTTTGCTGGATCACTTTAGTTCAGCTGGGTGTTTCCTTTTGTTATATTTCTTTAAGAGTTCAAAATGTGTTAATTACATAATGTAATTTTCTCCATACCACTTCATGGATTCATAAGCAACACACCTTAGTTGAAGCATAAAGGTAAAAAAAAAAAACCAATATATGCAGTGTTATTTTCATTTTAGATGTCAAAAAGTATTTGCGGCTCCCAGTGTTTTCTTTTGCGTGGAAACTGGGTCCAAATGGCTCTTTGGGTGTTAAAGGTTACTGACCCCTGGTGTGGGCAATTCCTTCGTCATGTCATCATCAGTGAAGAATAAAGATTTGACTTGATGTTTGGTTCTTGCATTTGGAAGATTTTGCTGTGAACAGACATCATGCAGTCAATGCAGCTCTGAAACAAACAAAGACAAACCGTCTGAGAAATTGCTGCAGTATTAGGAGTGACAAAATCATCCTGAGAAAGAAAGCGAGCACTGATGAACTCAGCAAGGCAAAAAGACCTGGACGTCCATGGAAGACAACGGTGGTGGATGCTCGCAGAATCACGGTGCAGAGAAACCTCTTCACAACGTCAGCCAAGGGAACAACACTCTCCAGGAGGAAGGCGTGTCGATACCCAAGTGCAGCATAAAGAGCGGACTGTATGACAGAAAGCACAGAGGGTTCACTGCAGGGTGCAACCATTCATAAGCCCCGAGAATAGAAAGGCTTGATCGGCTACAAACATCTAAAAACGCCGGCACAGCTCTGGGAAAACATTCTTTGGACAGATGAGGCCAAGATCAAGAGAAAAGTATGGAGAAGGCGTGGAACAGCTCGTGATCCAAAGCATACAGCATCATCTGTAACACACGGTGGAGGTAGTGTGATGGTTTGGACGTGCATGGCTGCCAGTGGCACTGGGATACGAGTAGGGATGGGTATCGAAACCCGGTTCTTGTTGAGAACCGGTTCCCAATGTTTCAGTTCCTTGGAATAGTTTGCCATTTTTGCAAACGATTCCCTTATCGATTCCAGTCGCCCCGAATGACGTCACCACGTTGTGGAGCGTCATTTACCTGGCAGGAAACACGGCGGCTCAAACGCTCAAAAGTTTGGTTATACTTTACGAGAACGGATGACGACAGGGCAACTTGCAATACTTGCAAAGTAAATATTTCATTTAAGGGAGGAAACACTACGAATATGCAAAAGCATTTGCTCACAAAACACACGATGACCTTAAATGAATGTCGTGTTTTTAATTCTGGACTCGTGAATCTCAACCCAGCAGCAGCGGTAACGTTTGCACATCCTCTCCCGTTAATGCGGCAGGTAAATAATCAACTAACAGTGCATATTATGTTAGCGCGATCTGCCTTATTACAAACCTGCCATCACTGTGTGTTTAGTGACCATGATGCGAGACAGAGTCTGGCTCAGATGCTGGCAGTTCTCGCTGCAGTCTGCCGGCAGCGTCTCCTTTCAGGCAGGATAGACGAACGTCACCGAGCAGTGACTCAGTTTGTGGTCAAAGGCTTGCACCCGTTTGCCACAGCAGATGATTTTCAGTAAGTGAATGTGTGTAATTGTAGGCAGGGACATTACTGGATATTCTTGTGTAATTGCTACAGAATAATTTATGTTATACTTTGTTATTGCTACAGAAGAATATTTATTTTATTATTTCACATTTACAATGTTTTTTCCTGGGGACCCTGTGACACCCCATTGAAGAGCCATAGGCTGGATCTCTTAAGATCTCACTGTTGGGTTTGTAAGGCCATGTTACTCCTAAATTTCTATCTTGTTCAAAGAGAAGATATAAAACAAAGTTCTAAGCTAGTCGACCTTAGTGTCCTCCTTTTTAAAAAGAATCGATAAAGAATCGAATCGTTAAACAGAATCGAAAATGGAATCGGAATCGTGAAAATCTTATCAATACCCATCCCTAGACATGAGTGTTTATGATGATGTGACCGAAGCAGCAGAACGAACTCCTGAGGTGTTCAGAGACAGACTGTCTACGTGCAGTCAGAGTCAGTGTGTTTCATAATACAGATGACCCGAAACACACAGCCAGGAGTTTATTGGAAAATTCTTCAAGGGCCAAGTCAGTCAGCTGATCTTAGCCCAACTGAGCGTTTCACTGGTTGGAGTCAGACAGAAAGGCCCACAAACAGGAAGTGAAAGTTGCTGCAGTAAAGCCTGCAGAGCGTTAAAAAGCAGCATCTGGTGATGTCCAAGACTTCAGGCAGAGGGTCTTCAACCAAGTATAAGAAATGAACATTTTATTATATGTAATTGGTCCGATTACTTTTCTGTTTTGTGTTTGATTGCATTAAAATGCTTTAGTTCCTCACATTTATGCAATCTTTTTGTTCAAACCATTGAATTAAACTGAAAGTCTGCACTTCACCTGCATCTCAGTTGTTTCATTTTAAATTGATTGTGGTGATTTACAGAGCCTAAATTAGAAAAAAGTTGTCTCTGGCAAAATATTTATAGGCCTAATATTGTTTTATTCTGAAAGTCTAAATGGGAAGTAATTTGTTTTAGTTTCACGTTAGTGAGATGAGGTCAAGAACCCACTGAGCTTATAGAGTGAAACGGTAAGAATCCCCATTTGTGCAGCGGTGGTTTGTATGAATGTAAACTGGATAACTACAAAAAGGAGTGGAGTCAGTGGGTCGAATGAAGCTGTGTGTGTGTGTGTGTGTGTGTGTGTGTGTGTGTGTGTGTGTGTGTGTGTGTGTGTGTGTGTGCACGCGCAGGAAATGGCGAGTGCAGAGCTGAAGCAGATGAGAGAGGCTCTGACAAAAGAGTCGATCAGACAGCATCAGCTTTCCAAGGTCGGAGGAACTGAGACGGACATGTTTATCTGCAGCAAGTGTCATGGAAAGAGCTGCACGTACACACAGGTATGAGCACATCTTCAGGCTGATGGTCGCTGTTCTCTGACCAGTTTTCACCACCTCATTCTCGTGTTCAGGTGCAGACCCGCAGCGCTGATGAGCCCATGACCACTTTTGTTTTGTGTAACGACTGCGGCAACCGATGGAAGGTAAGGCCCCTGACTCTGAGAAATACACAGGACATGTGGACTGGCGTTGACACTGATCAGTGTTACAGACGGCGCTGTCTTGGAAATATTTAGGGCCATATAAAAGTTTCTCTTCTGCAAATATTTGATAAATAGCTAATCGACCTACCCTCTTTCTCATCACCCTTCTTAGAGGTCTACACAGCAGTCACACCCACCCTCCTTCCTTCAGTACATCCATGAATCCTCTCTGAAGTCTTCCTCTTTTGTGGAGCTTTTGTTCACTTGTCTTGTGCACTGTCTGTTGCTTTGAATGTTTGAGCTCAGGTTTGCAGCTTCTGCCTCCAGATGGTGGCAGCAGAGGCTGAATTACAGCTTCCCCCTCTTCCTCTCAGCTCTATCTGCATGCTAACCTTCTTTACCTGACCTTCTGATCTTACCATACCCTCTCACCCCGACCTAGCTGATTTAGCTGCTGACTCAGGTCAAAGTGAAGCAACTAAATGGAGAAGCAGGTGATTTATGAGAAGAGCAAAGCTTCAGTTCAATTCATTTTCATTTATAAAATGCCAAATCACAACAGCAGCTGCCTCAAGCTGCTCAAAGCGAAAAGATTTGAGTTACCAGATCTGCATTTGTTTGTTAGCTCTGTGGTGTGTTTTTCCACTGCAGGTGTGCACTTTGATCTTTTTCCACTGAGCTTCTGCCTCTGATTTCTGAGGTGCTGAGATTCATAGTGTCTGTTTAGGGCCAGGTGACAGTCGGATCTGTTTCTGACTGTTTCAGGTTTCTCTGCATTGGGTCTGATTGAGGTGTCTCTTTGTATTTGTCTTTCAGTTCTGTTGAAGAAAACTCGGCCGTTTATTCTTCTGTCAAGAAGCAAATTGAAGTTATTGAAGTTTATTTTATTTTTTATTTTTTTGGTGTAATTTCTTTTTATATATCAAACTAAATGCTGCAATGTATTTGGAGAGACAAAAGCCAGCTGATGTTGTCCATTGGTTGAATTGGTTTTGTATTGATGACTGAGACTTCCTTTCTGAAGACGCTTGAGCCAGATTCAAATCACAGCTCATAGTGTGTCTTTCTTTGCCATGATGTGCTGAACATATTAAATCTGCTCTTGGATGAAGACCATCGAATCGCTGTTTTTATTGTTTTGGCTTCAGAAATCACCATCATCAATAAAAAGGGAAACCATCCCTGCCCCCTGGTGAACCTTGAAGTTTACTCACAAAGAAATCGGCAGGCTTTCTTTTAGAATTTCATTTGAATGGAGAGACGCAGAATATCAACCAAAAATCTAGAGAAACACATTAGACAAAACTAATGTCATGTTATTGGCTGAAATGAGTATTTGAGCCTTTACAACCCAGCTAGAATTCCGGTTCCCACCGTATACCTGCCCATGGCTGGAATGAAGTAAAAGACGACCACCATGAACTTGGTGAGGCATTGAGTTTGAGTATTCAGAAATTGGACTGAAATGTTCAAGCAGGCCCATCTGACGTTTGCAGTGAACATCTAAATGATTCAGGAAAGCCGGGTGAGCAAGTGCTGTGGTCAGATGAAACCAAAATGGAACTGAGTTCTACCCGCCGTATGACCCAAAGAACAGCATCCCCACCGTTGGGCATGGAAGTGGAAACTTGCTTGAAGTCGTTTTTCTGAGTGTACAGGCCCTGTGTCTTCAAAGTACAGGGCCATGTACCATTAAAATCTTGGACCAGAACCTCGTCCCCTCAGCCTGAATGCTGAAGATTGGTTGTGGGTGGGTTTTCCAGGAAGACCTTAAACATAGCACTAAGAGAACAAAGGACCGGCTAAAGACGAAGATCCAGAATGAGGTATTATGCACCGTCCTCACCAGTCTCCTGTCCTCAGGTCGATGAAAAGTCTGTGGTGAGAGTTGAAGCTTCGAGTTAATGCAGAATAGTTTGTCTCCTTTGAAATGAACCAGAAACCATTTCTTTCTTTGTGGGAAAACTTTCATCACATAATGATTTCTTTCACTGTAATTTCCCCAAAGACTTGTTAGACTGAGTCAGTGGTGGTACGATGTCATCGGCACTTGGGTTTGATTATAATAAATGATGTTGTGTTTTCAGTCATTCTGTAGGTTGGACTGGCTTCCAATCTGAAAAATGTTGATTAATACGAACTGAGAAGAATTCGGCTGGTTTACATGCCACCTGTAGGAAAAAAAAAATCTTGATGGTTGTTTAGCTGAGTGTGACTTTTAGCTCATCGAGACGAATGAACGATGACCTCGTGCAGCGTTGAGGTACCAGCATTGTCTCTCCACTCCTTCACAGTTCATCTTCACTGTCGGTCAGTGAAAATGAGATTAATTTACCCTCAGACTATTTGCAGAGTTACTCTAATCCTCTATTTAATGGATTATAATTCCCATTGTTAGTTTGTGCAAAACAGCCAACGAGTGACAACAAACCTTCTTCCTCTACTTGACTGGTTACAGTACCAGTGAACCCTGATGATTGCTAATCCTGGTTATATCACCCCTGAAGGTGTTCAACGCCTCAAATTCAACACAAATGTTCACACAGACTCGGGAAAGGTTTTTCCACCAAGACTCAACAAATATTTTTCAGGCTATAACCGAAAGGAGCTTCATGCCCCAAAATGTCAAGGACAAGTCTAAACGGACGAGGCTGGTTGGCTGATAGGCAGATTAAACAGATCTGTGATGGTGGCAGTCGGATGCATATCTAACCTGGCCTGGACAGACCAACATGCTCTTACTTTTGAGAAGTTAAACAGTATTCGTCTGAATAAATGTGGACGTTAACACTGTACCACGAAGCATCCAGCAAAAGACAGACTACTTAAACAAAGAGCAGAGGCCTCGTGCTGTTTTTCTAAATGCTGCTGGTGTTTGGAAGTGTGTTGACGGGTAGGATGAAGAGTGGTGGGGAAACAGAGCTGAGAAGGATTCTGTTGTGTTTGTTGTGGAAACACCGGTGAGCTCTTCCCATACATGAGCATGAAGAGAGACAGAGAAAACAGATATAACATATGTACAAATGAATCTTTTCACAAGTCTATTTTTGTCAAGAGAACATAATTGGTGCTCAGTGGAAACCGTCTGAGATTATAGATTTCAGGGAGCTGGTTCATTATTTTCTGTGTTCGTGGAAACTTTATTGAGTTGTACTCTTGGCTCCTGTTGTGCTCTAAGAACTGTTTATTAGAAAGTGTCTGACCTTAACCCAGCAGCAGAGAAGTTGTGTCCTGGACTCCAAAGAATTCCCCTCGTTCTGGACACGACACTGAGGATCAGGATTTTGTCACAGTCATTCAAACCAGGCAGCAGCAGATTAGTGACTGACCTCGAGCTGTGGACGGACACGTTTGTGTCATTTTAAGCTTCTTCCTGTCCTACAATGGTGTTTGTCTCCATCCTTCACCCAGCGTGATCGTTACTGGGAACAGTTTAACCCTTACCCTCCTGCTTCCTGTGCTGATGATTTTATATTAGCTCTGTAGCTAACCGTGAACTAAAGTTCTATATATCCTGACTTCCTGGACTAAAATCTGAAACTCCAGTCAGCGATAACGGGTATCGTGATTACCAGCCTTCTCTGTTAAGCCGGGCTCTTTGCTTCAGGCTCACATAAAAAAGGTATTTGACACGTCACGTCAGTCTTGTTTCTTATCAAATGATCCCTGTGAGCACCCCCTGCTCAGATGCTTTATCAGATGAGGATAAATAAAAATACAACACCTCTGAAAAAGACAAAATCTAAAAGTAAAATATTTATTTTTTAACAGATTTTTATTTTTTAATTTATTGTCTATTAATTGTAGTTGTTGTAAAATGTATTTATTTTGATTGTAAGCCCAACAAGGGACAATTGTTGAAAATTAGCAATAGCTATAAACTTATGTGCGTTACATCAGTTTCATGTTTTGTACTTGGACTATGTTAAACTGCACTGTCCCTTTTTAGATAAATAAATTAAAATAATCTGACAGCAGCAGAAACTGGTTCATCTAAAGATTTGAATTATTTTGTGTCTGAACGCGCTCAGTGCTGTTTGTTTTTAAGCTGTGAGACTTTAGACTGTATCCATGGAAACATCAAAGCTTCCTGTCACACAGCCTGATTTGTCACAGATCAAAGCGAAGTCTGTGACTTTACCACAAAGTCAGATATACGTGTTGGTGATCTGTGGCGAGCGTAGACCCTCAAGTTCATCATCACATCAGCTGGACCGACTTCACCAACCCTGCAAACACCGTTAGGTTTTCCTCTTCATCGAGGCCGAAGGTTAGAAAGAAATCCTACCATCAGAACACGGGAAACCAGCGAGCTAGCACCCTGACATGGTTAATGAAATCTGTGTGTGCAAGCCACTGCAACCCCCTCTGGCCTCTGCTCCGTAGCTGCTGGGTGACCTCTCGTTTGGGGCTCTACTCAGCTCTTCCCAGGAGGGTGGCACGGTTCCCCCCCCTTTAGTGGTCCTCCTCGGGTCCTCGTACTCTGGGGCCTCTGGATGTCTGGGGCCTGGATCTCCTCCATACCTGCTTCATACCCTGGTGGACGGGGCTGTGGCTCCCCACACTCCCTAGCAGATCGTTACATGGAGAAACCTTCGGAATACAAGCATGCTGATGCACACAGGTGTACACACAGGTGTTCACAGACGCGGACTACACCTTTCTTGGCTGCTGCCTCAAAGCACATTGTGCGCTGTCTATCTTGCGTGCTGCACAATATCGTTTAATATTTAGTATCTACTGATATCTATTGTTAGCTAGTTTATTGTGATGGTGCTGTTTTTATTATGTTGCTCTTTGTTGTTTGCTTTCTTGTTTTTTTTTCTCCATACAGGTGACCCAGGTGTTTTGTTTGTTTTTCTTTCTTTCTTCCCCCTTTCTCACAGTCTCTTCTCTCCTCTATTTTTCTTTCTCTCCCTCTCTTTCTTTCATTCTTTCTCCCTGTCCTATCCCGCAGTCATGTCTGTCCCGACTTTAAAAAATGAAAATAAAATAAATTCATAATTATAAAGGTCAATCAAATGGACCAATATGGCAAGGCCATGATGATCCACTTGGTAAAATAAATTCGCTTGGCATCTTTCTTGGCCTTAAGACAACAATTCTGATGGCTAAAGATCCAAACGGGACACACAAAAAAAAGAGTGTGTCGGTGCTGGTCAGTTATCATAATAACAGCGTTTTAGCCTGGGAGATTTTATTGATTCAGTCCTTGGTGTTAACACAGGTGTGAACACTGTCTGACCTCTCAGGTCATTTCTGTCACAAAACAAGCAGCCTCTCGTTGGATCTTCAGTTTTCTCTTTATATTTGTACAATTAAAATCACAGTTTTAACAAAATAGAAAATAAATAACATCAACAATACGAAGAGAAATGCATCGTGTGACTGGTCTGCTGAAGAGGGAGGCATCTCCTGTTTGGAACCTGTGGCCTCCGCCTCCATCTACCAGCGTTCCCATGAAGCAGTGCAGGAAGCGTCCGACTCACAACATGGGCTGCTTTTTTGCACCTGGGATTTCCTCCCGCCCCCCTTCCTGAATGGACCAACCACAGATGAGCCCGGTGGCCTCCTGCAGCTAATCAGGAGCCACAGACAGTGATGAGGTCAAAAGTGAGAGGTCGCAGAGGTCAGCAGCAGCAGCGCCCAGGTAGGCAGCCCCGGTGTGTGTCTGTGTGTGTGTGTGATACTATACTTACAGGGCCTGTTATAAATTTGTAAGAAAACAGATGTGGCGACCATAAACATTCACGTAATGGCAGCGTACGTCTGACTTAAAGAAGATAAAATTCCAACTTCACCTGCGCGTTATTCTTGGTCGTAAACAGTGAAGCGTTCTCCACCCGCACAAACAAAACCTCCTCTGTGTCACTTTTAACAGGTCCTTCTTCTTATGGTCTCTGCGACACGAGGCAGACACAATGTTCATTTATTACAACACAAACGTCCGCCTGCAGCTTTGCACTCTTTACATTTCATCTCTCAGTGATAGTAGTTTTTGGTTGCAGACTAGTTATGAACAATAATCATTATTACTGATTATCCATTCATTTTAAAGACACAGCGGTCACAGCAGCTTCGTTTACTCCGAAACTCAAATCTGTGTCTTTCTGACCATTAATGGAAGGAAAGTATTGATTATTGAACGGTCCGTGTAAGTAAAGTAGCACTGATTCTGTGTGTGTTTTCTAAACTCCAGTGTTTTTATTGCTCTGTGTGTGTGTGTGTCGGGTGTAATCAGTCTCATTGGGTCATCCTCTTCTGGAAAAACCAGGACGAGGAGAGACCACGGCAAACAAAAGTAGGTGAAATGTTCCACGTTCAGTTCTGTGATATAAAATATTCACGTAGTCGTTTGTTAATCAGTAGTTGGAGGAAGCGGCGCCCCCCTGTGGTCAGGAGTAAAGTCATCGATCCAGCGAACTACCAAAGATGAAGCGTCTCAGGAAGCGTCATGTTTCCAGTTCAAAAACAGAGAAAGGGAACGACGCAGCATTCATCTTTTTCTTTGAACCGCATCATTCCTGAAGTGCGAGGTGGAGTCAGCTGGCTCTGTGAAAGGAGATGCTAAGGAGCAAGGCTGGTAAAAATCCACAAAGAGCTGATGGCACATGTGAATATTTTTCCCACTGAAAAAACAATCACCCCAGTAAAACTTCAGTGTCATTCGCTGGTGCCCTCAGGAGCAGGTGGGAAACATGAACCAAAGCAGAGGTGAACCGTGAGGAGGAGGAAGGCAGGGATGGATCAGGGATCAGCTTAGTCTGATTTCAGTGACGTAAAACTCATAAATCACCTAAAATCAATAAGTTCACTGCTATTAAAATTCATCTGTTTGAGCTGAAACTGTTGGCCAGGAGTTTGTCTTAATATTTAACTGCTAGTTTTTAATCACTGCACTGCACTAACCCTGCACATAACAAGGTCTAACTGACGTCAAAGGCCTGATTAAGATTTCAAATTCGAGAAAAATATATATATTTTTATAAACATTGTAAATCTGTTTCCAGGGTTTTTTTTCTTGTTTTCAAAATGATTATCTCCATATTAAGAGAAGGTGACTACAAAAGAAGAAAGAAGTGAGCAGGAGTGTGACTAAAAGGAAGAAAACATGAAGTGGAGAGACGATGAAGATGAGTACGTGGGAAGAGCTGAGGATGGAGTGATGACTGCTTGAAAGATTTGGATGGAGGCAGAGCGCAGGTTGGATGAAGATGTTTAGGAGTAGGACTCGGAGGGCGTACGGGAGCCGCCATGAACCAGCGCCTTGTAGATGTTGGAGGCAAGGAATCGTGGGTAGGAGTCCCTGTGCATCAGCGTGTAGATCTGCAGCTGGGCGTCTTCAAAGGTGTGTGGCGTCGGATCCTGCATCTTCCTGTTGATCACCTCTCGAACCCGAGCATCCAGACTCACCTGGAGGGAAAAACACACTTTGATGCAACAAAGCAGTTCAGGTTTCACTACATAAAGAAACAGTGTGACTAATGAGCCAGCCAACCTGGAGCTGGAGACGTGACTGATAGGAGCTCACGAGAGACTCTTAACCAGGCACACTGCATTGAACAGCTGCTGCTAAACCCAACTCAGGCTACTGTGTCGTCTCCACATGTCTTTAACATGGAAATAACATTTCACTAACTGAGCCCACGTCCTCATTTTAGGTTTGACAGCATTTTAGTAGGTAAAAGTGATGCTTTGGCATGAATTGAGCTGCGGTTTGGGGAAGGCCTCGAAGGAGACTGGCGATGGCTCCCGGGCCTGGCAGATCCCAATGCACTAAATAGAAGTGAAGAAGTTGAAGAATGGAGAAGAAAGAGAGAGGGAGGGTGAGGCACGTAAACGAGAATGATCGGCTTGCAGAACTGGGGGAACCTCTGTAGATGACAGCCGGAAGGAGCGTTTGGAGGCGTGGTCCTGCTCCTGAAATCCCGATACATAATCTCCAATAAAAATGTTGGATGTCTTGATGCTCAGTCATCCAGGTAAGTAAATCCCAAAAGGCTGATTCTGTTCATCTGGACGTTTTCGGTGGGAGAAACGTTTCATCACTCAAGGAACCGACCTCACAGCCCATTGTTCATTCAGTGGGCTGGATTCAGTCATTGTGCAAATGTGCTCTTTATAAGGTTGAAACCTGCAGTCAGCTGAGACTGAAGGAGTCACTTAGACGATCGTGAAACGTTTCTCCCACTGAAAACGTCCAGATGAACAGAATCAGCCTTTTGGGAAAAATGTTGGATGTTGTCTTCAGGAGCTGCGTACCCAAAAGTATAGTGAGAGTGACCTGTGAGAGTCTGTCACAGGCAGAAGACTTTCTACAGAACTGCAGGCGAGGATCTGAATGGATCACGATCCAGAGTTGTGCCTGTGGAGTGGTCGGTGGGTGTTGTGGTGGTGATCCCTGAAGCAGACAGGCCTAAGAAGAGGCCTATGGAGCTTGGTTTACTTGTGGACTCTGGAGGCTGCAGAGCGGTAACAATGGGCAGAACGCATCTCTGGTCATGGTTGAATGAACCAAACCTCTGCTGTGAGAGTTAGGGGAAGCCTTGAGCAAGACTTTTGTTCAGTCTTAAAGAAATTCTGGCAAATGATCAGGCAACTCTGGGGGGAAGCAGATTTATGGTTGAGCAGTGTTTGCTGCCTATAGGCTGCAGACTACCCATCTGCCTGCAGAGAGCTCTGCTGCCAGAGGGAGGCAGTGTACAGAGTCTGTGGTTCAACCATCTGAGAGCCACTCTTGCTCATGTTGTTGTTGATCTTACATACAAAAAGTAGAAATTGAGTATTGACTCCTGTTCCCGGTGAACTCTGCTATCGCTCCCTTCTCTATTCCAGCCCACTTATCAACCAATCAACAATGCAGATACTTACATAATCTACACCCAGAGGCGCTCAGTCAGGATCGAGAAGAGTGCACGGAAATAAAAAAACAAACACGTCGCCCCCTCTGTCCCTTCAAAGGTATCGAGTATCGTCCCTTTGTATGGAGCTATCTGTTCTCTGAGTGTATAACTACAGTCAGAGCCTCGTCTTTGCCTGCAGAAAGTCAGACTGGTTCTTTGTCTTCGTTTATTCCCTTTGTCAACAATTCTGTTTATTATTTTTATGGATGATGGTGGAGAGCCCACAGAGACCAGTTACTGGCCCAAATGGACGAGTTTAACCCTGTAAACCAGGACCTGTCGCTGGCACCAGACAGGTGTTTTCAAATGGTTTTAAAAATCATATTACTCCAGTTCTGACCTCCTTACGCTGGCTTCCATTTGAATTTGGGATCTATTTTAAATCCTTTTACTGGTTTTTAAATCCTTAAATGGTATATTTGCCTTATACGGTTCACTCCGGTCAGCTGAGCAGCTGAAACTTAGAGGAGACCCTGAAGCTCTTCCTCTAGTAGGCGGTCGACTTCAGACGTGGTTTTTAAAAACTCATTTTTATACACTGGCCTTTGACTCAGTGGGTAACTGACACTGTTATTCTATTGTTAGTTATTTATTGTACTTTTTGTTCTTCTGCTGTACAGCACTTGGGCCAGCTATGTGTTCTAAGTGCTACATAAAGGAATTATGGTACGGGAACTGTAACTCCCATAACTGCTTACCAATTTGTTCAATTAAAAGAATCGCAAGTTTCTGACAGCCGCGAGTACAACAATGGACTGCACCAAAATGCTTATGGGTGCATTCCCACCTACATGATACAGGAAGTGAATTTTGTTATTGAAAAATCTGCTAACTTTACACGGGTCTCGCTCTGGGCCCGGGATTCTCTGGGATCTGTGTTTTGGGCCAATTACGGGCCTTTACCTGGCTGAGCAGGTGTCTAGTATAACCAGCTTCCCCTGGCTGAGTGATGTTTGAGGCTGGTGAAGAGGACTGGCTATTTAGATTTGTGTCGTTTGCAGCTTTAACACAATCGCTGTGTGTGCGCGTCTGCTCGTTGCATTAAAGACTAACAGGCTATGTTGGGACCAACGCAGGAGCATTAGGACCGTTACACTCCTTGTCCCCTTCATAGACCACGGTACTACTTCTGTTTACATTATACATGCTTCCCTTAGGCAGTATCATTAGAAGACATAGCATACATTTACATTGCTATGCAGATGACACCCAGCTCTATCTGTCCATGAAGCCAGATAACACACACCAATGAGTTAAACTGCAGGAATGTCTTAAAGACATAAAGACCTGGATGGTCGCTAACTTTCTGCTTCTTAGTTCAGATCAAACTGAGGTTATTGTACTCGGCCCTGAAAATCTTAGAAATATGGTATCTAAGCAGATTCTTACTCTGGATGGCATTACCTTGGCCTCCAGTAACGCTGTGAGGAACCTTGGAGTCATTTTTGACCAGGACATGTCCTTCAACTCACATATTAAACAAATATGTAAGACTGCTTTCTTCCATTTGTGCAACATCTCTAAAGTTAGAAATATCCTGTCTCAGAGTGACGCTGAAAAACTAGTTCATGCATTTATTACTTCCAGGCTGGACGACTGTAATTCATTATTATCAGGAAGTCCTAAAAACTCCCTGAAAAGCCTTCAGCTAATCCAAAATGCTGCAGCAAGAGTCCTGACAGGGACTAGAAAGAGAGCATATTTCTCCTGTTTTGGCTTCCCTTCACTGGCTTCATGTTAAATCCAGAATTGAATTCAAAATCCTGCTCCTCACATACAAGGTCTTAAATAATCAGGCCCCATCTTATCTTAATGACCTTGTAGTACCATATCACCCTATTAGAGCACTTGGCTCTCGCTCTGCAGGCCTACTTGTTGTTCCTAGAGTATTTAAAAGTAGAATGGGAGGCAGAGCCTTCAGTTTTCAGGCCCCTCTTCTGTGGAACCAGCTTCCAGTTTGGATTCAGGAGACAGACACTATCTCTACTTTCAAGATTAGGCTTCAAACTTTCCTTTTTGCTAAAGCATATAGTTAGGGCTGGACCAGGTGACCCTGAATCCTCCCTTAGTTATGCTGCAATAGACGTAGGCTGCCGGGAATTCCCATGATGCATTGAGTTTTTCCTTTCCAGTCACCTTTCTCACTCACTATGTGTTAACAGACCTCTCTGCATTGAATCATATCTGTTATTAACCTCTGTCTCTCTTCCACAGCATGTCTTTATCCTGTCTTCCTTCTCTCACCCCAACCGGTCGCAGCAGATGGCCCCGCCCCTCCCTGAGCCTGGCTCTGCCGGAGGTTTCTTCCTGTTAAAAGGGAGTTTTTCCTTCCCACTGTTGCCAAAGTGCTTGCTCATAGGGGGTCATATGATTGTTGGATTTTTCTCTGTATCTATGAAGCGCCTTGAGGCGACTTATGTTGTGATTTGGCGCTATATAAATAAAATTGAATTGAATTGAATTGAATTGGATGGATGAGCACCAGGGTACATCCATGCAGCCCCAGCAGGTCCCCGAGGCCATCTGCTGGCTGTGCAGCAAACAAGATCTAAAGGAGTCGGAGCTTTTCCATCAGTGGCCAAACTGTGGCGCTGTCTCCCCCTGAGTCTGACATCTCATTGGGTTCCTTCTCAAAGCAGCTAAAAACCTTTTAAACCTGCTTTTGGGAACTTTTCTGTTTTTCTCTCTGATGCTATCTGGAAAGATTCTATGGAAATACAGTTTGACTCATTTTGAACTGTCAGAAGCAAAAATGATAACTGAAGACACATTTCTGCTCCCCACAGCTTACATCCACTGGTGTGGCTCGACCGACAGATCAGCTGACTCAGAACCCACGGAGCATACGCTCCTCCACAGCCAGAGGTTGGAGAGAAGTCTCCAGAAGCATGGCCTCAGCTTTGGTGGTGCTGTCCAGCGTGCTGTAACTTGTCATTTCAACTGCTGAAATCAATTAAATATTTTCTTTACCTCCTTAAAGAAAGAAAACCCGAACACTGAGAGTGCCAGTGCTGAAAATCCAAGACGTACGGCTGTAAGGTGCACCTGTAAACACCTGGATTTTAGAAGCTAATGTGGGAGAAATACGCACTCTTTCTGTAGCGTTTGGGATTAAATGAAGAATTTTTTTCCAAAAAAGTCTGGAGTTGGTTTCTTCGAGGATAGCAATGAGAATGCGTAAACAGGAAGTAAATCCTGGTGTCAGAACCTGTATCCAGTGTTTTTGTAACAGAGCGATCACAGCTCTGGCTTAGACACACCTTACATCTTACAGCTCTGTGCACCTGTTGTATAGTTCACACACTGGTCCTCTAAACAGTGAGCACTGGTATAACCCCAGCTGAAAAACAGTCATACCTCTTTTGGTGACAGAATAGAAATGTAGTCTTCATAGATGGAACGAGCTTTCTCCTCAATGGCGCTCTTGTTCATCTCCTGTTTGAGGTCCTCGCAGGCGAGCCAAAACAACATGTTCTCCTCGCTGTACTCTGTCCGCAGGAACTCCCGGAAAACATTTCGACCTGCCGGATTCCTCATCAGCTTGTCGAAGGACTGAGACCACAGCCGGATCTCTTCTAACGATGGTTTGGTGCTGAGGAAGAAGCGGGGAAAGCTTTGTTCATCTTCATCTGTTCATTTGTGTATGTTCCTGGGCTGCAGTTAGCTGATATAAAATTGAACGTACGAATATTTGGATATTTCTGACTTAATTGCAGTTGTGAGGCTAAACACTGAGAGTCTGTAAAGATCCTAGAGCCGTTAATGCAGGATAAACTGATGTAGGCACAGTCAGACCACATCTGTGTTTGAACACGTTTCCTTTGCAGGTAAATAAAACTCACACTCAGGCTCAGCTTATTCCCAAACTGCGTACTACTCCCATCAACATGTTTCACGGCTCGCTGAGCTCAGCTGAGGTCATACTGCCCCCTGGTGGCATTTTTCTGCAGTGCGGAAAAAGTTGTGTTTTTCATGTTTTTGAGGTCGAGCAGAGAACGATCGACTGCAGTGACTCACCAAGCTTCACAGTTTGGAATGGTTTCCATCTTTGTGTCCGGTATCTTCTTCCTCCTCCTCCACCTCTGCCTCTCCTCTTCATTCCTGACAGTGAGACTGACATGATAAAACAGCCTTCAGACAGGAAACGCGCACACACACAAACTCGCACAAACAGCACAGCCACACACGATGAGGTTAAGGGCAGCACTGACCAGGTAAGGCAGGTGTGTCTCACCATGAACAGCTGCAGCAGCAGCACCAGCAGAAGCAGCAGGCGTTGGGCCGCTGGGAATTTTGGGTAGTGGCCGTGCCCCGCCCCCCTCCCGTCCCGGTCAGTGCAGAGGTCTCGCTGCGACCTCCGCCCATGGTGAGCTCCGCCCCTCGCTCGGCCGGAATCGGACCTGTGTACTGTACAGATACATACTCAGGGTGATCAGTGTTGGGAAGGTTACTTTTAAAATGTATTCCATTACAGATTACATGCCCCAAAATGTATTTTGTAACGTATTCCGTTATGCGACTCAATGAGAGTAACTATTCTGAATACTTTGGATTACTTAATATATTATCATGCTTTTTCCAACTACATGAATGTATTGCTGGGTGATTTATTACTGAAGGTTACTCGCCATACCAATACCAACTAGATGTAAAAATCTTAATATAAATGAGTAACAGTAGGTGGACATTAGGTAAGGCTACACTTTTTGCAGCGATCTCGTGTAGAAAACTATTTGGCGCGTATATAAAACAGGTCCGCGGCTCCGAACCGTAGTAAAGGGACCTCTGGCTAATACGTCAGGTTCGTGTCGGGCTCCTAGCCGAAAAATAGCTTTACTTTGTTGTCTGGGTCAACTTTGCTAGCGAGAGACAGAGAGAGGCGTTGAAAGGCTGCTCCAACGGAGCTTATTGTTTCAGAGGAAAACACGAACACAGCGTACAGTTGAGTCTTAACAGCTTACTTACAGCTGGGCTCATCAGGCTCTCTTCTGTGTCCTTGGGCAAGACACTTCACCTGTTGCCTACTGGTGGTGGTCAGAGGGCCCGGTGGCGCCAGTGTCCGGCAGCCTCGCCTCTGTCAGTGCGCCCCAGGGTGGCTGTGGTTACAATGTAGCTTGCCATCACCAGTGTGTGAATGTGTGTGTGAATGGGTGGATGACTGGATATGTAAAGCGCTTTGGGGTCCTTAGGGACTAGTAAGGCGCTATATAAATACAGGCCATTTACCATTTTCTTGGCTGCAGTGGTTATTATTATATTTACATGCTTCCAGCTCCCGTTTCTGCTCCGTGACAGCTCGTACGTTTCCTTTTTTTCCCTCCTCGCTCACAGACACATAACGGGTATGGCAGTCCATTCTCCCTGCAGCACGGACTACACTGCCCATCAGGCTGCATGCTTTAGGGCAATGCCTGTAACTAGGGCTGCCACAAACGATTATTTTGATAGTTGACTAATCAGATCATGCATCCATTGAACGTAAAACGTACAGCTTATTGCACCAGCAGCAGCTGCTCTTATATAACTATCATTAGCTTACAGCTTTCAGTGTTTCAGGTATGTGCTAACTAAAAATAAAGACAAGATGATAGTTTATTAAATTTAAATGAAATTTGCAGATTGTTTCGGTGGAGTTTAATAAACTCACCGGAGTAAATTCTTGAGCATCTCACACTTCTGATGATCAGTTGTCTGCTTGACGTTTATTCAGCTGTGTAAAAACTATAACTTTAATCTCAGCCAAACCGATTTACTCAGAAACAAATAAAACGTCGGAGCGCTTTTGAAAATATGCGGTGTCTTGATAAACTGAGCAGATATTTGAGGTTTCCACAGCTACATTCTCGCCTGAAAATATGTTAAAAGTTTATTTTGTGACCCAGAAAGAATAATAAGAGTAACATTAAAACTAACTAGCTGCCGCCATTGTTGACAACTGAGCTGGGCTGCGCTATGAATTCTGGGACACAGTCTTCTTCTTCGGGGTTTAACGGCAGCTGGCATCCTTGTACATGCAGTGCTGGCATCTTCTGTTTCAGTCCGTTATTACACTCTTAAATCCTACTACTTATTCCTGCGTCTTTTGGGATCTTGCAAAGCTTCAAATGACGCGTCGACTATTAAATTAGTCGTCGACGATTTTGATAGTCGACGTAATCGTGGCAGCCCTACATGTAACACTCTGCCTATTGCCTTCATATTAAACATTTTTAAAAATATTTCTTCATGTCATTATGAGACGCGAGATTGAGACACAGACATTTGAGCCTCTTAATGTGTGTTTTCCTTGGGTTTCCACCAGCGTGTAAATACCAAAAACAGAGAGGGGACAGCCTAATATATGAAACCGCTGTGTAATCCCTTTATTTAAACAAAGTAACTGTAATTTGAATACCACCTTTTTTAAACGGTAACTGTTAGGGCTGTGCGATATGACCAAAATCTCATATCCCGATATAAGAATTCTATCATCCCGATAACGATATAAATCACATAAATGTAACATTTTCTGTAAATTCTGTGAATCTCGGGAAGCTCGTCTTGCGGGAAGTGTTTCCAGCTGCGCGTCATGTATCTGGAGTCGAGTGTTTTAACAGATGTATGAAATGATACATTTTTAGACATAAGTTATAAATGCAATCCATTATTATTATTATTATTATTACATTAATTTGTGCTTCACAACAAAACTATCCTTCATTACAAAGGCTGGAGTTTTACAGAAGAAGGAACATTCAACGTCTGCAGCCGCATGAAGACACTCGTAAACACTCGCAAACGTATTTCCAAGAGTTTCACTTTCAGGAGGATAATATTTCACTCAGTCGCCCAACTGTGAATTAAAAACTCTGTGACACACAATTTACTGCAAATTGAACAAAATCTAAGAGAAAAAAGTCATGGCTGTTGTGTTTGTGATAGTTGCTACCCGGACTGTTTATTATCAGAAGGAAAGCATGATCTGCACTTGGATGCTCAGTCTTTGGCCTTGTCCTGACACTCAGAGCTCACACTCAGTCAGTACAAGTTAGCCCCACCCACAGAAGCCATGAATGCATAAACGCACGTGGCACAATAACACAGTAATATTAGCATGTACCCTATGCTAAAGGAAGTACTGAAGCTCCTTTCCTTAGTATTTGGATAACTGGAACACCAGATACTTCCTGTCACATGTCTCAGTTCGATACCTTCCTAAGCATATTGGTCTATTAGAACGCACTCGGTTTGGCCTACCTGCACAGGTACTATAGTGACTGAGACCACTTGAAAAAGCTGGGAAGAGACAGTTAACCGTTTGAGTTTAAAGCTGCTTCAGCTGATGATCTTGGGCTCAGTCAGGATGTGACGACTCAGAGAAATGACGCTGCTTCCTGCTCAGGTCACAGGACGAAACTTGAGCTTAAAATCTCCCTTCCCAATAACCTTTGTTTACAGTAATGACAGCGAGCTTGCACCTGTAAACAAACAGTGACACATTCTTTTCCATTTGCACCATATTGCGCCGATATTAACAATTGGTGTTCGCGCTCTCTGCGGTAGAGTATCACTTCCTGTTACTGCTCAAACACAGTGATGTTTTTGAGTAGCTTACCTGCTTAGCAATTTAATTAAAAACTTAGATACCTTCTTCTTTCATAGTATAATCTTCACATGCTTCATCCGAAGCACACTCTCTGTGCACTCACTCCCTAACTTATAGCCAAAGTATTCACTCACTGTGTCTTTACTGTTTCAATAGCTTAGCTTAGCTCGCAGCCGACTCGTTAGCACCATGGCTACTTCACCTGTCCCCCCTTCACTTTCCTGCTCATTGTGTCAGATGTTTGGTTACTCCTCAGCCTCCTTTAGCAGTAATGAAATCTGTAACAAATGTAGCATATTTGCAGCTCTGGAGGCCAGGATTACTGAATTGGAGACTCAGCTTCGCACCCTTCATTCACCCGTAGCTAGCCAGGCCCCTGTAGCTGGTGCAGCCGAAGATAGCGTAGGCCCCGCTAGCTGTTCCCCGGCAGATCCCAAGCAGCTGGGGAAAGAGGGCGGCTGGGTCACGGTGAGGAGGAAGCATAGTCCTAAACAGAAGCCCCAGGTACACCACCAACCCGTTCATGTGTCTAACCGTTTTTCCCCACTCGGCGACACACACGCCGGGGGTCAAACTCTGGTAATTGGTGATTCTGTTCTCAGACATGTGAAGCTAGAGACACCGGCAACCATAGTCAATTGTCTTCCAGGGGGCAGAGCAGACGACATTGAGGGAAATTTAAAACTGCTGGCTAAGGGTAAACGTAAATACAGTAAAATCATAATTCACGTTGGCAGTAATGACACCCGGTTACGCCAATCGGAGGTCACTAAAATCAATATTGAATCGGTGTGCAACTTTGCCAAAACAAAGTCGGACTCTGTAGTTTTCTCTGGTCCCCTCCCCAATCAGATCAGGAGTGACATGTTTAGCCGCATGTTCTCCTTAAATTGCTGGCTGTCTGAGTGGTGTCCCAGAAACAATGTGGGCTTCATAGATAATTGGCAAAACTTCTGGAGGAAACCTGGTCTTGTTAGGAGAGACGGCATCCATCCCACTTTGGATGGAGCAGCTCTCATTTCTAGAAATATGGACAAATTCATTAAACCTCCCAAAATATGACTATCCAGAGTTGGGACCAGGAAGCAGAGTTGCAGTCTTACACGCCTCTCTGCAGCTTCTCTCCTCCTGCTACCCCCCCCCCAAAAACCCATCTCCATAGAGACTGTGTCAGCTCCCAAACAGACAAAAAACAAACTAAAAACCAGCAACAAACAACTTAAACATAAACAATTACAAAGAAAGAACAATAAAGTATCCACATCTGAACCAAAGAGTAAAACAGTGAAATGTGGATTATTAAATATTAGGTCTCTCTCCTCCAAGTCTCTGTTAGCACATGACTTAATAATTGATCAACAAATCGATTTACTCTGCCTTACAGAAACCTGGTTGCAGCAGGATGATTATGTTAGTTTAAATGAATCAACACCCCCGAGTCATTCTAACTACCAGAAACCTCGAAGCACAGGCCGAGGGAGAGGTGTGGCAGCAATTTTTCACACCAGCCTATTAATCAACCAAAGACCCAGACAGACTTTTAATTCATTTGAAAGCCTGATGCTTAACATTGTCCACCCCAGCTGTGAAAGTCAGAAACCAGTCTTACTTGTTATCATCTATTGTCCACCTGGGCCTTACACAGAGTTTCTGTCTGATTTCTCAGACTTTTTATCTGATTTAGTTCTGAGCTCAGATAAAATAATTATTGTGGGTGATTTTAACATCCATGTAGATGCTAAATATGTAAAAGAACCCACCCACCACTTTAATCACACTCTAGATCTTGTTTTAACATATGGCATAGAAACTTCATGAACTTCTTCACAAATAAAATTGTAATCATTAGAGGAAAAAATTACCAATAATCATCCCACAGATGTAATATTATCTACAGCTACTCTTAGTACCATTGATGTTAAGCTAGACTCTTTTTCTCCAATTGATCTTTCTGAGTTAACTTCAATAATTACTTCCTCCAAACCATCAACGTGTCTTTTAGACCCCATTCCTACAAAACTGCTCAAAGAAGTCCTGCCATTAATTAATTCTTCGATCTTAAATATGATCAGCCTATCTCTAATAATCAGCTATGTACTACAGGCCTTCAAGCTGGCTGTAGTTAAACCTTTACTCAAAAAGCATCTCTAGACCCAGCAGTCTTAGCTAATTATAGGCCAATCTCCAACCTTCCTTTCATATCAAACATCCTTGAAAGAGTAGTTGTCAAACTGTTAACAGATCATCTGCAGAGGAATGGTTCATTTGAAGAGTTTCAGTCAGGTTTCAGAGCTCATCACAGCACAGAAACAGCTTTAGTGAAGGTTACAAATGATCTTCTTATGGCCTCTGACAGTGGACTCATCTCTGTGCTTGTCCTGCTAGACCTCAGTGCAGCGTTCGATACTGTTGACCATAATATCCTATTAGAGCGATTAGAACATGCTGTAGGTATTACAGGTACTGCACTGCAGTGGTTTGTATCATATCTATCTAATAGACTCCAGTTTGTGCATGTAAATGGAGAGTCCTCTTCACACACTGAGGTTAATTATGGAGTTCCACAGGGTTCAGTGCTAGGACCAATTCTGTTTACATTATACATGCTTCCCTTAGGCAGCATCATTAGAAGACATAGCATACATTTACACTGCTATGCAGATGACACCCAGCTCTATCTGTCCATGAAGCCAGATAACACACACCAATTAGTTAAACTGCAGGAGTGTCTTAAAGACATAAAGACCTGGATGGCCGCTAACTTTCTGCTTCTTAATTCAGATCAAACTGAGGTTATTGTACTCGACCGTGAAAATCTTAGAAATATGGTATCTAACCAGATTCTTACTCTGGATGGCATTACCTTGGCCTCCAGTAACACTGTGAGGAACCTTGGAGTCATTTTTGACTATGTCCTTCAATGCACATATTAAACAAATATGTAAGACTGCGTTCTTCCATTTGCGCAACATCTCTAAAATTAGAAATATCCTGTCTCAGTGTGACGCTGAAAAACTAGTTCATGCATTTATTACTTCCAGGCTGGACGACTGTAATTCATTATTATCAGGAAGTCCTAAAAACTCCCTGAAAAGCCTTCAGCTAATCCAAAATGCTGCAGCAAGAGTCCTGACCAGTGTTGCCAACTCCTCAGTAAGGAAAATCGCTATTGGTTGTCCTAAAAGTTGCTAGAAGTCGCTAAATGATGTCATCGCCTAATTTGCATAATTGATCATACTAATCTAATTGTACCCTATGTTGTTGGAGAGACAAATAACATCGTGGAAGAGACATAAAGTGAGTAAAAAACGTCCTAAATGCATTTAGAGTTTATTTAGAACTACAAATTAAATTTCTTTTAGCAATTATTGTTTTGTTTAATGTCACATTTCCAATCCTGCTCCTTTACCCGGGCTTGGACTGGCAAAAGTGACCCGAAATAGGCACTCTGGTGGAGTTACTTTGTGTGTGTGTGTTTATAAGTAGTTTTAAACCTTGTGATCCACAAAACAGCATAAGAGTAAAAGAGTAAAAGAAGAACTGACTGCGTTACAGCACCCGCTGCTTGTTGAGAGTAAAAGCAATATGGGCTTTCACGTCTTTTTTTAGCGACTTTTTTTTAGAAAAAAGGTCGCTAAGGGGTCTGAAAACTCGCTAAATATAGTGACAAAGTCGCTAAGTTGGCAACACTGGTCCTGACAGGGACTAGAAAGAGAGAGCATATTTCTCCTGTTTTGGCTTCCCTTCATTGGCTTCATGTTAAATCCAGAATTGAATTCAAAATCCTGCTCCTCACATACAAGGTCTTAAATAATCAGGCCCCATCTTATCTCAATGACCTTGTAGTACCATATCACCCTATTAGAGCACTTGGCTCTCGCTCTGCAGGCCTACTTGTTGTTCCTAGAGTATTTAAAATTGGAATGGGAGGCAGAGTTTTTCCTTCCCACTGTCACCAAAGTGCTTGCTCATAGGGGGTCATATGATTGTTGTTTTTTTCTCAGTATGTGTTACTGTAGGGTCTGCCTTACAATATAAAGCGCCTTGTGGGGACTGTTGTCATTTGGGGATGGGCGTCTGGGGATGGGCGTCCAGGTACACACCGGCTCACTCCTTGGCGGCCGCTTATCGGGGCCTGGAGCCTGGGGCTCGCTCGGGCCACTTCGGAGGTGGGGTGCCCCCGGCCTCTCGGCCTGGGGCTCGGTCACTCAGGCACGGCTGGCTGCCGGCGGAGCTCACGGGCGCGTCACTGCAACCCCCCCTGGCTTCTGCTCCGCGGCTGCTGAGTGAGTCCTCATCTGGGACTCTCCTCAGCTCTTTCTGGGACAGTGGCGCGGCTGCCCCTCTGTTGGTCTTCCTTGGTCTCTTGTGTTCTGGGGGCCTCTGGATGTCTGGAGTTTTGATCTCCTCCATACCTGCTTCATGCCCTGGAGGACGGGGCTGTGGCCCCCCCACACCCTCTAGCAGATCATTACATGAAGGAACCTTTTAAAAAACAAAAAACAAGCGCGTCCATGCTCACAGGTGTACACACGGGTGATCACACCCACAAACTACACCCTTTTTGGCTCCTACCTCAAAGCACACTGTGTTCTGTTGATCTTATGTGCTGCACAATAATGTTTAATATTTAGTATTTACTGTCATATTCCCATATATCATTGTGATGTTGTTTATTCTATTACTCTTGTTCTCTTCTGCTTGTTTTCTTCTTTCTTTCTCAGCAGGTGACCCAGGTGATTGATATATGCATTTTTTTTTCTCTGCCCGTTCTGTTGGTTTTTGTTTTTTGCCCTTCTCCCCCGTCCCTCTTCTCAGCTGTTTCTCTTTCCCTCTTTCTTTCTCCCCTTCTTTCCCCCAGTCAAGTCTGTCCCGTATTCAGTAAGTGAAAATAAAATAAACAATAAAAGGTGAATCAAATGGACCATTACGGCAAGGCTGGGATGGTCAATTTGGTAAAGTAAATCCGTTGGGCATCTTTCTTTGCCTTTAGACAACAATTCTGATGGCAAAAGAGCCAAACGGGACAGACAAAAAAAAAAAAAAAAAAAAAATGCTTTTGAGCAACAGTTCTCCAGCTTTCTGAAGCTCTTCTTCTTTGGACATCGGCTGCTTTTTTTGTTTTTGTTCAGTCCCTGTACCTGACCCTTTTCACGGGAGTGTTTTTAACCCCTGAACTCTGACGTATGAAGCACTAAAGCATAAAAAGTCTTCTAACTCAAGGATGTACACAGCAGACACCTTAGCAAAGACTTTGACTTTTTGTTACCAGCAGCTGGTTTCTTTAGTCGAATCTGTGAAAAATACCAACGATGACAAAGTCTGAAATAAAATAGTGTTTTTGCACCAAAGGTGACTCCCAAACAGCAGGGAAGGTGAAAACTGAAGAAAGAAGAACAAGTCCAGCAAAGACCTGACACAGGACACTGAGCGATGATCATCTACTTTCCACTGAAACCTCATCAGAAATGGTCTGAGTGGAAGGGCAGCATCAGGAAGCCATAATGAAGGGAAACACAAGGAAAGGCTGAGGTATGGAAATTGCACAAGAACTCAGAAATCAGAGGAACAGGTCTGATGGAGAGATGGATCTTTGATAAACTGATGAGTGTGATCCACCGTGCAGCAGCATCTGGAAACATCAGCTTCATGTTTCAGCATGACAATGATCCAACCACAGTGAAGGCACAGCTGGATAGAAACACACGGGGGAACAGAGCCAGACCTCAGCATGACTGAAGCAGCGTGGGATCATCCTGACAGGGAACAAAACATCCAAAGAAGAGCTTTGAATGTCCTTCAAGGAGCCTGGAAAACTGTTCCTGAAGATCCTCACAGAGCTGACAGGAAGTGAACTACACTGGTTGTTTGGCCTTATGAAGCATCCTCCCAGCTCTGCTCAGGTTAAATCGTTCTGGCTGTTTTGCACAGCCAGTCCTAAATCTGAAATATTTGAGTGGGATGATCGGGAAAGATCGAGGATGTTTCCTACTTCATAAATCTATTATGCAGTAAACAAATGTGTATTCACTGCATGCACCGAAACAGATGCACGACTGGTCATTCATTATTACTGTGAGTCCGACACCAACAATAAAAAGTTGGTGCCTGCAGCCTTCTGAAGGCTGCAGGCAGCTGAAACAACACTGAACAAGTAAAAATCAAAAATCAGAACCACAATATGAGAGACGGGAAAAAGACACGCTGATTAGAGGAAGAGAAATACACTCACTGTTTGGGAGAAAGAGAGAAAAAAGCAGGAAAGAGTCAAAGTAACATCAAAAAGGAGGAGAGACAAAAACAAAAGAGGAAACAGAAACCAGGGTTTTACAAAATAAAGGGCGTGAATAGAAGAGAGGAAGAGCAAGAGGAAGTGAAAGAGACCCAACATGTGACACACACTTGTGTGTGTGTGAGTCATGTTTTTATTTCTCACAGTTGAAGAATATCTCTGCTTTAGAGTTTTTCTTCCCCCAAAATAAAAGTTAAAAGTGACTGTGGGTTTTTTCTGTGCCACTTTGGGCTCCCACGGTTCAACATGCATGTTAGGGTTACTCTGTGATTCAGCTCGAGGTGTTAGTGTGAATGATTATCTGTCTCTCTGTGTTAGACAGAAAAGCCACCTGCCCCCGCCTCTCCCCTCGCGGGGGGGGGGGGGGGGGGGGGGGGGGGGCGGCTGGAGGCTCCCGTTTGGATGAGCGTCTGGAGATGGATGGAATGGAAATTCGCATTACTCTGAGATAATCTGGAGGAGAATCACAGCTGCAGTAACATTCATGACAGTTTACTGACATGATGATTTAAATCATTTCTGTGGGTCTGAACGATCGGATTTCTCCAATACTGGACCCACTTCAGTCTGCCTACCAGGCATTGGAGTGGACGATGCCGTCATTCACCTCGTGCATCCTTCCCTCTCTCACCTGGAGACCGCTGGGAGCACTCTGAGAATCATGTTCTTTGATTTCTCCAGTGCCTTTAACACCATTCTTCCCACAGTCCTGAAGGACAACCTGGAGAACTCAGGAGTGGAGCATCACCTCACTACCTGGATTTTGGGCTACCTCACTGACCGACCACAGTATGTGAGAACTCAGGGCTGTGTGTCGGAGAGGGTCGTCTGCAGTACAGGCCCCACAGGGAACGGTTCTGGCTCCGTTCCTCTTCTACACTGCAGACGTCTCCCACAACTCCACCCAGTGCTTCCTGCACAAGTTCTCTGATGACTCTGCAATAGTCGGCCTCATCACTGATGAGGACGACAGGGAGTACAGAGAACTGACCCAAGACTTTGTGGACTGGTGCAAGCTGAACTGCCTCCAGATCAACACTAATAAAACCAAGGAGCTGGTGGTAGACTTCTGCAGGCACAAACATCCTCCACTGCAACCACTGAACATCCAAGGTATGGACATCAAGGCTGTGGACAGCTACAGGTAGCTTGGTGTTCATCTGAACAATAAACTGGACTGGACTCATAATTCAGACGCCCTCTACAGGAAGGGCAGAGCAGGCTGTACCTGCTGCGGAGACTCAGGTCGTTTGGAGTGAAGGGCCCACTCCTGAAGACCTTCTATGACTCTGTGGTGGCCTCAGCCATCTTTTAAGGTGCGGTCTGCTAGGGCAGCAGCATCTGTGCTGGGGAAGAGAACTGAACAGGCTGATCCGGAGGTCCAGCTCTGTTCTAGGATGCCCTCTGGACTAGGGCTGGGCCATATCATACCGTTCCCGGTAATACCAGTATAATATTGGGCAACGATAACAAAATAAAATATCGCGATAGAATATGAGTAAAACACGCATGCGCAGTGCCTTTGTTTTCATACGCACATGGCCGAAAAAGCATGGTGGCAACGGAGAATGAGAAAGGGGAAAGTGGATCATTTAATGAAACAGATGAACCAGAACTGGTTTGTAAAAATGGTGCAACTTCAGTGATGTGGAACTGGTTTGGTGTTTGTCCGTCAGATACACACCAAAGCAAATTTTTTTGTAGAACATGCAAGCGGCCGTCGTTATTGCCGTATTTGTCGGACTAAGGTGCTCGTAAATCTGGAAGCAATCTGGGTCCTAAACTCTGTATTCTTCAGGTCCCAAAGTCAAATGAACACTGCGGCATCACTGAGAGTTAAAAACTGTCTAAATTCTTTCATCTGTAACAAAATGATCAGCGTTGCTGCTTTACCAGGTGTAACAGTTAAGTTTAACATCCAGGCATCCATGAAAACAGGATTTATTACATTTAACGGAGTTAGAAGTTAGCAGGAAGTTAGTGGTTAGCTCGCTAGTTTTGCTAGTTACCTAAACATGATATTGCATGTTCTGACTGAGAGATTTCTGAAAAAATTCAAACGTACAGCTCTTCTTCTTGCACACTGCAGTTTAATAATAATAATAATAATAATAATAATGGATTGCATTTATATAGCGCTTTTCTAGGCACCCAAAGCACTTTACAATTCCACTATTCATTCACTCTCACATTCACACACTGGTGGAGGCAGCTACAGGTGTAGCCACAGCTGCCCTGGGGCAGACTGACAGAAGCGAGGTTGCCATATCGAAAGAGCTGCTTTGTGGACGCGCCATCGGCCCTTCCACAAAGCACCTCTTTTTAACTTCGGTGGATATTATACATGGTTATGCTCAGGATATGTCAGCCCATTTCTACTGGAAATGCCTTTTGGTTAAACCTTCAGCAAGGAATTTGCATTTGGTCAGAGGGCCCGGTGGCGCCAGTGTCCGGCAGCCTCGCCTCTGTCAGTGCGCCCCAGGGTGGCTGTGGCTACAATGTAGCTTGCCATCACCAGTGTGTGAATGTGTGTGTGAATGGGTGGATGACTGGATATGTAAAGCGCTTTGGGGTCCTTAGGGACTAGTAAAGTGCTATATAAATACAGGCCATTTACCATTTACCATTTGCACTGTTCAATTTTTATATAGCTTTAATGCACATAAAAACAGCTGCTTGATTAAGTGAAAATAAATGGATGGGTTTTTGCGCTAGTAAAGTTGTGGAATTGTATTTTGTCTCGCATCAATTATATCGTCAGTAATATCGTTATCGCAAATTTTCAAATATATATTGTGATAAATATTTTTGGCCATATTGCCCTGCTGTAGTCTGGACCCAGTGAAGGTGGAGAGTGACAGGAGAATGGTGGCTAAGCTGTCATCCCTGTTGGACAACATCTCCTAGACCATGCAGGAGACTGACAGCACTGAGCAGCTCCAAACACGCACACAAACACAGACGCAGGCACACACACACACATGCACAAAAACACACACACACGCACACATGTACACAAACACACGCACACACACACGCACAGAGCTGTGTTTACATAATTAAGTAAATTTCAAATATTAATCTGAGAGATTAGCGCTTCATAATTTCACCATCTGATCAGCAGCAGCACTCTGCATGTGTGTGTTAGGGAGAGGTCCTAATGACAAAAACAGATTAGTGTTGTTCTGTTTTCAAACTGTGTTTTTTAAACAGCAGACATGTGGACAAAGGACACATGGAGCTATAAGGACATGAAGACATGGAGTGTGATACAATGAAAGACATAAATGCAGAAAAGGGGAATAAATGTTTGAGTCATGGTGACTGTAGAGTGTGAACAGTTCTATGTTTCATCATGACACCAGGCTGACAGCACCGGTGGACTTGAGCCTGGGGCAGAAAGGAAAGGAGCTGTACCGACATGTTGGACACACAGGCTTAGTTTCCTTTTCGAGCACTCACACTCGAACGCAGTCAGCGGTGTCTAAATCAGCCGAACCGTTCTGAGGTGACACATTTGAGGTTTTTCAGCTTCAACAAACTGCATCAGACTCAAGATTCAGCCCCTGTCCTTATTAGGAGAAGTATTTTGAAATATACACACGTTTATGCTCGTGCACGTGCACTCAGAGCGCGCACACACACAGCGTAACCAAGCAGGCTGCCACACGCCCATTTTAAGGCTACAAGGATGTTAGCATTGACTGAAAGGGCTTCAGGCCAAGAAACAAACAGACAGAATCCTATAAAACACTTAGAGTTTAAGAAACAAACACTTTCTGCAGCAGCTACAGAAAGAAGTAAAAGACAGTCTGTATGCATGTTTTTACCTGGACACACTGGGATCTCCTCCCAGCTGGACTTGAAACACACAGGAGACTTCGGCACACTCTCTCAGTAGGAGCAGCAGCTCTAATCTTTACAATTCAGTTTTAGTTTTTTAGCAGCAAATCACAACAATAGTCACCTCAAGGTGCTTTATAGAGCCAATGAAGAAAAGCCAATATTTAGGACATTCCGATAATAATGAATGACAGTAGTCAAGCTTACAAGTAATAAATACACAAATGCACAAATGGAAGAAAGCAGTCTTACATATTTGTTTAATATGTGCGTTGAAGGACATGTCCTGGTCAAAAATGACTCCAAGGTTCCTCACAGTGTTACTGGAGGCCAAGGTAATGCCATCCAGAGTAAGAATCTGGTTAGATACCATATTTCTAAGCTTTTCAGGGCCGAGTACAATAACCTCAGTTTGATCTGAATGAAGAAGCAGAAAGTTAGCGGCCATCCAGGTCTTTATGTCTTTAAGACATTCCTGCAGTTTAACTCATTGGTGTGTGTTATCTGGCTTCATGGGTAGGGGTGGCTCCTTTGTTGGCTGTAGCTCAACGTCTTTTTTGCTCTGTTTGAGGCCACCCCGCTAAGCTCACCCGGACCCACAACACCACCACCTGGTAAAGAAGGCCCAGCAGCGGCTGCACTTAGAATAACCTGGAGCAGGAGCTGCTGCTGGCCTTCAGGCTCTCCTCCTGCCTGGTGTTTGGTACTCAGGGGTCAGACAGGCTGCACAGAGGGTCACTATTCCTCCAGACTCACTAACAGCTTCTTCCCCGGGCCATTCGGACTGTTAACACTACTTTCCTGTTTACTCCTGATTTATTTACTATTTCTATGATTTTTACTGCTGCTCAGTCAGCATGGAGTAGCCACCATACTGTTGTACATGTACAATGACAATAAAGGGCCATTCAATTCTATTGTAGTGACTGATTTTAACATGGATTATTACTCATATATATATTAGAGATTTAAAAAATCATATACAGAACTAAATGGGAGCCCAACAAAAGCAGCGGCTTCAGTGCTCTTCCTCAGGGTCCTCAGACGGGTACCACTAATAGTATTAAGGTGTTATTAACGGTCCAAAGACCACATTCAGGCTCAGGAGCAAACACACTCTGAGGGAAGACCTGCCTGTATTACCCCCACTCAGAATATAAAACCAACCTGAAGGGAAACATTTAAGATGGAAATCTCCACAGCCCGGCACAGGTGGGAAAAATAAAGTATAAATACCTTATTACTATACTTATATACAACTTTTAGGAGCTGTACTTTAATTGAGTAGTTATTTTTTAACCGACATGAGCGTAAACTGTAACACATGAGGCAATCCTACTCGTGTATAAATCACCGGGGTACATCGCATAAAAAGAGATGAAAGAGGCACAACTGAAGTCAGGGGTTAATGTGGTTTGTTTCGGACCTAACCCCTCACCGAGGGGAGATGTCAGCATCAAGCTGAGAAGCAGGGAGTGGGAGGAGCATAAAGTAAAGTTTTTCAAGTCAGAGACAGCGTTTCTGTAAGCGCAGCAACAGGACAACATTTTACACGTGCAGGTAAATCCAACCGAGTTCATGCTGCCGTGTACACACACAAGCCCTTACTGCCTTTGCTTACATTTGAAAAACAACTATTAAGCATTTCTTAGTTATGTGTTAAACATTTCCCTGTTTATGACTTACTCCACAATTTTACATCTTTATTCTAGCAGAACATGCTTTATAATCAAAATGAGATAATTTACTGCTCTTTACAGTTGGGGCAGATTTGTATTGAGCATAGTTCAGGTTATTGTTGGCCCGCTCCCGGCGCCAACATGTAGGCAGCTGCTCATGTTCTGCTTCAGTGATTCAGGCTGACTGCATTTATTGCAATGAAAATTCATCTCAAGTAGGTTTATATTCTCATTTTTATACCACAAGGTTGAGTTATGTGTGCGCAGCTGTCAGACGTCCTCCAGGGAGCTACTCTTTCATTTCTTACTCTGTACTTCTTCAAAGAGTTTATTTAGTACTTCGACATTTACTGGAGTATTTTCAAAACTACTATCTGTACTTCTTATTTAAATACAGAATGTCTGCCGCCTCTGCAGCTTTCAAATATTCAACTTGAAAGTCTGCTGGGCCCTTTCATTGTTGTTTACAAGCCAACACATGAAAATCAGCATTTCCCAGACTGTTCAGCTTTTCAGGAACTGAGAAATACAGTTGACCATGATGCATTTTCCACTAAAGACCTTTGCCTTTCCTCGAACACCCACAGATCAGAAATCATTTTTCAAATCTTAGATATGAACCTTCAGTTCGGTCGATAATCAACAGTATCGACAGCATGGCGTGACTCACGCCGTACCTGCATCCATCGTCTTTAAGGTGACAGGAGTGCCCACGGCAGCACGCTAAAGCACACAGAAAGCATTCAGCCACACAACTCACCAGAGACGGGACGATTCAGCGGCGAATGATCGACAAACTAGTCCTTCTTTCTCCTTCCTTTCAGCCGCTCGCTAACAGCCACGACGCCTCCATCAATCAGCACGCCTTCACTCCCGTAAAGGAGGAAGAGACGAAGGGTGGGGGGCAGGAAGCAGAATCAGAGGTATTGTGACACACAGGGGTTCTTGGTTTCTCTCTGAAACTTGATGAATCAGACCTGGCGTCCACACACACACACAACTAACCCTGCCACGAGGACTGCACGGACCTCTTCACACCACCGAGGCAGGAAAAGGAGGAAAAAGCTGCTAAAAGCAGTGTTTACATTCTTGAACTTGTTCATCTCTGGAATCAGTCCAGTCTCGACTTGTCAAAGTTTCTCTCTTTCACAGGAAAACCAACCTGACCACATCCCTGAGGCTAAATCCCCACAGCTCATCACAACATCAGCCCAGCTGTCACAGCCCAGCTGCTCGCTTGGCCTGTGCCCTTGTTCTTCTCAACACATTACAGACAAAACCCTTTACGTGCTTCTGGTCCGAGATGAGCGTCACATTACATCCAGTTTCAGCTCTCGTGCATGTTACAACATGACAGCACCTTCCCTGGTCTGCTGCTGCAGAGTCCATAAAGAAATGATTGTGTGGTGCGCGAGGACAACTCTCACACTGCTGATGGTGATGTGACTTCATTACTGCTAGAAGAGGACGTGTTTGTGTGGCACACGGACAGACGGACACAGAGAGGACACACAGTCAGAGGGCTTTACCAGAACATCCGCCATGTCGAGAGAGCGGCCGGTCGGTTAGAGCGTGCGTCGTCAGCGGTGTTAGCAGGCTGGGCACACGCATGTCATCCTCTCTTCAGCCTCGGACCTCTGCTTTACACACACACACACACACACACACACACAGCGAAATGCACAAAAGCACATACAGTCCAAACACATGGAGATGTTCACAAATGCAACATCAAACAGCACCAACAAATCCACCAAGAGGCAGATTTATTCACAAGGTGTCCACACACACACACACACACACACACACACACGAAGGAGAGAAAAAAACCACAGTGAGTGTGTGTGTGCAAAAGTGTGAAAAGGACACTGAAAGATTCTTAATGAACTTTATATTTAAATGATTCTGACACGTTGCCGTGTTTTCTGGGCGCTGTGAGGACCAGATGACATCATCACCTCTAATCTGCTGCTCTTACTGACCAAGCATCATTAGGCCGCCTGGACGTATTTGGTCATTTTGGCTGTAATAGGGGCAGAAATCACACTATAAGTGCATGCTTTTGCCCCTTTTTTCAGAATAACCCCAGCTTTAAATATCTGTCAGTCATTTTACATCACTGTATTGTTGTGACAACGCAACAACAGTTTACAGTGGACGAAAATAAAAAACAGACTCTGTGTTTTCAGATTTATAGTTAAGTGGAAACTGATATTCCACAGAAACAAAATGTAACACATCAACTCTAAAAATGAACTATACTAAATATGTACAATGAAGTTTTTGAGCCTAAGCCACTCAGTTTTTTTAAATCTGCAGGCCTTTTTTGGGGCGTTGCCACTTCTTCACACCCATGCATCATCAATTCTTACATGTGATTGGACCATCGGTTGCTCGTGCTTTCTAAAGATGCACCATAAAGTTTTCTCGTCTTTCAGTAAGCGTCCACATTTTCTCTCTAGCATAAACGATGACGGAGTTACCGTTGTTTAAAGAGCGCTTGTAAAATGGGCCTGTCAGCGGGCCCATCGTCAATAAAGGGTTAAACCTCGAACATCGAACAGCAGAGATGAACGAGCTCCTGATGCATTCAATTAGTTGTAAACATTTGGAGGACGTGAGTGTGGCGAGTGTAAAACCATATGACCAAGAAAGCAGCAGAGGGAGCAATGACACCTGTACTAAACAGTCACATTTTAATCCAGTTCATCAGATTCCAGTTAACGAACCATTCAGGCAAACACAGTTAAGTTTTTGTGCACCGTGATTTCATGCAAAGTCTCCGTAAAGACGAGAACTTCACCCACCATCAGAGGTGGAGCTGAGGATGTTTCCACTGTAACACATGGACAGAAAAAAACGAGTAACTGAAATTTCTGGTTCTGAAAATGCTTTTTCTCCAACTCTGGAAGGAAGAAGTTAGAATCAGTGGTCAGCCATCATGCCACCACTCTTTATCACTTTCAATAGGAAAAGCTGACAATGGGGGAGATTAGGGTTAAGGCTAGGGGAGATAAAGGCTGTAAACGGACCCTCACTGCTGTTAGCGTTTCTATATTCACACCCTGACACACCAGCACACAGGAAACCTCTGTGTTCAGGGGTTTGTCCAAGGACAGCATCCAGGACGAAGGAACAGGGATCAAACCTCTGACGTCACATTAAGGAGGCACCACGATGAGTCACAGGCTGACTCCATGTGTATTTTATCATGTGAAGAACTACACGATGTTTGTGTGTCTATTTATGAACGGAGAGGAGATGGAACTCTTTAAAGCCACTTGTTTTTTCTTTAGCAGTTTCCTCGCTTACATGTTGGATAACACAGAGTCACTTTGATCGTCATCTTGGGTAATGTCGGCTTATCACAAGTTTCTCTGTCAGTCCCACATCTGCTTCATGTACTGTCCAATCTGTCTCCATCATCATCTTCCAGTTATTGTGTTCTTTTTTTTTTTTTTTTTTTTTTTTTTTTTTTTTTTGGAAGTGTTCAATACCTGCTGCACAATCCACTTCGTATTGCCTCTGTCCTTTGTTTATTGTACAGTTAGTATTGTATAGTTAGTAATAGTACCTTTTTATTTTATAAGTTACTATTTTTTGTAATGCCTAGATTTATATCTCTTGGAGATTTATCTTTTATATTCTTATAAATGCACCATGGGGGGGGGGGGGGGGGGGGGGTATTTCGGTACGCTGCATACTGTGTATACTGTTGTACTGACAATAAAGTTCTTGTATCTTGAATCACTGCTGCGGTTCTCTGAGTGAATATGACCTTTAACAGGCTGATGAAGCAGCATCGTCTGATAAAAGCCCACAGACGTACGCATCGATGAAGCAAAGATGGCCGGAGTGCTAGAAACACAAGACAAAAGGAGAAACAGACAGAAGGGAAGAAGATGAGCAGTCTGAAAAAGAGGAAGTAAGCAACAGACATAATGAAGAAAGACGCAGGAAGAGGAAGTGTGTACCAACTGGCAACAGGAAGACAGAAAAAGCCGTCCTGCTCCTCGTCCTCCGGCGGCTATCTGAGAGGTGGCTTTATTCAAAGTTGACAAGAGACTTCAAACAAACCAGCACAGCTTTCTTTCCAGAGGCTTCCAAAGACTTTCACATTAAGACACATTATTGCAATGACCCACAACCCTCACCTCCAACATGCTTTTAAGCCTAATATGTAAAACCAAGAGTGACATGAAGGGAGGGCTGGGTGTTCAGAAAGAAGGGAAACGGAGTCGAGGCGAAGCACCCGCAGGTGATCAGTAATGATTACAGACAGGTGTTTGTTCCACTCTGAGGGACTTGGATGTAAAAACTACTGCTCGAAATACGATTCCTTCAATGCAGAAACACGTTATTTCTGCTTTTCAGTGTCTCTTCCTCCTGAAACCAGACCCAGCACCCTATATGGTCATAATGACAACATTCCCATAAATCCCCATACTGCAGCTTATCCTGACGTAAGCTATACGAGTCATCGACACACCAAGAAAGGAAGGAAGCACGGAGGAACACTTTGTGTCTGTTTGTTCCAAATGCAGCTCTAAATTTAAGGAACACGGTTCAATTCTCTCACATGAGCAAGGCAGCAACACTGCTTGGCCTCACGTTTGAATTCCAGGTTAGCAACACATGATCAGGGTTAACCTGAGAAATTCAACAAACCTCATAGTCATTATGAGAGTAAATGGTAAATGCTAGGGCGGGGCTATATCATACCGTTCACGGTAATACCGGTGTAATGTTGGGCAACGATAGGAAAATGAAATATCGCGATAGAATATGGGTAAAACGCGCATGCGCAGTGCCTTTGTTTACATACGCACATGGTGGCGATGCAGAATGAGAAGAGCGAAAGCGGATCGTTGAATGAAACAGATGAACCAGAACTGGTTTGTAAAAATGCTGCAGCTTCAGTGGTGTGGAACTGGTTTAGCTTTCGTCCGTCAGATACACAACAAAGCACTATTTTTGGTAGCGCATGCTAGCGGGCCGTCGTTATTACCGTGTTGTTTGGAAAATACGGCACACTTAAAATCAATCCTTTGATTTTCCTGAAAGTCGATAGCGCCCCTTATAATCCCGTGTGCCTTATGTATGAACTCTGGTTGTGTTTACTGACCTCGAAACGATTTTATGTGCACGGCGCTCGAAAATCTGTCAAATGTTTCAGTACGACTTTGCTGAGCTACGAAGCCGCACCGCTTGATGGATTGTCGGAGCATTACGGCTGTCGTAGGCGGAGCCTCGCGGAGTGATACGTACTGTGCTTCAACATAATATTACCGTATTGTGTGTGTATAACCTCTTTTTAAGTTTTGTGGATATTATACATGGTTATGCTGAGGATATGTCGGCCAGTTTCCACTGGAAACGCCTTTTGGTGAAACTGTCAGCAAGGAATTTGCACTGTTACATTTTTATATAACTTTAATGCACATAAACAGCTGCTTGTTTAAGTGAAAATACATTGATTTTTTTTTTTTGCACTAATAAAGTTGAGGAGTTGTAAAGTATTTTGTCTAGTGTCAATTATATCGTCAGTTATATCGTTATCGCAAATTTTCAAATGTACATGGTGATAAATATTTTTGGTCATATCGGCCTGGTCTAGTAAATGCACTGATTCTTATATAGCGCTTTTCTACTCTTCCGGAGTACTCAAAGCGCTCTATACAATCTATACAACAGACCTCATTCACCCACTCATACAAGCACTTCCTTCTGTACTCTAAGCATTCACACACATTCACACTCCGATGCATCGGAGAGCAACTTGGGGTTAGTTTTAGGTTCTTGCCCAAGGATACTTGGCATGCAGACCTGGGAAGCCAAGGATCGAACCACCAACCTTCCAGTCAGTAGCTGATCTGCTCTACCACCTGAGCCACAGCCACCCCAGAGAGCTACCCCAATATTTCTAACAGACATGATGTGTCAGGCAGATCACATCACCATGAGGACCTTGCAGTCTTTGTAAAACTTGCAGATGTGAGCCACATCTGGGCCAAGCTGTGTGTGCCCTTTTTTGGGGAGTATTTTGGATTTATGGATTTTTTTGGCCATATCATACTGTTCACAGTAACACCAGTATAATGTTGGGCAACGATGAGAAAATAAAATATCGTGATAGAATATGGGTAAAACGCGCATGCGCAGTGCCTTTGTTTTCATATGAACATGGCGGCGACGGAGAATGAGAAGGGCGAAAGTGGATCGTTGAATGAAACGATGAACCAGAACTGGTTTGTAAAAATGCTGAAACTTCAGTGGTGTGGAATACGGGTGGGGGAAAAATCGATACTGTGTAGTATCGGGATATTTTGTTTGCTAATAATGTATCGATACAGGGACAGCAGGAATCGATATTTTGTTACAAAAAAGTTTTTCAGAATCAGAATCAGAATCAGAATCAGAATGGGGTTTATTGCCAAATGTTGAGCAGGTTTACAACATTAGGAAATTGCTGCGGTGCTTCAGTGCAAACATGCTGTCATAAATAGCACTTAAATAGACATGGAAAAAAATAAAAGTAGGGATAAGAATTAAAAGTGCTACGTGGGAAGATATGTGCATGAGATATACATGAGATATATACATGAGAATAAGAATTAAGAGTGCTACGTTGAAAGATATATACATGAGTGCAGGTGGTGATCAGTGCCAAACATGGAATGATGCAGTGAACACAGCGTAGGGTCATGTGTTAGTGGTGGGAACAGTCATATGGTTATTGTTCATGTGTCCAACAGCAGAGGGGAAGAAACTGTTCTTATGGCGAGAGGTTCTGGTGCGAATGGACCGGAGCCTCCTGCCTGAGGGGAGCAGGTCAAACAGACTGTGTCCAGGGTGAGAAGGGTCAGCTGAGATCCGAGCTGCACGCCCCAGTGTCCTGGAGGTGTACAGGTCCTGCAAAGATGGGAGTCTGCAGCCAATCACCTTCTCAGCAGAGCGCACAACACGCTGCAGTCTCTGTTTGTCCCTGATAGTGGCTCCAGCGTACCACACGGTGATGGAGGAGGTGAGGATGGACTCGATGATTGCAGTGTAGAACTGCATCATCGTCCGTGTTGGCAGGTTGAATTTCTTCAGCTGCCTCAGGAAGTACATCCTCTGCTGGGCTTTCTTGATGACGGAGGTGATGGTGGGCTCCCACTTCAGGTCCTGGGTGATGGTGGTACCCAGGAAGCGGAATGAGTCCACAGAGGTGATGGGGGTGTCAGTCAGGATGATGGGGGGGAGTGGGGCTGTGTGCTTCCTGAAGTCCACAATAATCTCCACTGTCTTCTGGGCATTCAGCACCAGGTTGTTGTGGCTGCACCAGAACACCAGACGTTCAACCTCCCTCCTGTAGGCAGACTCGTCCCCGTCCGAGATGAGTCCAATAACGGTGGTGTCATCTGCAAACTTGATTAGCTTGACAGACTGGTGGGTGGAGGTGCAGCAGTTGGTGTACAGGGAGAAGAGCAGAGGAGAAAGAACACAGCCCTGAGGGGAGCCGGTGCTGATGGTCCGGGAGTCCGAGACATTCTTTCCCAGCCTCACATGCTGCTTCCTGTCCGTCAGGAAGTCAGTGATCCACCGGCAGATGGGATCAGGCACATTCATCTGGGAAAGCTTGTCTCGGAGATGGTCTGGAAGGATGGTGTTGAAGGCAGAGCTGAAGTCCACAAACAGGATCCTGGCGTAGGTTCCTGGGGAGTCCAGATGCTGCAGGATGAAGTGTAGGGCCATGTTGATGGCGTCGTCTACAGACCTGTTGGCTCTATATGCAAACTGCAGGGGGTCCAGGAGGGGGGCCGTGAGGGTCCTGAGATGGGAGAGAACTAGGCGCTCAAAAGACTTCATGACCACAGATGTCAGAGCCACGGGTCTGTAGTCATTTAGTCCAGTGATCCTAGGTTTCTTGGGGACAGGGATTATGGTAGAGGACTTGAAGCAGGCAGGCACATGACATGCCTGCAGTGAGGAGTTGAAAATGCCAGAAAACACTGGGGCCAGCTTGTTTGCACAGTGTCTGAGGGTGGCAGGAGACACACCGTCTGGGCCGGGAGCTTTCCGAGCATTCAGGTTCTTAAACTGCTTCCTCACATCTGCTTCATGAATATGAAGAGTTGTGGTGGGAGGAGGTGGTGTGAAATCCTCTTTTGTGTGGGGTGAGGAGGGGGGTGTTGTAGGTGAACGGTTTGAAGGTGGTGATGGCTCTATGGAGGGGGGAGAGGTGGGGGAATTAGTGTCCAAAGTGTCTCTATTGTTGGGGCCGTTGGAGGTGTGAAGGCTGCCTGATGGCTCGTCAAAACGGCAGTAGAAGTCGTTTAGGGTGTTGGCTAAGAGCAAGTCATCAGTGGAGTGGGGGGTTTTAGGCTTGTAGTTTGTGATATTCCTAAAACCTTTCCACACAGAGGCCGAGTCATTCTCTGAGATCTGCTGCTGCATCTTCTCAGAGTGCTGATGTTTAGCAATGTCCACTTCTTTAGTGAACCTGTACTTGGCCTCTCTGTAGCAGTCCCTGTCTCCGCTTCTGAACGCCTTTCTCTTTTCCAGCCACAGCTTTTTGAGTTTAGGAGTAAACCAGGGTTTGTCATTGTTATAACTCACCCTGGTGCGTGATGGCACAATGCTGTCCTCACAGAAGTGGATATAGGAGGTGACAGTGTCCGTAAACTCGTCCAAGCTGTTAGAAGCAGCCTTCAATGTGTCCCAGTCTGTGGTCTCCAAACACGTGCGAAGCTCCTCCACAGCCTCGTTGCTCCACAGTTTTTTAGTCCTCACGACAGGTTTGGAGAGCTTCAGCCTCTGTCTGTACGCGGGGATTAGGTGGATCATGACGTGGTCAGAAAGTCCGAGTGAAGCGCGGGGCACCGCGCGATAGGCCCCGCTGATCGTGCTGTAACAGTGGTCCAATGTCCTCTCCTCTCTGGTCGGGCATTTAATATACTGCTTATATTTTGGAAGCTCATGGCTCAGATTGGCTTTGTTAAAGTCCCCAAGAGCAATGATGAGAGAGTCCGGGAATGTCCGCTCCGTGTGGAGAATCTGCTCCGCGAGTGCGCACTGAGCTGCCTGCGCATCTGCGTCTGGCGGGATGTAAACAGCGGCCAGGATGAATGAAGCAAACTCCCGCGGAGAATAAAACGGTTTGCAGTGGATAAAAAGATATTCCAGAGAGGAAGAGCAGTGCTGAGCAATCACTGTCACATCTGTGCACCAGCCACTATTGATGTAGAAGCAGAGACCTCCACCTTTGGACTTACCGGAGAGAGCGGCCTGCCGGTCCGCGCGCAGCAGATGGCAGCCCTCCAGCTTGAGCGCGCAGTCTGGGATGTTCTCACTGAGCCACGACTCCGTAAAACATAAGACACAGGAGGAGGCAAAGTCTCTGTTCATGCTTCTCATCAGGGCCAGTTCGTCAATCTTATTCCCGAGTGAGCGTACATTAGAAAGGAAGATCCCAGGAAGAGCAGTTCGCAGTCCGCGTCTCCTCAAACGCACGAGTGCGCCGGCTCGCTTCCCTCTCTTTCGGCGTCTCGCTTTCCTGGTCAGAGTCAGCAGTAAATCTGCCGCAGATGCGACAAATATTGGAAATAAATCCACAGGCGTTGTAGTCCTGTAGTTAAGGAGCTCTTCTCTGGTGTACGAGTATCCAGAGGAGTGCCCAGACACAGAAGAAATGCACAAAAACAAAACAAAAGTAACGCACTGAAGCACCAGGGCGACCATCCGCGGCGCCATCTTGGCTCTGACTTCAGAGCATGTTGATCCTTTTTCTGAGCAAGAATAAATTTCATAGTTCAGAATAGCTGTAATTGCACCAGATGGTTGCATTCAGTTAAGTTGGACTAGACTGTAATACAAACTGTTCAGTTTGTCAACAATAAAACTGAAATGAGAGAAAGACTGAGTGCGAGACTTTGATATTAGATAAATTGAATATTGATAAAGTTTACCTTTATGTACAGAATCTGAATATCACAAAATATTTTTAAAAATTGCAATAATATCGTATCGTGAGTTAAGTATTGTGATAATATCGTATCGTGGGATGTATGGTGATTCCCACCTCTAGTGTGGAACTGGTTTAGCTTTCATCCGTCAGATACACAACAAAGCACAGTTTTTGGTAGAACATGCAAGCGTGCCGTCGTTATTGCCGTACTATAAGGTGCTCTTAAACACCTTTAATTTTCTCAAAAATCAACAGTGCGCCTTATGTATGAATTCTGGTTGTGCTTACTGACCTCTAACCGATTTTATGTGGTACATGCAGAAATCTGTCAAAAATGTTTTAGTACGCCTTTGGTAAGCGACGAAGGCGCACCAGCTGATGGATTGTTGGAGCATTACGGCTATTGTAGGCAGGAGCCTCGCGGAGTGATACGTACTGTGCTTCAACATAATATTACAGTAGTGTGTGTGTATAAGGACCACAAATGGCTCCTGTTAAGAGACTGCTTATGAAGTGGATTTCAAACTTGGGACTAGAGTAGAACTAGTAGGGACTAGTAGAACATGGGACTAGAGCAGCTGTGAGAGAATTCAACATTAATGAATCAATGGTACAGACGTGGAGGAAGCGAGAAGAATGAGTCAAGTTTGACTGTTTGGTTTTCTTATAATCCCGTTCACCTTATGGTCCGAAAAATACCTATTTGACTTGTTTATTTGGCACACTGCAGTTCCATGTTGCAAAGCGCCAGTTTTTAACTTGTGTGGATATTATACATGGTTATGCTCAGCATATGTCAGCCCATTTCCATTGGAAATGCCTTTTGGTTAAACTGTCTGCGAGGAATTTGCATTTGCACTGTTACATTGTTATACAGCTTTAATTCACATAAAAAAACAGCTGCTTGTTTAAGTGAAAATATATTAATGGGGTTTTTTGCACTAATAAAGTTGTGGAGTTGTGAAGTATTTTGTCTTGCATCAGTTATATTGTTATCACAATTTTCATTATCATCAATTTTCAAATATATAAATATACATAAATAAATTTTCAAATATATATCGTGATAAATATTTTTGGTCATATCGCCCTGCTCTACGTGCACGTCTCTGATCATTTTCCTGAGTTGTTCACTTTAACTTTGGGCTGTTTGTGGATAAGCCGTGCACTGTAGCCCACAAAGGACGAGCCCTTAATACTTTGATAGCGCCTAAGTTTTCTATTGCATTTATGGTTTGTGGAAAAATGAACTCCAGCTGTGAAAGCGCTGAGGACGTTCTGACATCTTTAATTCAACCTGCACTTAAATCTTGGACTGAATCGCTCCACTCAGGACTGTGCGTGCTGAGCCATTATCAGAGCCATGGCTGAATGAACATACGCACAGCCTTAGACGTGACTGCAGACACGCTGAAAGGAGATGGAAAAACGATAGGCTTCATGTTTGTGTCTCTGCTTACCAAGAGGCTGCACAGACTGCAAACACTCAGCTTGTCTCAAACCTGGTGTCCACAAACAGCCTCAGGTACTTTATAATGTTTTAATCTGATTTTTTGTCCATGTGGTGATGTCAGATGTATAGTTGATGACTTTTCAGCATTTTTACTGATAAAGTTTCTTATGTCTGGTCGCCCCCTGCCTCAGACCTCAGTGTTCCTCCTGTGTGCTCAGCTGTCTCAGTTTGAGTGAACTGTCTGTGGTAGTTCATCACCGAAGATCATCACACTGCACATCAGATCGGCTTCCTCCAAATCTGCTTAAAAATACTTTTAATACTGTTGGGCTTTTATCCACAGATTAATCAACACTTGCCTTGCTACAGGCTGTGTCCCATCATGTTTTAAACAAGCTATAGTTCAGCCTCGTCTTAAAAATCACAATCTGGACCCAACTGTTCTGTCCAATTACAGACCAATCTCAAAGCTTCCCTTTCTTTCAAAAGTTCTGGAGAAACTGGTCTATTTACAGTTTACAGTTGCAGGCTTACCTCGGTCTTAATGAGATCGATGAAAAGTTTCAATCTTGTTTTAAATCAGTACACAACACAGAGACGGCACTTTGAAGGGTTGTTAATGATATTCTCTTAACTCTGCATTCTTGTTGTTGGACCGTGTGGTCCAGGTCAGAACTAACCTTAACTACTCCTGGACTAAAGTGTGGTGGTGACAGAGGCTTCTCTGTGGCAGGAACCAGACTCTGCAATAGTCTTCGTCTTAATATTAGACCTGCACAAACACTAACATTTTAAATCATCACTAAAGACACATTTTTATGGTCTGGCTTTTAACACACGTTGACCTAAACATTTTGGTTTTAACAGCCTTAGTTGTTGTTTTTATTTACTTGTTTTATTTTTTTTCCTCTCTTCGATGTTTTACCTGCATCACTGTTGTGCATCTTATTTTAGTGGTATTTTACATTGCACTTTGTGCAGCATGGACTGTTGGTAATGTGCTAAATAAATAAACTTCAGCTTCACACAGGTGTTTTTCTTACATTTACACTACCAGTCGAACGTTTGGACACAGCTTCTCATTGAATGGTTTTTCTGTATTTTTACTACTTTACACATTGTAGATACAAACGTCAAATATATGCATCGAGCTTTATAGAATTATGTAGCAAAGAAAGATTGATAAAAACACTAAATGTGTTTTATATTTTAAATTCTGAAAGTAGCCATCCTTTGCTTTGCTGATTGCAAACCCTCGGCCTTCTCTCAGTGAGCTACATGATGTCGTCACCTGACATGGTTTCACCTCACAGGTGTGCCTGTCAGGGTTCACAGTTGTCAAACACAGCCCTATTTGACAACTGTTAGAATTCATATTATGGCAAGAACCATAATAACTGAACCAGCATGGCTACCACAGCATCCTGCAGACACATGCCAGGACAGCACAATGAGCCCAAACACACCTCCAGGCTGTGTGAGGGCTGTTTGACCAAGAAGGAGAGTGATGTGAGGCCTCCACAGTCACCTGACCTAAACCCAGTGGAGATGGATTGGGATGGAGCGCAGAGTAAAGGCAAAAGGCCAACAAGTGCTCAGCATCTCTGGGAACTTCTTCAGGACTGTTGGAAAACCATTTCAGGAGACGACCCCATGAAGCTCATGGAGAGAATGAGAAGAGTGAGCAAAGCAGGAATCAAAGTAAAGGCTGGATGTTACCAAGAATCTAAAACACGGTTCTGAGTTATTTCACCCTTTTTTGTATAAAGAAGAACCATTCAATGAGAAGGTGTGTCCAAACGTTCGACTGGTAGTAGGGCTGCTCGATTATGGCAAAAATGATAATCACGATTATTTTCACTGAAATTGAGATCTCGATTATTTGACGATATTTATTTAACCCTTTAAGACCTACTATAGAACCAAGTCCGCCAGAGCTTATATTATTTTTTTACATGTTGTAGTGCCATTTGTGGGAGCATTTCAAGTTGCTATACAACTGTTATAGCCCATATTTTAATAATATGTATGCATTAAGTCCATAGTAACTACATTAATGGCAAAAAAGTGCAATAAACTACAAAAAAATTGAAAATCGTTTTTGTTTTTTTTACATATATTTCTACTTGGAGAAATTTAAGAGGCTTATCCCTCAAAACTTTAAATACAAAAAAGTTGCAAAAAATAGTTTACAACAACAGGAAATTTATTTTGAGTGTCTTCATAGTTTTATTTTGGAGATACAGCAATTTTTATACACTGCAGGAAAAACAAAAAACAATCCTATGATGCAAATTTGCAAAGAAAACAGCAGGTGCATCAAAATAAACTATTTCCAGCAGTGCAATTCGAGTTCTAAGCATCCCAGAAACTATTCAGAAAAGTCAAACATGACCAGTATAGGCTTTTAAGGCCTACAAGTAAAAAAAAACTAAATTTTCCACGAAAATGACGTCACTTCCGGTTTCGGGCAGGAAATGGCGGACATGCGATAGTTCGCGCTGACGTCTGTTTCACTGTGGGAAGTGTTACGAACAGCTGATCGGATCGGCAAAGCGTGTTTCTGGAATATTATGTTTTTGTTCCTGCAAGCGCTTTTTATGCAATTTTTGCAAAACTATATGTGGAAGGAAATCGTGACTGAGGACAAGCTGATGGCATAAGATGTAAGTACAACTCCTCTGGTTTCATATGCAAAACAAATTATTGTGCTAGCTTACGCGGTTCAGGTTCTACAGGGATTTAAAAATAGTTACACAACACGGAGCGTGCTGCTCTGACCGGCTTTAAAGGGTTAACAATAACAATGTATTGAATAATGACTTTAAAAAATAATATAAAATAGTGTGCAACACCACTGAAGTTTTTTTTTTACCTCTCTTTTCAACCAACGGCAGTCACTCTCTCCTCTCCAAATAACTCCTGCTTAGCTTTCCGAGCTTCCCTCGGGTCCTCTTAATCAGCGGTCTCCAACCTTTTTTGCGCCACGGACCGGTTTATGCCCGACAATATTTTCACAGACCAGCCTTTAAGGTGTCGCAGATAAATGAGGGAGGGGCTAATAATCGGCTCAGTCATTTTTAATGATCGTTGAAAGCGCCTATAATTCTCAAAAAAAAAAAAAAAAAAAAATGATCGTTGAAAGCCCAGATCGTAATCGTGATTAAAATTCGATTAATTGAGCAGCCCTAACTGGTAGTGCACAAAAAGTTTTTGAATGCTGTTTGCACTTCTGTTATAAAATGTCAGTTTTAATTTTACCATGTTTAACTAACTTTATTTGGACTTTTTTAACACATGCAGGACCTTGGAGTAGAGGTATGTCACCAGGGTGCAGAGGAGGCTACCCCCCCCCCCCCCCCCCCTGTCCCCTTCTGGCTGCCTCTGCCTCAATTTTATCCCACAACTTAGACATTCACATTACTCACACTCTCATTACACATACATATAGGATCTTGGGGGTGGGCACGATACACGGAATCCAAAGTACCATCAGGGTGTACACCCCACCCCTGGCGTCGTTGTCCACCTCTCAAGGTTAAATACACGTAGACATTGAGGGCTAGCAGGAGGGACCATGCGCTTACCTGCTGCTCTCTGGCAGGTAGCTCCATGCCCTCCTGGGTTTTAAATGCACCTTAGAACACACATGCATCAACACTACAATGAGCGGGTGGAGGGAGGTTTGGAGTCTTCTCTCACCCCCATTCTCTGCGACCTGCTGGAGCGGGGGGGCTAGGAGGAGGAGTTGGCCGTCCGACTGCGGTCTGGAGTGTGGGGCCTTCCTGCTGCTGCGGAGTCGGGGCGGTCTGCCTCCCCCCACCGCAGGGAAAAAGGTAATACCACCTGGGTCTGGGTGCAGTTCCCCCTCCAGGGGCAAGGGTACCTAGACCCGGTTTGTAGAGTACGCTTGGGGAGTGTGATCGTGTGTACAGCGTCTCTTTATGTCTGTCTCCACGTTGGTTGAGTGTGGAGTAAGTGCATATGAGAGCATGAGGGTGGGAATGGATGTTTGTAAATGTGTGTGCCTGTATTTCTGTGTCTATATGTCAGGCTGGGTGTCAGGCGCCACCTCTCTGGGGACATCTTAGGCCCTCCAAGGTTTGGAGGCCTATCTCCCCCTACCACCACTTCCCCTGCCAGTGGCGGACTCCCTCAGACATCGGTGCGTTGGTGGTTCTTTGTGTCCGGGGATGGGCGTCCAGGTACACACCGGCTCACTCCTTGGCGGCCGCTTATCGGGGCCTGGAGCCTGGGGCTCGCTCGGGCCACTTCGGAGGTGGGGTGCCCCCGGCCTCTCGGCCTGGGGCTCGGTCACTCAGGCACGGCTGGCTGCCGGCGGAGCTCACGGGCGCGTCACTGCAACTCCCCCTGGCTTCTGCTCCGCGGCTGCTGAGTGAGCCCTCATCTGGGACTCTCCTCAGCTCTTTCTGGGACAGTGGCGCGGCTGCCCCTCTGTTGGTCTTCCTTGGTCTCTTGTGTTCTGGGGGCCTCTGGATGTCTGGAGTTTTGATCTCCTCCATACCTGCTTCATGCCCTGGAGGACGGGGCTGTGGCCCCCCCACACCCTCTAGCAGATCATTACATGAAGGAACCTTTTAAAAAAAAACAAGCGCGTCCATGCTCACAGGTGTACACACGGGTGATCACACCCACAAACTACACCCTTTTTGGCTCCTACCTCAAAGCACACTGTGTTCTGTTGATCTTATGTGCTGCACAATAATGTTTAATATTTAGTATTTACTGTCATATTCCCATATATCATTGTGATGTTGTTTATTCTATTACTCTTGTTCTCTTCTGCTTGTTTTCTTTTTTCTTTCTCAGCAGGTGACCCAGGTGATTGATAGATGCATTTTTTATTTCTTTTTTTTTTTTTCTGCTCATTCTGTTGGTTTTTGTTTTTTGCCCTTCTCCCCCGTCCCTCTTCTCAGCTGTTTCTCTTTCCCTCTTTCTTTCTCCCCTTCTTTCCCCCAGTCAAGTCTGTCCCGTATTCAGTAAGTGAAAATAAAATAAACAATAAAAGGTGAATCAAATGGACCATTACGGCAAGGCTGGGATGGTCAATTTGGTAAAGTAAATCCGTTGGGCATCTTTCTTTGCCTTTAGACAACAATTCTGATGCAAAAGAGCCAAACGGGACAGGCAAAAAACAAAAAAACAAAAACAAAAAAAAAACACTGTTGTAAATATATTAAATCTTATAGTATAAGATGGCACCTTTAAGTGTGTCGTGTCTTGTTGTGTATTGTAGACTGGACTCTTTATCAGGCTCCTGTATCTATCCATGAGAGCCTCTGTCAGAATACCAGAACATATTTCCTGATAACAGAACCTGTGTCAGAACACTAAAGCATCAGCGGCATCAACACCTCTGTCAGAGTACGAGAACGTCTGTCAGAACATCTTAGCCTTTGCTAGAAGACCAGAATGTCTGTCAGAACATCTGTCCGGACATCTGTCAGAACATCGTAGCCTCCGCTAGAACAACAGAACGTCTGTCAGAACATCTGTCAGAACATCTGTCCGTACATCTGTCAGAACATCGTAGCCTTTGCTAGAACACCAGAACATCTGTCAGAACACCAGAACCTACGTCAGATCTTCAGAGCCTCTCTTACAAGGTCAAAATCTTTCAGAACATGAGAATTAGGGCTGGGTATCGTCACTGATTTCTAGAATCGATTCAATTCCGATTCACAAGGTCCCAAATCGATTCGATCCACGATTTGATTTAATTCGATTCGATTCAATTTAAATCTGGGAAATTTTGACAGTCAGAAGTATAATTCAGATCAGAACATTTACATATTTTTGTATCTATAAAAAGGAAGCTGACACTCGCAAGACTTTATCCAAGGTGTGAGCATCACAGCAGATGCCTTTGTGTCAAAGTAGCTGAAGATAAAACACAGAAAAACATGAAGGTGATTTTCCTGGCCTGGGATTTTATAAAAATATTCTGCAGTACATCAAAAACGAAAGAAAACCATTAATTAATGAACATTACCTCTGACGTTACAGCGGTTTTATTAGACACACGGCTAAGCATTTTGCATTTTGAATAATATTAAAAAGTTTAAATTTGTTCAGTATTGAACAGCAGAAATGAGGTTTTCTTTTCGGAAGAATGTAAAAGGGAAAAAAACAGCGGCCGACAGCGCTGTAAACAACAGTAGACTTGTGCGTAACAAGCAAGCGAATAATGAAGAAAGCGAAACTGTTCGAGAGAGAGAGGGGGGAGGGAGGGAGAGAGGGAGAGGGAGAGAGAGAGAGCTGCGCATCGCAATGGAAGCAAAACAGTAAAAGAGTGAATTCATGACGATGTTTATGTGAAGCGTTTGGATCTTCTTTTGCTGCTGGTTCGGTCAATATTGTTTGGAGAGAGATCAAACTAACAGCTTTAGAATCAGCGCATAAAGGGCGTGAACACAAAGCGCGGACCCGGATCAGCGAGCTGTCGGCTTTCAGCCCCGACTGTGAGAAAGGCGACATCTAACTGATTCTGATCCGCGGGTCGCGCTGTGTGTTTAAGTCTATGTGCAGAATCCCTGTACCTGCTCTCATTTACTGTTTGGTGGTTCTTGAAATTTTGTGAGATGTCACCAGAGATTCTGGCATTTCGGACAAAATAAATTTATATTAAAAAATCGATTCAGGATTTTAATGAATCGATTTTACGTTATCCAAGCCAGAATCGATTTTAATCGATGAATCGATTATAAAAACCCACCCCTAATGAGAATGTCTTTCATGACAACAGAACTCTTGTTAATGCACCAGAACGTCTGTCAGAACATCTGTCAGAACATCTGTCCGGACATCTGTCAGAACATCTTAGCCTTTGCTAGAACACTAGAACGTCTGTCAGAACAACTGTCAGAACATCTTAGCCTCCGCTAGAACAGCAGAACGTCTGTCAGAACATCTGTCAGAACATCTGTCCGTACATCTGTCAGAACATCGTAGCCTCCGCTAGAACACCAGAACGTCTGTCAGAACATCTATCAGAACATCTGTCCGGACATCTGTCAGAACATCTTAGCCTTTGCTAGAACACCAGAACGTCTGTCAGAACATCTGTCCGTACATCTGTCAGAACATTGTAGCCTCCGCTAGAACACCAGTACGCCTGTAAGAACATCTGTCAGAATATTTTAGCCTTTACTAGAACACCAGAACATCTGTCAGAACATCTGTCAGAACATTTGTCCATACTTCTGTCAGAACATCTTAGCCTTTGCTAGAACACCAGAACGTCTGTCAGAACATCTGTCAGAACATCTTAGCCTCTGCTAGAACACCAGAAGGTCTGTCAGAACGTCTGTCAGAACATCTGTCCGTACATCTGTCAGAACATCGTAGCCTCCGCTAGAACACCAGAACGTCTGTCAGAACATCTTTCAGAATATCTGTCCAGAAATCTGTCAGAACATCTTAGCCTTTGCTAGAACACCAGAACATCTGTCAGAACATCTGTCCGGACATCTGTGAGAACATCGTAGCCTCCGCTAGAACACCAGAACGTCTGTCAGAACATCTGTCCGGACATCTGTCAGAACATCTTAGCCTTTGCTAGAACACCAGAACGTCTGTCAGAACATCTGTCAGAACATCTGTCCGGAAATCTGTCAGAACATCTTAGCCTTTGCTAGAACACCAGAACGTCTGTCAGAACATCTTAGCCTTTGCTAGAAGACCAGAACATCTGTCAGAACATCTGTCCGGACATCTGTCAGAACATCTTAGCCTTTGCTAGAAGACCAGAACGTCTGTCAGAACATCTCTCCGGACATCTGTCAGAACATCGTAGCCTCCGCTAGAACAACAGAACGTCTGTCAGAACATCTGTCACAACATCTGTCCGTACATCTCTCAGAACATCGTAGCCTCCACTAGAACAACAGAACGTCTGTCAGAACATCTGTCAGAACATCTTAGCCTTTGCTAGAAGACCAGAACATCTGTCAGAACATTTGTCCGTACATCTGTCAGAACATCGTAGCCTCCGCTAGAACACCAGAACGTCTGTCAGAACATCTGTCCGGACATCTGTCAGAACATCTTAGCCTTTGCTAGAACACCAGAACGTCTGTCGGAACATCTGTTCGTACATCTGTCAGAACATCGTAGCCTTTGCTAGAACACCAGAACGTCTGTCAGAACATCTGTCAGAATATCTGTCCAGACATCTGTCAGAACATCTTAGCCTTTGCTAGAACACCAGAACGTCTGTCAGAACATCTGTCAGAACATTTGTCCGTACATCTGTCAGAACATCTTAGCCTTTGCTAGAACACCAGAACCAGTTTTGTGGATATTATACATGGTTATGCTGAGGATATGTCGGCCAGTTTCCACTGGAAACGCCTTTTGGTGAAACTGTCAGCGAGGAATTTGCACTGTTACATTTTTATATAACTTTAATGCACATAAACAGCTGCTTGTTTAAGTGAAAATACATTGATTTTTTTTTTTTGCACTAATAAAGTTGAGGAGTTGTAAAGTATTTTGTCTAGTGTCAATTATATCGTCAGTTATATCGTTATCGCAAATTTTCAAATGTATATGGTGATAAATATTTTTGGTCATATCGCCCTGCTCTAGTAAATGCACTGATTCTTATATAGCGCTTTTCTACTCTTCCGGAGTACTCAAAGCGCTCTATACAATCTATACAACAGACCTCATTCACCCACTCATACAAGCACTTCCTTCTGTACTCTAAGCATTCACACACATTCACACTCCGATGCATCGGAGAGCAACTTGGGGTTAGTTTTAGGTTCTTGCCCAAGGATACTTGGCATGCAGACCTGGGAAGCCAAGGATCGAACCACCAACCTTCCAGTCAGTAGCTGATCTGCTCTACCACCTGAGCCACAGCCACCCCAGAGAGCTACCCCAATATTTCTAACAGACATGATGTGTCAGGCAGATCACATCACCATGAGGACCTTGCAGTCTGGGCCAAGCTGTGTGTGCCCTTTTTTGGGGAGTATTTTGGATTTATGGATTGTTTTGGCCATATCATACCGTTCACAGTAGAACACCAGAACGTCTGTCAGAACATCTGTCAGAACATCTGTCCGGACATCTGTCAGAACATCTTAGCCTTTGCTAGAAGACCAGAACGTCTGTCAGAACATCTGTCAGAACATCTGTCCGGACATCTGTCAGAACATCGTAGCCTCCGCTAGAACACCAGAACGTCTTTTCATGAAAGCAGAACCTCTGTCAGAACGCCAAAACATGGCTAACAACACCAGAATATCTGTCAGAACATCTGTCCGTACATCTGTCAGAACATCGTAGCCTCCGCTAGAACACCAGAACGTCTTTTCATGAAAACAGAACCTCTGTCAGAACGCCAAAACATGGCTAACAACACCAGAACATCTGTCACAGCAGGAGAACAGAAGTCCGCTCTAACCCATTAAAGTTTGTCCCTGCTGGTCTGCACCGGGCCTTCCTCACTGAGCCTCCGCAGGTCTTTGGCACACATGAGAGCTGAAGGAAACAAGCACGGAGTGAAGGAAAGAGGACTAAAGAGCTGCCTTCCTCTCCTCACTCCTCCCCCAGAGCTGTCGGTCCAATGTCACTGAGAGAGGAAGCAGGAAAGGAGACACGGGTCCTCCTCTCCCCCCACCCCCGCACACTGGCCGCTCGTTGGCAGGGGGGGAGGGAGGAGCAGCGTGGCCGCGGACGGGAGCCCGCACGGGGGTTGAAGTGAAAGCGCGCTCCCCGCCCCCTCCTCTGCAGCTCATACTCACAATCTGGGCTTGAAGGAGGTCCGCGGGGCGGCTTCCGCTGCGCTTCCGGAGACACATCCGCGTGCGTCTGTCTGCCTTCACCGCCGCGCACCGGGAGCTTTTTATCATTTACTCCAATCAGAGCTCACCGCCGCCGGAGCAGAACAAGACGGAGAAGAGGAAGGAGTCCTCCTCCTACTTGGGTTTTTCCCACAGAGAGAGAGAGAGAGAGAGAGACACGCAGAACAGGAGAGAGATCACCGCCCTGACGGACACGGGCGCCACGGCGCATGCGCATATACATAACGTCCATGCAGGCAGGAGAGCTGGAGTTGAAAAAAAACTTTATCAACTGTTTACTCACGTTATTGAAGCACGCGGTTAGTTATTACACACCAGACAGCAAACCACACCTACCTGTCCAGTAATACACACACACTCCTGCAGCTGTATCAGCACGACGTTTGAGTAAAACAGGAAACATTTGTATCTGATCCGGTGTTTAAACTCTGGCCAGCGCTGATCCTTGGCATTAATATCAGAGAGCAGTTTATTTCAATCAGATAACGGAGATAACTAATAGCCTCGGTGATGTCACTGCCTACACACCTGTTTTTGTTGTTATTGTTGTTTTACCTTGTCTTTAAATCATTGTTCAGTTTCGATGCTGATATTGTTACAAATGTCCCTACAGCTTAAAGTGGGAGGGGGGTCAGAAAGTCATGTTTAGTCCTGAGTTTTCTGTTTCAATGGAGATGCTGCGGGCTTGAATAACTTTTCCGTCAAAGAACCAGCTGGACAGCTTCCTGTGGCTTCTGCAAACAGACACACACGGTGAACAGCAGGGGGCGCCATCCACCAAGGAGAGGGCAAAGAGCGAGCTGGAAGATGGGAAGTTTTTATGAATTGATTTCCTTCCTGGTTTCCATTCACTGATCATTGCCTTTAACTGCTGCACAGATGAGGTGGAGTTACTGACTCACCTGTGTAACACTGAATGAGTGCACACACCACACATTTGTAAACCACAGCTGCAGGAAACAGGAAACCCTTTCCTGCCTCTGGCTGTGTTTTGGCAGCAGCCTTCACTGACTGATATTAGGGTGACCTTTGAACCCAGCCTGCATTGTGTTTCTGATATCAAATTTGTTTCCACCACCTGCAGCTGCTCTGCTGCTCACTGACTCAGCAGGCGGTCTTTCTCAGGTGTTCTCAGCCTGTTTGACACACACCGACTCACAGGTGAGCTGCCACCAGCACACTGTGCAGTTTACCCTGTCACCACATGAGGGCACTGACAATGCACACTGAGTTTCTGACACGCTCGCAGTGTTTAATGCAGGTTTGTTTCTGCAGCAAACATCAGCTCAAACAGCTGATCCTGGGTCAGTTTATGAATGTAACTCACCTGAGAGCATCAGCTCAGAACAGGGCTGATTATTGCTCAGGTGCAAATGTCTCCTGTCATCATCACAGAACTTGACATATCTGACAGCCAATAAAAACTAAACATGTTAGCTCCGCCTACACTGGTTCTCCCCTGACTTTGCACTAAGTGAAGGCATGTCCATGTTTCAGCTCTGTTTCGCTTCCAGTGTGTGTGGTTTTCAGAGCTCGAGGCATGCATTGTTTGTATGGTTTGTTTTACCATAAACCAGAGTTTCCTGCACAGCCAGACACATGTTTATTCATATGCAAATATCTGTTTTTGGAAATTATGGGGACAAATTAAAGGTTTGGAAAAGCAGAAAAATCAAGTCTCTGCATGAACATCCTGTTTGGGTCAGATTGACTCAACAGTGAAAGCAGAGAAACATCCAGAAACAACACACACACACACACACACACACACACACACACACACACACACACACACACACATACTGCAACTTTAACTCATCTGCCACATTCACAGAACCAGAGTCCAACCAACTCTTCTATTTTTTTATCTACAAAGCTGCACAGGCCAAGGTGGAAGTGAAACCTGGACACAAACACACACACACACAAACACACACGCACAGCACTACTCTGTTGTGTTGATTGTGACTCTGCAGCAGTAAACTGTCAGACATCCCAGTGGGAGAAGTCTCAGTGAGCTAACATTGTCTCCTGCAGCTCCTGTGTCTGGGCAGAGCCTCCTTTGCTCAATAATCTGTATTTTCTATCAAAGTTCTGAGATGTGGTTCCACATTAGAGATAGAAGGTAAGCAATCACAGTCTGCTGACCAATCAGATCTCTGAAAAATAGTGTCATGAAGATCCCTCAGTGTTCCAAAGTCTTTGTGTTTGATGATGGACATCAGTGTTTAATATACACTGTTACACTTGCTTTAGTTTTATTGAACTATAAACATTAATATCTGATCTGAGAACATCAGCTGGTTGCACCTGCTGGCCTCAGATCAGGTTTAGTCTGATCTTGAGTTTGATTACAGTTTTTATTGTTTCAGAGTGTTAAACTCCAGCTGAGAGAATAAAAACTAAAAATCCCTTTGATCGAGCTGTGACATTGACCAGTCTGTTCACTCACAGTCCTCATTTTTACCAGGTTTCTTACAAATATGCTAAACTTCTTCATAAACCAGCTCTTTTACAGTCTGAATGACTGAAGGCTATAAAGAGCTCAATTTTAACCACTCTGAACCAGACACTGCTGTCCTGCCTTCAGTCTGTAGTCTGTGTAACATCTTCACATCTTTCTATTATTACAGCTATGCCACTCCTCAATAATGTTTGGTCAGATGCTGCCAGCCCAGCCTCTTTCATGTGAACTGCAGGTTAAACCCTTGTTAGCTTTGCCAGCTGATGACCAATTTGCTGTGATCATCCTGATGTTACTGTAGGTGATCCTGGTGGAAACTGGACTTAATATTTCATATTTCCTCCAAAGGTTCAGACAGATTTTGTTCCTAAAATAATTTAAAGCTTATTTTAGGAAGCTTATTTTTAGCTTAAGAGCTCCTCGAGCGCGAGTCCTCTATGAAGAGCAGCCTTTCCTTATGGCCAGCAGCCACGGCTGCTACAGAACGCTGGTGGGCTTGTTTCCCTGGGACTTAAAACTGCAAAGGCACCACAGCGCTGTCACGCAGATGGTAAAGACACTGCCCTTTTCCACCATGCCACGATGCCAGCCACAATTGATGAGTTGGAGGCTCCCAGGAGAATCGGTGTGGGCGCAGGAGATGCTGTCGGTGAGTCGGGAACTATCGCCCGGATGCCGAAGCTCCTGGTAGCCAGTTGAATGCGATCAGCTTCTTCAGCGAGAGGGGGGTAATCCTTTGCAGCCAGCAGCGGGGAGTTGGCGAGGTCAAGTCATACCAAGCCACTGTCGGAGAAAGACGTGAGTGAAGAGGAATCCGCCGTCATCCGTTCCTAGCAAGGACAGCGTGCTCTCCATGAGCTTGAGAGCGGCACCATCACCCACGCCCGAGAGAGAGAGAGGAGTTTCATGGCCCGCTCTATGTAAAAGAGGGAGTAGCGCCGCAGCAGCGGTGTATTGAGAGCTGTGTATTTCCCTTGGCTGGGGGGATCCCAGAAGAGGGTCATCACATGGTGGGTGGACAGTGGATCCAGCAAGGCCCCCACATTTGGTGTTGTCGGCTGAAACGCCATGAAGAGCAGACGGAGCTTTGACGTACACGAACTACGAAGGAGGGTCGTGAAGCCAACATTCCTGCAGCTTAGCCGCAACAGCAAAATTTCAAACATACAGCTCTGCTGTCACTTCCAACATAAATGAAGACAGAAAACTAAACAGCAGTGACGTTTGTAGGGTTACTGAAGTTGGGCTAGCTGGTATATAACGATGTGCTACGTGATCGCTAGTGACACAGCTATGTTAGCATAACATAAACAGTGAAGCTGGAGGATGAACGCTAACTTTTTTCCACTCATAAAAGTTAACGTGAAGGATCCTGATGGTTAGAGACAAATGCAATCGCATGGCAGGATGCTGTAAACGGACCAAGTCAGGAGAACAACTGCAATATAAGATTCTACTGCTTCATGGGCTGGGCTGGAGTTACAGCCTAAGGGTTTAAACACTGAGCTTTAAAATTAACAGTGGTGATAAAAACCGAGAGGCCGACAGTGATCACTGACTGTTTTTAGGGGCTTGTTCAGATTAAATAGAACAAGAAACAAAACACTAAAACATGTTAAAAACACAACAGCCTTAATAAATGCAGAGTAGTTTGGAGTCATCCAGGGTTCATACATCAGCACTTAAAGATTGGCTATCCCACCTGCTGTCAATGTTTTAATGCAGTACAGTTGTTATTATTATCACGTGTCACATCCTGTTTATGACATTTACAATAAATAACATTGATATAAGAAATAAAAGTGTCTTGTGTAAACTGTATGTGGTGTTAAACAGGCCTATACTACTGCACTTTAATGTCGGTCATTAGGATGGTACTTCAAGAGCCATTTATTTTATGAGGTGTCGTTGCTGTGAAAAGTTTGAGAACCACTGAGCTATATCACATTGTTTTGGAGTTATGACGCCCTCTAGTGGTCAAACGTTGACCTAATTATAATGCAGATGTTTGCATCATGATTACTGAAGTGAAAACTCCATGTGTGTTAACTGGATGCATACATGTACTATGTATGCACATTAATTCAATTCAATTTAAATTCAATTTTATTTATATAGCGCCAAATCACAACATAAGTCGCCTCAAGGCGCTTCATAGATACAGAGAAAAAAACCCAACAATCATATGACCCCCTATGAGCAGCACTTTGGCAACAGTGGGAAGGAAAAACTCCCTTTTAACAGGAAGAAACCTCCGGCAGAACCAGGCTCAGGGAGGGGCGGCCATCTGCTGCGACCGGTTGGGGTGAGAGAAGGAAGACCGGATAAAAGACATGCTGTGGAAGAGAGACAGAGGTTAATAACAGATATGATTCAATGCAGAGAGGTCTGTTAATACATAGTGAGTGAAAAAGGTGACTGGAAAGGAAAAACTCAATGCATCATGGGAATCCCCCGGCAGCCTATGTCTATTGCAGCATAACTAAGGGAGGATTCAGGGTCACCTGGTCCAGCCCTAACTATATGCTTTAGCAAAAAGGAAAGTTTTAAGCCTAATCTTGAAAGTAGAGATAGTGTCTGTCTCCTGAATCCAAACTGGAAGCTGGTTCCACAGAAGAGGGGCCTGAAAACTGAAGGCTCTGCCTCCCATTCTACTTTTAAATACTCTAGGAACAACAAGTAGGCCTGCAGAGCGAGAGCCAAGTGCTCTAATAGGGTGATATGGTACTACAAGGTCATTAAGATAAGATGGGGCCTGATTATTTAAGACCTTGTATGTGAGGAGCAGGATTTTGAATTCAATTCTGGATTTAACAGGAAGCCAATGAAGGGAAGCCAAAACCGGAGAAATATGCTCTCTCTTTCTAGTCCCTGTCAGGACTCTTGCTGCAGCATTTTGGATTAGCTGAAGGCTTTTCAGGGAGTTTTTAGGACTTCCTGATAATAATGAATTACAGTCGTCCAGCCTGGAAGTAATAAATGCATGAACTAGTTTTTCAGCATCACTCTGAGACAGGATATTTCTAATTTTAGAGATGTTGCGCAAATGGAAGAACGCAGTCTTACATATTTGTTTAATATGTGCGTTGAAGGACATGTCCTGGTCAAAAATGACTCCAAGGTTCCTCACAGTGTTACTGGAGGCCAAGGTAATGCCATCCAGAGTAAGAATCTGGTTAGATACCATATTTCTAAGCTTTTCAGGGCCGAGTACAATAACCTCAGTTTGATCTGAATTAAGAAGCAGAAAGTTAGCGGCCATCCAGGTCTTTATGTCTTTAAGACATTCCTGCAGTTTAACTCATTGGTGTGTGTTATCTGGCTTCATGGACAGATAGAGCTGGGTGTCATCTGCATAGCAGTGAAAATGTATGCTATGTCTTCTAATGATGCTGCCTAAGGGAAGCATGTATAATGTAAACAGAATTGGTCCTAGCACTGAACCCTGTGGAACTCCATAATTAACCTCAGTGTGTGAAGAGGACTCTCCATTTACATGCACAAACTGGAGTCTATTAGATAGATATGATACAAACCACTGCAGCGCAGTACCTGTAATACCTACAGCATGTTCTAATCGCTCTAATAGGATATTATGGTCGACAGTATCGAACGCTGCACTGAGGTCTAGCAGGACAAGCACAGAGATGAGTCCACTGTCAGAGGCCATAAGAAGATCATTTGTAACCTTCACTAAAGCTGTTTCTGTGCTGTGATGAGCTCTGAAACCTGACTGAAACTCTTCAAATAAACCTCTGCAGATGATCTGTTAGCTGTTTGACAACTACTCTTTCAAGGATGTTTGATATGAAAGGAAGGTTGGAGATTGGCCTATAATTAGCTAAGACTGCTGGGTCTAGAGATGCTTTTTGAGTAAAGGTTTAACTACAGCCAGCTTGAAGGCCTGTGGTACATAGCTGATTATTAGAGATAGGCTGATCATATTTAAGATCGAAGAATTAATTAATGGCAGGACTTCTTTGAGCAGTTTTGTAGGAATGGGTCTAAAAGACACGTTGATGGCTTGGAGGAAGTAATTATTGAAGTTAACTCAGAAAGATCAATTGGAGAAAAAGAGTCTAACTTAACATCAATGGTACTAAGAGTAGCTGTAGATAATATTACATCTGTGGGATGATTACTGGTAATTTTTTCTCTAATGATAAAAATTTTATTTGTGAAGAAGTTCATGAAGTCATTACTAGTTAACGTTAAAGGGATGGTTGGCTCAACAGAGCTCTGACTTTTTGTCAGCCTGGCTACAGAGCTGAAGAGAAACCTGGGGTTGTTCTTATTTTCTTCAATCAGTGATGAATAGTAAGATGTTCTGGCTTTGCGGAGGGCTTTCTTATAAAGCAGCAAACTATTTCTCCAGGCTAAATGATGATCCTCTAAATTTGTGACACGCCATTTCCTCTCCAGATTACGAGTCATCTGCTTTAGGGTACGTGCTTGAGAATTATACCACGGAGTCAGGTACTTCTGATTAGAGACCTTAGTTTTCACAGGAGCTACAGTATCCAGAGTCGTACGTAGTGAGGAGGTGAAATTATTAACAAGATAATTGACTTCTGTTGGAGTAGCGTTCAGATAGCTGCTCTGCTCTGTGTTGGTACAGGACATTGAAGATGATAACAGTGGGTGGATTATATTCTTAAACTTAGTTACAGCGCTTTCAGAAAGACATCTACTGTGATAAAGTCTACTCTCCACCGCTGTGTAATCAATTATTGTGATTTCACATTATCATCTGTAAAGTCAAATGAAGTGTGTACACACTAATCTGCACTAATAAAATGCAATTCTAAAGCAGATTTAAAACCCAGCTTTCACTGTACAAAGTAGCTATACCTACAGTGTATATATACACAAACATGTAATTACATTAAAAAAATCAGAAGGGGACACACAACACAGAATTAAGAGGCCTTCAACAATAAGCAGATACATAAACACAAAAACACATCAGGAGACAAACAGAGTTATAGCTATAACAACACGAGAGGTTGGTGGGCTGAAAGCCCAAAGAGTAAAGGTGGGTTTGATCCCACATGTAAGGGCAAAGAAGGAGGGCACTCTTTTTACATCAAGTGGTAACTGATTCCAGACTCGCAGCGCAGCAGGTTTTTATTTGAGGCGTGACCTTGAAAGATGTAAGAGATATTTGCCAGTGGATGTGAGAGACCCGAATGTGAATGAATAAGATTTGTAACACAATCTACAGGCAGGCCTATGACGAGCCTCGAAAAACCATCAGTAAAATTTTAAAATGAATTCTAAAATGGACAAGAAGACAGTGCAGAGAGCACAGCACTGGAGTGATGTGCAGCAGACAGCAGTCGGCTCAATCTGCACCATCTGCAAGGAGATGGAGGTAGATGGAGTTACAGTTATCCAGATGTGAAGTAATAAAGGCATGGATGACTTTCTCGAGATCATGAATAACATAAAAAGATCAACTATTTGTGACAACAAAACAAATTTTTTTGTCAAAGCAAAACAAAACTAGGTCTTTTGCATGAGTTTTTAAATATGGGGCGAACTGACCTAGATGTAGAAGACCCAAAGATGATGACCTCAGTTTTGTTTAATTGGATAAAGATTTTAATAATCTAGCCTGTAATATGTTCAAGACAGTTCAAAGGACTCTTTCATGTCATATAATCTTCAATTCTACTCAATTCAATGTTATATGTATAGTACCAAACGACAACAACAGTTGTGTCTGTCTCCTGAATCCAAACTGGAAGCTGGTTCCACAGAAGAGGGGCCTGAAAACTGAAGGCTCTGCCTCCCATTCTACTTTTTAACTTGCCTTAGTGTGCCTTATATTGAAAGGTAAAGGCCCTATAATAATAGAAAGAGAACAGGACAAAAAAAAGAACGCTCATACAACCCCTATGAGCATGTCCCATATGGAAATGAAATAGTAAAAACATATATGATTTACTCATGAAAGTGGCCACTTTCTCATTACTTTCATATATATTTTTAGTAAGTATACAAAACATACAAGTTTCATTATATAATTTTTCAAGGGATCTTATATGTGTTTTCACTCTTGTATGCTTTTCATACAAGTTTCATACAAGACAGATAAAAACTTTATAAGATTTATATATATCTTTTCCATATGGGGTGGCTCCAGCAGATTCAGGCTCCTCCCCTCACCCCAATGGTCCAGCTGGGGTGAGGGGAGGAAGACAGGACAAAGACTATAGAAGAGAGCCAGGGATGAATAATAACTAATGATTAAATGCAGAGTGGTGTATAAACACCAACTGAAAAACAAACGCACAAACATCATGAGAATCCTCCCAGCAGCCTAGACCAATTGCAGCATAACTAAAGGAGGACTTAGGGTCCACCTGATCCAGCCCTATGTCAGTAATGAAGCAAAATGCCTGGATTACTAAATTGATATGCCGGTGTTGTGTCCTGGCTACTACCTGACCTGACCCCACTCTCCATGACTAATGGTATGGGACAACAGTGATGGAAGTCTCAAGACAGTCTCCTCAACTGACTCCTAAATGGTAAGTGGTCCAAGATGAAATGGGATGGCACACAGAAATGTTCCTCAGGGTCAGAACTAGCCCACTCCACCAAATGCTGAAACCTCCAGCCCTGACAGCGTGACTCCAGAATCCATTGACCAGTGATGGCAGGATCCCCATCAATGATTCTGGGTGGGGGTTCGGGGATGTTATTCTTTGTCCCCACTGACAGGGACTAGAAAGAGAGAGCAGATTTCTCCTGTTTTGGCTTCCCTTCATTGGCTTCCTGTTAAATCCAGAATTCAAAATCCTGCACTTCACATACAAGGTCTTAAATAATCAGGCCCCATCTTATCTTAATGACCTTGTAGTACCATATCACCCTATTAGAGCACTTGGCTCTCGCTCTGCAGGCCTACTTGTTGTTCCTAGAGTATTTAAAAGTAGAATGGGAGGCAGAGCCTTCAGTTTTCAGGCCCCTCTTCTGTGGAACCAGCTTCCAGTTTGGATTCAGGAGACAGACACTATCTCTACTTTCAAGATTAGGCTTCAAACTTTCCTTTTTGCTAAAGCATATAGTTAGGGCTGGACCAGGTGACCCTGAATCCTCCCTTAGTTATGCTGCAATAGACGTAGGCTGCCGGGGGACTCCCATGATGCACTGGGTGTTTCTTCTTCACTCACTATGTGTTAACAGACCTCTCTGCACTGAATCATATCTGTTATTAACCTCTGTCTCTCTTCCACAGCATGTCTTTATCCTGTCTCCCTTCTCTCTCCCCAACCAATCACAGCAGATGGCCCCGCCCCTCCCTGAACCGGAGGTTTCTTCCTGTTAAAAGGGAGTTTTTCCTTCCCACTGTCGCCAAAGTGCTTGCTCATAGGGGGTCATATGATTGTTGGGGTTTTCTCTGTATGTATTATTGTAGGGTCTACCTTACAATATAAAGAGCCCTGAGGCTACTGTTGTTGTGATTTGGCGCTGTGTAAATAAAGTTGAATTCCAAATTAAATTGTCTCATGGACCTGATAATATTTGTCGTTGTTTGCTCAAATGTTGTGCTCAGCAACTAATTCCTGTATTTCATTATATTTATAACAAGTCTTTACGGGCACAGCACGTACCTATTGTGTGGAAGGATGTTTTATGTTGTATGTTTTAATGCCTTTTCCTAAGACAAGTCATCCCAAATACTTTAGTGTCTTTTTCTGCCTTCCCCCATCCAGCAAAGTCAGATATGACTGAAGCAGTCTCCACATATTTTAAAGTAATGCATTAACACACACACACCCCTGTCTGCACAGGTGTGGGAAACATCTTGAGGGTTATAGATATAAAACACAGCCAGGGCTGATGTGGACAGGATTATCATCTTCACTGCAGACATAAAATGATCTGACCTCCACACACACACTAATCCTGTCTGAATGCAGCTCACAGTGCAGCACAGAATGACACACTGGATCACTGATATCACGTCTTCGAGATGACCCACAGACTGACCATTTATCAGTGAGGAGCTGATGTATCCAAAAATCCTCAGGAAAGCACAGAGTGTCAGCAGATATGAGATTATTTTCATTGGCAGGTGTTAAGTTTATCTCATTCTGACAATGCAGAGCTTTATGAAACTAGAGCACAGAGAAAATGAAAAGGTCATTTTTGGATGAGGCAGCCTGTGCTGACAAAATCCATAAAGTACACATTAATAATTTATATATGATGAATACTTTAATCTAGTCCACTGATACCTAATAAAACTACTGTTTGCCATGAAGAACTCCTCGGTTCTTTAAAGTCTGTCTGCTATTCAGCTCAGATGTCAAATAAATAACCATGCATTATGGATATGACCAAAGGAGACTTTTCTACTTCGATTGGTTCGGTTCATTCTTTAACATGAAAGTAAGGAAATCTTTGGTCTACACACATTTTTATATTTCTTTTAAACCAGTGAGCTTGTCTGATAGAAATGTTAACGATTCAGATCTAATTTATTTAAATGGACGACATGTAGCATGGAAGGATAGAGGAGAACGTTCTCCTGTCCGTCACACTTAAACTCAGATTAGATTGAACTAAGCTAAGTGCTTTGAGTGTGACTCACTCGGACCAAATTAATATGTGTGTGTGTTCATTAGGTCTCAGCTTTAATTTGTGATCCTCCATTATCTCCTCCAGTTTCTGCCTCCGGAGAGAGAGAAGGTGGTGAGAGCGTGGGTGAGACAGGAAGACGTTTGATAGAAAAGAAAAACAGAGAGGAGAGTTGGTTACGGAAATAGACCTGACTTGGATTGACAGTCAGTCGAAGTACTTAATAGGTGTCTAGACAAAGTTGCAGTGCAACATGTGTGGAGGTCAGATCAGCTCCCACAGGTCCAATTCAGGAGGAATCTGATTAAATAAGAGATAAAATACTAAGATTTCCACATCAGAAAAGTCTCAGCTGTGAGTAGTAAATGTGGTATAAAGTAACCTGTACCACAGATCAACACTGTTACCCAGAAGCCACACGTGGCATAGACCTAACGTGTAATGACTCAAAGTGAAATGATCTTCAATGTAAAGAGAAGAGAATCCTCTGCAAACAGTTCCTTGAGTGAGGACGCATCGGCGCTGCTTCTGGTTGGTGTGGGCCAGTCATTTACTGCCCTGATCTGCCCAATAAAGAGACAGAGTGGGTGTAACTCACACTTTTCTCCGCTTACAAAAAAAGTATTCTCCAGGAGGCGCTGCAGGACCAGATGGATGTGGGACTCGTGAAAAGATAGGTATGTCATCTAGATATACAAAGACAAGCCTTTTAAGTTTGTGAGTCCAAAGCCCATGAACAGGTATTCAAAGTGTCCCAGTTTAGCATTAAATGCTGTCTTCCACTGATGGAGATCAGTGTGATCTCCATCTTTGATGCGCACTGGATGGTATGCGTTCGGTAGGTCCAGTTTTGTAAAGATTCAGCCAGGTTCAGCAGCTAAAGATGTATCCAGACAGCTCATAGTTAAAGGCACTCAAAAATGGGTCTCAGAAATGAAGTTCATTGAGTTTATTTCTTTTAGAAGGGACAAATCCACCGTCTCTCAAGCACATAGCTGCAGGAAGGAGGTTGGTCAGGTAATCAAGTCCTCTGTTCGCCACATGCCAAAGTCCACCATACTGATTTTCCACTCCAGCTTTCACACAAAAACCTCTGCAGAAGGGATGAGGAGTAAAAAGAAGGCAAGCATGACAACAGGTAAACAGACTTAGAGCATGTGGGTGACTAACTACCACAACAGGTTCAACGCTCAGGCAAAGACTGAAGGAGCTTCCCCAGATTTTAAAGGAGCCTGTTGATTGCCAGATGATTAGCAGGGGGTGATTATCCTAGGTGTGTGTGGCAGGAAGGCGGGGATCCCGGAGGCCACTGTAAAGTAAGGAGGGGTCATGCTTTCACACATGAACAAACACACACACAGACTCATGGAGAAAATGAGAGAGGCAGAGAAAAGGGCATTACAGCACAGGATGGCACCATAACAGAGAAGCTCTGCTCCTTTTTACTGATGATTCTCATTATTGCTCTAAATTCATTATTATCAGGAAGTCCTAAAATCTCCCTGAAAAGCCTTCAGTTAATCCAAAATGCTGCAGCAAGAGTCCTGACAGGGACTAGAAAGAGAGCAGATTTCTCCTGTTTTGGCTTCCTGTTAAATCCAGAATTCAAAATCCTGCTCCTCATATACAAGGTCTTAAATAATCAGGCCCCATCTTATCTTAATGACCTTGTAGTACCATATCACCCTATCCGGTTGTTCAGTCTGACGTCACTAGCCGTGTCTGGGTCTAAACTCCGCTGCAGGTCCATATATCAAACGATCACTGTGGCATTACTGAGAGTTGAAAAACTGTCTAAAGTCTTTCATCTTTAATAAAATGATCAGCGTTCTGCTCTACCAGGTGTAACAATTGAGTTTAACATCCAGGCACCCATGAAAACGGAATTTATGACATTTAACGGAGTTAGAAGTTAGCAGGAAGTTAGCTCGCTAGCTTCTATCTAAATACAATATAGCATGTCCTGACTGCGGGGTATTGGAAACAAATGAAAACGTACAGCTCTGTTATCACTTCCAGCATAAATGAAGACAGAAAACTAAACAGCAGTGACGTTTGTAGGGTTACTGAAGTTGGGCTAGCTGGTATATAATGATGTGCTACGTGACCGCTAGCGACACAGCTACGTTAGCATAATATAAACAAGCTAACTTTTTTTCCACTCGATAAAAGTTAACGTGAGTGTTCTCGGTGGTCAGGAACAAATGTAATCGCATGGCAGGATGCTGTAAAAGGACCAAACTTCAGCCAGGAGAACAACTGAGATAATCCATCCACAATACGAGGTTAGTCATTCATATACTGCTGCATGGGCTGGGCTGTGGCTACACCCTAAGGTTTTAAAAACTGAGCTTAAATAAATGATTAGCGGTAATAAAAGCCGAGGGAGGTCAACAGTGATCACCGACTGTTTTAGGAGCTTTTTGAGATCAAATATAAGAAAATACAAAACATTAAACATGTTAACAACACAAAAGGCACATTAAACACAGACTACTTTAGGCTTGGAAGTAGGATTCGTCGCGTCATCACTGAACAATGAAGGATACAAAAAAAACAACAACAGCAATAGAATAATATTAAACACAAAGTGAACCCGTCTTCCTTCATTAAATAGGTTCTTTTAGATGTTAAGGAGGAATTGACTTAACCAGGCTGGCGGAGAATGAAGACAACCGGACACCTGCGGCAGATGGGGAATCAGTGAACTTTTATTGAGACAGAGACAACCTCTCAACACAGCTCACATCAGGAGATTCCTAATATTTGCTGTGAGGATGGGTATATATTCTCTAAAACTTACAGGAGGGGGTTGTGAGGAAAGTGCTGCATTAGCAGAAAAACAACTCCATAAAAGGAAATCGGCCTTGGGTGTTCTAGTCTCTTCGCTTGCAGATATCTTGCACCTGCAGGATGAGGCGATCGCTTCTTATCGCTCTCAAGGCCAAAGTCGTGAGCACATTTTTATTACACAGTTGCACAGTAACTTTAAAGCTGAACAATATTTAAAGCTGAATAATGTTTGATCAGATTATATTTTCTTCAACAACCGGATTAGAGCACTTCGCTCTCGCACTGTGGGGTGCCACAAGTCATTCGGCGACGGACCGGCCAGTGGAACACGGCGTCCCGACGGCAGGAATAGCGACAGTGGGAGGTGACACGTGAAATCCACAGCAGGGCAGGGGTGTGTCTCTGCCTGCATCTGGCGGTGCTATGAGGGAGGCCGTGTTCAGGTGTGTGGCTGGACTGTGCAGTGACGCGCTGTCAGGAGGAGACAGGTCTGCGACAGGAGCCTCCTCCTTGGTTTTTTGGCGTGATTTCCATCCCGGAAGAGGAATTCCTCTCCTGGGTTTTTTTTCTTTTTTTTTCAGATTTACCCGAGTGTGGTTGGACTGTGGGATTACGGGACTGTGGGGGAAATTTTAGTGTATGGGAAACATTGTAGCATTTTTTTGCATAGTGTATATTTATTTCTGCCGGCAGGGTTTGTAGTGCATTGAGAACGTTCTTTTTATTGTATAGGGTATTTTGAAATTGTATTTGTAATTCTGGTTTTGCCTTTTTCCATGGAAATAAATGGTGTGTTTAAGGCTGATTTAGTCTCTGTGCCCTGAGCGCTGACCCACTCAGTCCCCTTCTTCTTGTATGTGAATGGACTTTGTGGTGAAGATTTAGATCCACCAGTTTTAGCAGCTACATTTGTCCCTGTCTGATCCTGGTTCTGTTTGAGGTCTCTTCTTGTTAACACAAGTGTTGGTAAAAGGTTGTGTCAGAACATGTTCTTCATCTGCCTGCCATCATCTCACATTTAGCGGAAGCTTCTCTGTGATTCACACCGATCTGAGACCTGATGCCAAATCCTCTTTTTGTGGTTCGATTTAAAGTGTCTGTGTTGCATGTTGTTATCATGTGGCAGCAGATCTAAAGACAAAGGCAGCGACTGAGCTATAAAGATCATGATTGGAAAGAGGAAAAGAAGACGAGTGAGTAAGTCTCCTAAAATGGCAGTGCTGGCTGTAGTCACTTATCAGTCTGTCCTTTGTTTCTGACTCACTTTGGCTGTTTTTCTCCAATTAGATTTAAATATTTGCATTTCTGTGTGACTTCTCCTCATCGATGTGTTTCTACTGTGTCTTCATACTTCATACTCATCTTCTTTCTTCTTTTCTTCTTCTTTATATGTTAAACTCGACACCTTCCTCTTCTTCCTCATTACTGATGGGATTTCCGGCTCTTTTTAGAGAGCCAGCTCTTTCGGCTCCCAACTGGATCTTCAGGTTGTTTTGTTGCTTTAATTAATGTATTATCAACGGACGAGCCCCCATTTATGTTACGTTCTAGGTCTAGGCGTGTCCTGAACGCAACAAAACATTGGCCCACCACACTCCACCCAAGCAAGAACACAAACAACAATCTCTTTTAAAAATGCTAAGCAGCCATTTATTTGCTTCAGCAGTGAGCAGTGCCAAAAATAACAAACAAAACTCCCTAATGGTCCCTATGCTCACATAACAGTCACGCCTAACACAAAACACTGACAACATTGGATCGTAACAAACAATATAAAATTATGCACAAAAAGAATTACTAATGTAAAAAAAAACATGGTTTTATTTATATATGTTTATATATAAATATATGCGGTGGACCCTAGAGACAAAACACGTACAAACTCCAAAACACATTTCTAGCATTAACTGAACTTCAAAACAGAGCTACTACATCACTTAAATTACACAATTGAAAGCATATGTGTATGGTTTGTTTATTTATACAAAAGCTCTCATATATATTCAAATAATTTAAAAAAAATGTTCATTTACCTGTTACTGCCACACACCAAATCCGGTCAGTGGTACTTCCTGGCTTGTGTAGCCACTCGGTAACAAAAGCTCAACACTGCGCCCTAGCATCCTGGAGCACTTCTGTTGTGTTTTGTACGTGTTGTGGAGTTTCTACGTGTTTCGGAGTTTGTCCCTCCCGCTCTGTTCCTGTGCTACTGCGAGTGTAACTACCGCCCCTCCCCCCTCTGCTCAGGTCAAGCACAAGGCTCGCGTGCAGAGTGAAGCGGGAAAAAAGGGCGAGAGAAAGAAAAGAAACCATGGCTCCCAATAAGGAGCCGGCTTGCGTCGTTCACTTCAAAGATCCGGCACATCACTATTCCTCATCTCTAACCTCCTTTATTCTTCCCCTGCAGTGCTATGCTGAATCCAAGAATAAGGATGCATCTTTATGTAAAAGAGACCAACTGTCACGGTCTGGGTGGCAGACCGTGGGGGATGTTGGAGAAAGGACCCAAACGCTGGACTTAGTGGAATGAGCAGTGGGTTTATTTACAGTGAGGTAAATGTACACCACACATTAAATCTCCAAAAGTGCTCCCTCGACTCCCGTGACGTGTCTTCTCCTAAGTGCTGGTATTTCGTGCTCTCTGCCCCTGTGCCTTCGCACACCCCGTGTGTCTTGCAGTCCTGTGTTCCGCTGTCCTCCTGAGGAAAAACAACAGACACAGCCGTTATGGCACCAACTCCAGCAGGCATACACTGAACAGCACTTTAAACACTGACATGGAGTCTAACTCAATGATCCTGCGCCGGAGGAAGCTCCATCGCTCTGTAAAGTAGCTCCCCCGACGAGCCCGATCAGAAACAGGTGTGTGAGAACCTAGGCGTGACCGGCAGCCGGCAGGGCCACGCCCATCAGGCCTGCAGGTGGCTGTCCTTCATCCTTCAGTCACACCCGCAGACACCCACACACACACACACACACACACACACACACACACACACACACACACACACACACACCAGCATGGAACACAAGAGCACAGTGCAGCAAACATACATCCAATACACTAATAACAATAATAATAACAACAATAACAATAACAATTACGGTCCACACTGTTCATGAACCCCGAGTCCCCGGAACCGGGTCCGTGACACCAACAGGAACAAATCAGTCGTATTTCTCCACCTTTGCTCAGTTAACTTAGTAGGTTAGTAGTTTCTCCGGGTTCACAGCCACAGTTATTTCTCAGCTGGAAACAGCTGCGGTCGTGTTAAGAACTCAAGTTAATGTATTTCATTGAATGGTTATTTATGTTAGACCCTGGCCTAAAGGGAACATCTAAACAGCTTAAAGCTTTCGTCTCTCCTCAGCACTAGGGCTGGGTATCGTCACTGATTTCTAGAATCGATTCGATTCCGATCCACAAGGTCCCGAATCGATTCGATTCAATTCGATTTAAATCTGGGAAATTTTGTTTCAGACAGTCAGAAATATTATAATTCAGATCTGTACATTTACATATTTTTGTATCTATAAAAAGGAAGCTGACACTCGCAAGACTTTATCAAAGGTGTGAGCATCACAGCAGATGCCTTTGTGTCAAAGTAGCTGAAGATAAAACACAGAAAAACATGAAGGTGATTTTCCTGGCCTGGATTTTATAAAAATATTCTGCAGTACATCAAAAATGAAAGAAAACCATTAATCAACATATGAACATCACCTCTGAAGTTACAGCGGTTTTATTAGAGACACGGCTGAGCGTTTTGCATAATTTCCAAAAGTTTACATTTGTTCAGAAACCTGTTGAACGGAAGAAATGAGGCTTTCTGTTTGGAAGTAAGTAAAAGGAAAAAAAACAGCGGCTGACAGCCTGTAAACAACAGTAGACTTGTGCGTAATAAGCAAGCGAATAATGCAGAAAACAGATTTTTAGACGGGAAACTGTTCTTGAAGTACAGAGAGAGAGAGGGAGCTGTGCATGAAGTGTGGTGGAAGCAAAACAGCAAAATTCAGAGTGAAATCATGACGATGTTTATGTGAAGCGTAGTTTGGATCTTCTTTTGCTGCTGGTTCGGTCAATATTGTTTGGAGAGAAATTAAACCTGCAGCTTCAGAATTGGCGCAAAAAGGGCGTAAACACAAAGCTCGACCCGCTGAAACATCAGAATCAGCGAGCTGTCGGCTTTCAGCCCCGACCGTGTCCGTGCAGTCGGATGAGAAAGGCGCTTTGTGTTTACGTCTTTGGGCAGGACCCGTGTTCCTGCTCTTATTTACTGTCTTAGCTGTTTGGTGGTTGTTGAAATTTTGTGAGGTTTAACCTGAGATTCTGGCGTTTCAGGCAAAATAAATTAATATTAAAAAATCGATTCAGGATTTTAATGAATCGATATCACGTTATCCAAGCCAGAATCAATTTTAATCGATAAATCGATTATAAAAACCCACCCCTACTCAGCACCGGGGATTCAAAGGGTGGACAAACAGCCTTCGCACCTTCACAGCTACTGATGTCATATTCACAAACACTACTTAAAACTACTTTTCTCATCATCAACCCTTTGATTTTATTCTTATTACTACCACCATTGTCCTTGGTTTTTGGGTGGTGAAGGATTTGGTGTCTTGTCCTTTTGTATACTGTTTAGTCTGTGCGCTGAGTTTTCGGTTTTGACTTATGCAGTTTGACTTTTGAGCCTTTTATTAACATCAAGTCTGAGTATTAATGGAATTTGTTTTTCTGTGTTTGGTTGCTTTGGTTACTTTCCCAGCCTTCCCTAGCGTTCCTTTTCCAAGTTTCTCTATGTCGAGCTTTTGTTCAGCATTTCTGCGATGTGTTACTTCCTGTTTTAAGTTTTATTTTCTCCCAGTATTTAAGCCCCAATCTTAGTGTTTGTCATTGGCTGTTGTCTCTTCTCCCAGTTGGATTTGATTTTTGTGGTTTTGGAGTGCTATCTAACTACCATTGAACATGCACAGTATGTTCGATCAGTCTTCCTCTGGAATGTGCTGATTACGGCACCCGCTTCAGTGTTTTTTTCCAAGTTTGTCAGAGTTAAAATGAGCTTCTTGATGTCTGAGCTCAGTTGATACTTTACTTTATGTTATATGTCTCTATTTTCAAGTTGAGTAAAATATGACTGCCTCTCCCTCAGTCTGGTTCTACCAGAGGTTTCCTCCTGTTAAAACAGAGTTTTTCCTTCCCACTGTTGCCAAGTGCTTGCTCATCTCGATTCATCTGATTGTTGGTCTTGTGTCTGTTTTATTCTCCCGTCTTTAACTTAAAATATAGCGTGCCCTGAGATGACTGGTGTTGTGATTTGGTGCTACATAAATAAAATTTGAATTGAACTGAATGTTCATTTTTGCAATTAGGGTACCATTAGAGAAAGCAGGAAGGATTTAAGGTGGGTCAGCACACACACTGACTAGTTGCTGCTGTATGGGTGTGATGGTTTCCTTCAGGCTACTTCCACACTGGCCCGGATAGATTTGAAAACTGCGTTTTCATCTGAAAACTCTCCGCGTCCACACTATCGTTTTCATCTGTTTTCACAGAGTTGTGCGTCCACACTGAAACGGCCGAAAACGCTTACGTTCCAGTCGTGCGCATGCATGAAACGCAAGACAATTCGACCTGCCTCATTTCTGTCTGCCGCTTATTTACTTTTGGGCTCTTTGAAACATGGCAGAGATTTTTAAAATGGAGTAACAATGAGGTGGAGTTTGTCAGTCAGGTCCACCCCTCACTCACCCCAGTGTTTATCATACCGGGAAGGCGATGAAGAAAACACTCATCCTAATGGGACTTCCCCTTACTCTTGACATTGGATGGCATGACCACAACGTGTGCACATGAAACTACAGTTGTGGATGCAGTGTGTGTGTGAGAGAGAGAGAGACTTGTCTGTTTTGCCTATTAGAAAAGATAAATCATCCGTCCTATCTCCTCCAGCCTGTATCTGATTGTGTGATGGAGTGCGAGCTGAACATTGTGGCGGGAATACTAAACAGAGCGTTGTGACTGATGAGGACAACAAGGACAAAGAGGAGGAGGGTCAAACAGGATGATAATGGAAGTGTGAGCGTCGACACCTGTATGTAAACATAAAGCAGCATCAGACTGATGACCATGCTCCATCTGTACTCCCTCTGTTCAGTTTTTTCTTGTTGGGTTTAAACAACAGCAGAGAGACAGAAAACATGCCACGCCGAACAGAACATGCACACCGAGCCAGCACCTATTGATTTCAGCTGTCTGCTGTTTTGTGTGCAAAGACAACCTGACTTCAGGACAATCGATGCTAGCGTCATGCTTTGTTTACAATATTGGGCTGCCATTGTTAGTTCACTTTCAGATTCAGTTTTCATTGTTTAAAAATATTTAGTTATTTTCACCAGAAATGTTCATCAATCAAGCGTTCAGTTTACCTTACCTGGTATAAACTTACCATGGCCCCAACCTGTCACCAGGGGGCCCGAAGAGCAGACATGGTCCCGAACTCCTGTAGGCCGACCACCCACAGGAGACACCTTAGGTACTGGACTCTTCTCCAATCTGATATTGTCCTCGGTGAGAGGCAGCGTGCAGGGTTAGGTATTCTTGTGTACCATCTGCTTGCTGCCAGTACATTGGAGTTTCACTGATGAATAAAAGTCACTCTTCCCTGCACCTTTTGTAATAATGCCATCAGGTCTGCAGCCATATGTTAAGGACACTCGGATGACGAGAGGAGCTGAGCTGTCAACCTATCACCACCTGGTGGTGGGTTGGATCAGCTGCTGGGGGAGGATCCTGGGCAAACCTAACGTGTTTTAAGGGATACAGTGGAACTGGGAATCCCCTGGCACTGAGTTCCTGGTCTGGGAGATCTTCATCTCCCACTTCCTGCAGAACTTTGGCAAAAATCTGAGGGAGTGTGAGTAGAGGATGTTCCACACCTCAATAGCTGAGGCTACTGCAAGGAGTTGTGGCTGCAAGGTGGCTGGTGTCTGCCATGGTGGTAATTCCCAAAGCAGATGGTGGACACCAGAGGCGAAGGGAACCATTAAGCTGAAGAAGGAGTCCTGTTGGGTCCTAGCCTGTGGGACAACGGAGACATCTGATAGGTCCCTGAGGTAGTCATGGTCCCTATGGTCCCTATAGTAGACAAGAACCACCCTGAGCTCCTGTAGACTCTGAATGTTGTAGGACTGTCTTAGTTGACACGCCTTTGTTAAGGTGAAACAACAAGGAGGTTTTCATCCTGAAAATTGAATATCACAGAGATTATAGATATATATGCACCATAACAACCATCCTCTGAGAGGATGTGCAGATGGCATGGATGTGTAACTATTGCAGTGTGTTCTGTGCATTAGATGGAGGAGTTGTACAGGGAGATTCATTCACTGGTGCATTATGGGTAATCTCAGTCTCTAACTGAGTATGCTCCTGTGACTAGCCAGCACGTCATGGAGTGGGTGGGAGGTGTTATCCAACATTGTCTTTATCTTGGACAACATCCACCTCTCAGACACCACCCTAAGGGAGTCCACCTCCATCCCCACAACATTACTGGCCTTGCAGATCAGTTTATTGAGTCTGTTGGCATCTGTGACCCTCAGCCTGCTGCCCCAGCATGCAACAGTGTAGAGGATAGTACTGGCCACAACAGACTCATAGAAAATCCTGAGCATTGTCCGACAGATGTTGACGGACCTCAGAGTCGACTCTGGCCCTTCCTGTAAAGTGCAGTAGTGTTTTTAACCCAGTCCAGTTTATTGTCTATGTGTACTCCAAGGTATTTATAGTCCTCCACAATGTCCACATCGACCCCCTGGATTGAAACAGGGGTCACAGGTTTCCTGGTCCTCCTAAAGTCCACAATCAGTTCTTTGGTCTTCGCCACACTGAGCTATAGGTGATTCTGCTCGCACCACGTGACAAAGGAGTCGACCACAGCCCGGTACTCTGACTCATCACCCCTGCTGATGCATCCAACCACCGCAGAGTCATTAGAAACCTTTTGGAGATGGCAGGTCTCTGTGCAGTGGCAGAAGTCTGTGGTGTAGAGGGTGAAGAGGAAGGGAGAGAGTATGGTCCCTTGTGGTGCCCTTGTGTTGCGGATTACCTTGTCAGACACACAATGTTGACGCACATATTGTGGTTTTCCTGTCAGGTAATCAGCAATCAGTTTAATGAGGACCTCAGCCCAGTCAGCTCCTGCTGTTAATGTGTGAATGTCTTCAATGATTTACAATGTTTCAGTCAAATTCTTCAAAATCAATACGGAGGCGAATTGCCTCATTTAACTCCTAGAGTAGAGTTGAACAGGCACATTTCACACAGGCGGTCACAAAGCACTGTACACAAAATATTTTGGCACCTTGTCAAAAATGTAATCTGATTTTCTACAATTATCTCTAAGGAGCTTGGAAAGAAAAGCGTCTGGACTTCTTTAAGTTACTTGACGACGTTTCACCTCTCATCCGAGAAGCTTCTTCAGTTCTAGGGTCAAATGGCGGAGAGTCCCAGATTTAAATCCCGTGGGAGTTTCCCCACAAAGAGGTACAACAGGACCCCCTGATGATCCTCTACCTAATCACATGAGCCAAGGTGTGAAAATGGGTGTGGGTCACAATCAGCCAGGGTTTCGGGTGAGCTCATTGTAAGGAGCAAAATATTACAGAGACATGGTAAAAGAGAAAAGATGACTAAATATTAGGGGTGCAACGATACACAAAATTCACGGTTCGGTTCGGTTCGGTTCGATACTTTGGTGTCACGGTTCGATATTTTTTCGATACAAAAAAAATGTTCATGCCTTTTTAATTTGTCATTTATTAAAATTATAAATATATATTTTAACTCAAAAGTACAGTTTTTAAATTTAACCCTAACCCTTGTGCGTGTTTTTTATTTTGACAGCGAATGCGCACCTGCGGACCACTTATGTGCAGCCCTGGTTATTTAGCTCGTCATATTGCAGCCACAGAAATTCTTCTGTCCATGAAACCATAAAGCTGCACTTTCTTTTTGCCTTATAGTCTGATTTGTCATAACTTCTCCGTTTTGTGGTAAGCTTTTCTTTGGCTGTCACTTCTTCACCCTGACCTGTCTTATTTGGCTCAGCAGAACTAAAATATATCTCTGTCTGTGAAGGTTCTCAGTCATCCAGGTCATCGTAGTCAAATATATATCCTGCTGCTTTTACACACGCACTCACATAAGCTCAGCGATTCTCTGCGCGATCAACCTCTCACATGTTTAAGCTTGCTGCGGGAGATTTCACTTGTCATGTTTGCATAGTAAGCTACCAATTAATAAGACGATGTCAGAGGAATTGGTGCACAAATTATCATCACTCACAGATCAGTGCTGTCATTGCAAAGTGAAAGCAAAAAAACAAGCGCAAATTCAAACGCGATTTCAATATGTCACATATTGACAGTGGCTCACCGATGCCAATGACATAATTACCCAGCTACATTTCTGAAAGAATGCAAAAGCATTGACATATATTTTTCCTTCCTACGATAGCCCGACGGGCAGGGCAGAGATAGATTTTGGTAGCCCGACTGAAAAAATCGCTAGCTCCAGGACGTCGGGCTAGCGATATTGCGAGCCCTGTATCTGATTGAGGAATCACTCATCTTTGGAAAAGAGAGTTTATTACAGAGAAATGTCTCTTTCCAAAATAAAAGCTATACTATCCGCTTCTTCTGGGCTATATTCTCAGCAGCATAAGGAGAATCATGTGCTAACAGCTGTCTAAATGACTCGGCTAAAGTTAGTAGCATGCTTGTTGTTTTTGTCTTTGCACTAGGATGATGTCGGCGTAAATGTGCAGTCATATTCGTTGTGTTCCCACTAGTGCTTTCAGGTTAATCTCGTTGAAATGACCTTAACGCCACAACACAGCAAATCTCCGTTAACGAGCTACCGCCGATCGCCCCGTGCATGGGGCTAGACGGCCAACACGTTAACGAGCTAACTGCGCTAACACACTAGTTCCCACCCATGTAATTGAGCATTGCATGGCACATCCAACATACTGTTTTACTTTAGTGCATGACTCGACTACTCCGCCTAGGCTGCACTGTCGAGCCTAGGCGGAGTAGTCGAACGCAGATTCACTGAGCGCTCAACACAGACAGCATCGTCAGAAGGAAAGTTGATAAAATAAATTAAAAATTTTGTATTGTTCGATACATATGCGTACCGAACCGAAAGCACTGTATCGAACGGTTCAATATCGATACGAATATCGTTGCACCCCTACTAAATACACTCAACAAAAATATAAACGCAACACCTTTGTTACTGCTCCCATTCCCCATGGGATGGACGTAGAGACCTAAAATTCATTCCAGATACACAATATAACCATCCCTCCCAAACAGTGGTCACAAATCAGTCCAAATGTGTGGTAGTGGGCACATCTGCTATATTGAGATAATCCATCCCACCTCACAGGTGTGCCACATCAGGATGCTGATCTGACATCATGAGTAGTGCACAGGTGTACCTCAGACTGCCCACAACAAAAGGCCACCCTGGAATGTACAGTTTTGTCTCACAGCAAAATGCCACAGATGCCACAAGCAATGAGGGAGCGTGCAATTGGCATGCTGACAGCAGGAATGTCAACCAGATCTGTCGCCCGTGCATTGAATGTTCATTTCTCAACCATAAGCCGTCTCCACAGGCGTTTCAGAGAATATGGCAGCACATCCAACCGGCCTCACAACCGCAGACCTCGTGTAACCACACCAGCCCAGGACCTCCACATCCAGCAGGTTCACCTCCAAGATCGTCTGAGACCAGCCACCCAGACAGCTGCTGGAACAATTGGTTTGCACAACCAAACAATTTCTGCACAAACTGTCAGAAACCGTCTCAGGGACGCTCAACTGCATGCCCGTCGTCCTCATCGGGGTCTTGACCTGACTCCAGCTCGTCGCCGTAACAGACTTGTGTGGGCAAATGCTCACATTCGATGGCGTCTGGCACGTTGGAGAGGTGTGCGCTTCACGGATGAATCATGGTTCACATTGTTCAGGGCAGATGGCAGCTGAGAATGTCCCAGTTCTTGCATGGCCAGCATACTCACCGGACATGTCACCCATTGAGCATGTTCGGGATGTGCTTGACCGGCGTATACGACAGCGTGTACCAGTTCCCACGAATATCCAACAACCTCGCACAGCTATTGAAGTGGAGTGGACCAACATTCCACAGGCCACAATTGACAATCTGATAGACTCCATGCGACGATGTGTTGCACTGCATGAGGCAAATGGTGGTCACACCAGATACTGACCGGTTCTGGGTCCCCAGACCCCCAATAGTGCAAAAAACTGCACATTCCAGGGTGGCCTTTTGTTGTGGGCAGTCTGAGGTACACCTGTGCACTACTCATGATGTCAGATCAGCATCCTGATGTGGCACACCTGTGAGGTGGGATGGATTATCTCAATATGGCAGATGTGCCCACTACCACACATTTGGACTGATTTGTGACCACTGTTTGGGAGGGATGGTTATATTGTGTATCTGGAATGAATTTTAGGTCTCTACGTCCATCCCATGGGGAATGGGAGCAGTAACAAAGGTGTTGCGTTTATATTTTTGTTGAGTGTATATATGTATCTATAAATATAAATATATGTACACTAGTGATTAAATAAGAAAATCTTGAAAAGAAATATGATGGGAGGGCAGGTGGGATATTGCCAGTGTTGGGTAAGTTACTTTAAAATAGTAACTTAGTTACATTACTAGTTACTTCTCTCAAAAATAACTCAGGTACTTCAAGTTACTCGTTACTTTCAAAGTAACTAGTTACTAGGGAAAGTAACTTTGGCTTTACTCAGACTTCTCTTGTTAATGTGTTGCTTCCATAACTTTGCAGTCTTCTAGCTTGCTTACTTGCCACAGTGCACTGTGCCACCTACCAATAGAAAGGAAAAGATAATGTGCACATTTCCACGAGAGAAATCCCACGCCTGGACTGCTGCCATGATTCTAGCCTGCGTCACAGCGTCATGTGTGCTTTTTACATCCAACACAAAAACTGCAGTCGTGGTGCTTTGATTGTACTCAGAACTCGGAAATTCTGCCTTCTGAATAGGAAGATGTAGGTAACAGCAGACTGCAGCTGAGCTGCATACAGGGCTGGACTGGGACAGAAAATCGGCCCGGGCATTTTGACTAGAGACTGGCCCACCATTATAGGAAAAATCATAAAGCCTTTGAATGAAAATAAACACTGTTGTGACAGTGATGTACACTGTTCTGATGGTATATATGTATCAATCTATCAATTGTTTGTTGTAAGATTCAGATAATTATTTTTTAAAAGCTAGACATTTTAAATGAGAATAAGAAAGAAAAGTATTTCTTTGTGCCCCCCTCTCCCTGTTAATGCCCTACATGCCCCCCTGGCCACACTTTGCTAGACCCGCCCCTGCACAGTTACCAGCTGTCAGCTACCTAAAAAAGGATCCTGGTGTTATTTGTCTCTCAGAAACAGTTCATAACTTCAACTCCTTCATGTCACCTAAAAGGTAAACCTGTTTCTCCATCACAGCTCTGATGATTCAGTAAGGACATCTCCTGGTTTCATCTTCATGTTTCCCTCTCACCACAAATCCAAACCGACATCATGACCAGCAGCTTTACAGCTGTGGCTCCAGCAAACATCAGCTGATACTAGAAATTAATATTAAATAAATTCTAACAACAGCTGATCAAGCTTAAACGTGCTGCTGTTGTTTAGCGCAACATCCGCTGGTTTCCTCTTTCTGGCACAAAGTGAGCGATAAACAAACAAGAGAGCCGATCAGCTGATCATTGATCAGTTTCATGACTGAAGTAGAAACAGGAGAGGGAGGGGAGAGGATGAGAGAAGAAGAGGCAGCTGTGCAGCAAAGACACAGAATAACTCCAGCTTTGTGTCTTTTTCATTGCAGCTGAATTACGGGACAAACTGTTCCTTTTCACCTCAATAAGAAACACGTAATATTTTCTCTGAATACCAGACGGGACGGTTGGCAACTCTAATAACTTATGAACAAAATAAAGTTCAACATCAGTAACACAGCACCACCCAGCTGTATAGAAACTCCGTCATGCTAGCTAGCACGCAGTACGGAAAAAGTCAGCACAACGAAAATAAACTCCACCTAAGCTTGGTATCTGACCCAGAGAGACTGCAGGTCATAACTTCTTACCTGAAGTTCAGTTCACACTTGGACCAGCGGCCGCCTCGGGTCTCTTTTCCTTCTGCGTCCCCTTTCCCTCCTCCACCTGCTGGCCTCCACCACTTGCTAATGTTACTGAATCTGTGGAAGCTCCGCGATGCCACCACACGAAGTAACGAGTAACGACCCTATCTAAATTCAAGTAATGAGTAACGCGTTCCTGGTTTTGGCATAATAACTAGTTACCGTGCTCGTTACCACAATAATAACGTAGTTACTGTAACGCGTTACTTAATAACGTGTTAGTCCCAACACTGGATATTGCACAGGAATGAGCAGCAGAAAATTACAGTATTGCACATAAATATCAATAACAATAAAGTGGAGTGACCAGTGCAGATTAAACAGAGTACTTGTGAAGCTGCAGGGTAGCTTCTGAGTGCTGTGTTGTGTGTGTTTAAGTGTTGTGGTTGAGGTGTCGTATGGCTTGGTGGTAAAAACTGTGTTTAAGTCTTGTAGTCCGAGCAGACAGGCTCCTGTAACATCTGCCAAATGGTAACAAGGAGAACAGCTGATGTGCTGGGTGGCTGTGGTCCTTGATGATGCTGTGTGCTTTACGGAGGCATCGCTGGAGATAAATGTCCTGAATGGCAGGAAGCCTCGTGCCAGTGATGTGCTCTGCTGCCTTCACCACCCTCTGTAGTGATTTACGGCTGCTGGCAGAGCAGCTTCCGTACCAAACTGTGATGCAGCTCATCAGCAAGCTCTCAATTGCACACCTGTAGAAATGTGAGGCAATGTTGGCGTTCATGCCAAACTTCCTCAGCCTCCTCAGGAAGTAAAGCCGCTGGCGAGCTTTCCTGATAGCAGTGTCTGTGTGAAGGGTCCAGGAGAAGTCCTCAGTGATGTTGACTCCAAGGAATTTGAAGCTGCTGACCCTTTCGACCTTGACACCGTTGATGTGGATGGGCTGGTGTTCTCTGACTGGTCGTTTCGGGAGTCCACTATCATCTCTCTAGTTTTGCTGATGTAGCTTTTTGTAGCTGCTTGTGGGGTCTCGCTTTAAGGCTTCGTAGGTAGGTATTGTTGTTACTGAGCAGAGTAGTGATCTTTAAACCTAAAGAAGTCCAGATGCTTTTCTTTCCAAGCTCCTTATGACCTGGATGACTGAGAACCTTCACAGACATACAATTATGTCAAATAATTTGTTTTAAATAGCAACTTTGAAATGAGCCCATCGTTGGCATCAAGACTCTGTTTCTTCAGTATTCAAGTTTAAAATAGGATGAAAAAAATGGTAGATGGCCTGTATTTGTATAGCGCTTTACTAGTCCCTAAGGACCCCAAAGCGTTTTACACATCCAGTCATCCACCCATTCACACACACATTCACACACTGGTGATGGCAGCTACATTGTAGCCACAGACACAATGAAACACGACCTTACCTCAGTGAACTGTTGATGTTGGATAGCAATGTGGGACAGATGCTGGTAAGAGTCTCTGACAGGACAGAAGGAGGTAATATATCTAAAGAGCATGATGAGGATTTCTTTTCACCCAGTTAAGTCAAGTGTAACTGTAGTAGTAAATGACCCAGGAGACTAACGACCATCTTCATAAGAGGAGGCACTTGAAGAGAATTTGGATCTCAAGTCCATCACCTTATTCACAAAGTGATTGAGAAAAGTATTACAATCTTCATCAGGAAGTAACAGCTTGAGGAGAAACAATACAGTTGATGGTATCAAATAGTACTCTTGGATTATTCTTATGAAGTAAGAGGATCTAGAAATTTTCCAAATAAATTATTTAAAATAACAGGTTGATTGTGCAGTGTGCAAGCAGAGCAAAGGCCCAGGTCCTCTGTTTAAGGTACAGATAAATGGGAGCCATGATAAGCTGCTGTATGAGTGGGATTACAGCTGTTGGCATCACAGGCCCCCATTTAGGGCCTGCTGAGCGCCCTGAGTTTGTCTGATAAATACAAACAGAAAGTTGTTCACTACGCTTTGCATCACTTGACAGTGTGACGAAGACTCTAAACTATGACTGTCAGATATTGTCAAGCCCAGCAGAGTCAGCTGTTTTTCCTTTGCAGCTTGGTGTTGCAGCCGCTGAGCTTTATTTCTCATGATGATGCTGAAATTAGATGCAAATTCTTAGGAAGGAGAACGGAATGAAGACCACAGAGATCAGTGAGATATCACAGAGATGAAGCTTGAGGGCGACAACAATAAAAAAACAATAAAAATGGATGTCCAAAGAGGCGATGCGAGTGTGATGGATGGTTTTTCATAAAATGGACAATGTTGGGTTAGAAGGATGCTCCAGGCAGCAGAGAGAGATGAGCAGAGTGATGGTGGGAGATGAAGATGAAGACTGGCTTCAGTGCTGAAGAAACAAATGTAAAAAAAAAGACAGATTTTGATGTCCAGGCAGAATTTACTGACAGTCAAAATAAATTAGCTAAAAGTGACAAAAAATAGATATTTTATTTTAGGCAAACTGATTTTTATCTTCTTTACTTTTGTTAACAGCAAACTCAAAATAAGAAATCACCTCAAATACTTTCAAATCAGTTACTAAATAACAAATTACATGAGGACATGCCATGGATGTTTTACATTTCCACTTTATTAAACTTTAATCATCTTATTCTCCATCTCAGACCAAATATGAAATTAACATGAGCTACATTTTCAGTCAGGCATGCATCAGTATGTAAATGTGATAAAGAGCAGAGGACACTCTTCTCCTGCAGTCATGCTTTAACGAGTCTGTACGGACTGTTACTGCGTTCCAACATGACAAACCGCAACTGTGTTCCAGTGCTACGAGTGATTGAATTATTTTTATGGCAGGTTGCTCTCAGGTCTCTAATTAAACAAACTGAATTAATTTTGCTGATTTCTTCCATGCAGGAGGGAGTGCCGCTTCACATCTAACCGGATCATTCACCCCTCGCCACACAGTGTGGCTTCAAGGCCTGAGAAGTTTGTGAGGCTGAAAATTCACAAGCTTGTGTCAAAGCACAGTGAGGTAGAGCACGCTGACAGCAGACACGCGTGCTCCATATCATGTGCCCTATCAGTGTCCCGTTCATGTTAGCTCCTTAGCAGAGCTTGGGAATCGCAGTGCATTCTGGGTAGTCACAGACATGTTTTTCACGCAGAACCAAAACACAGATGGATGCCATCAAGCAATGAGGAGGAAAAGACACCTGAAGGATGAGCAGCTGGATTCAGAGGCAGAGCAGAGTTATCAGGAGGTTTTTAAATCAAATCAAATCAAATCACTTTTATTGTCACATCACATGTGCAGGTACATTGGTACAGCACATGTGAGTGAAATTCTTGTGTGCGAGCTTCACAAGCAACAGAGTTGTGCAAAATACAATAATATAAACAAGCAAAATATAAGAATGGCTACATCTGAAACTAATAAATATATGTACACAGTGTTGGGGAGTAACGGAATACATGTACCGCCGTTACGTATTTAAAATACAAAATACGAGTAACTGTATTCCGTTACAGTTTAAAAAGGTGGTATTCAGAATACAGTTACTTTGTTGAAATAAATGGATTACACTGCGGTTTCATTTTGTCGCGGGTCAGGACTGTTTGGGTTTTGTTTGACAGCTACGTTCTGTAGTTCCAGCCGGCAGCGTTACGGTTGCCATAGTTACAGGGCGACGCGCTCTCTCTCTCTGCGACTGTGTGTTTCCTGGGTGAGAGAGCGCCTTTTCGTTGTTGTTGTTGTTGTTGTGCTAAGCTAACAGGCAGAATACTACAAGCATAGCTCTAAAGAATGTAGCATCATGGGCAGTGTAGTCTGTGTTGCAGGGAGAATGGACTGCCATACACGTTATGGGTCTGTGAGCGCTAGGAGGGAGAAAAAGGGGAGTGGAAAAGTACGAGTTGTCATCGAGGAAAAACGGGAGCTGGAAGCATGTAAATATAATAATAACCACTGCAGCCAAGAAGAGTGCCTGACGAGCCCAGTTGTAAGTAAGCTATTAAGACTCGACTGTACGCTGTGTTCGTGTTTTCCTCCGAAACAATGAGTTCTGTTGGAGCAGCCTTTCAACGCCTCTCTCTGTCTCTCGCAAGCAGAGTTGACCCAGACAACAAAGTAAACCTATTTTTCGGCTACGAGCCTGACACGGAACCGACGTATTAGTCAGAGGTCCCTTTACTACGGGTTCGGAGCCGCGGACCTTCAGTAATAGTAATAAATCACACAGCAATAGTACATTCATGTAGTTGTAAAAAGCATGATAATATATTAAGTAATCCAAAGTATTCAGAATACGTTACTCTCATTGAGTAACGTAACGGAATATGTTACAGAATACATTTTGGGGAATGTATTCTGTATTCTGTAATGGAATACATTTTAAAAGTAACCTTCCCAACACTGTATGTACAATATATAATAGTATATGCAAAAAAAAAATTTTTTTTGGATGTGTATACTAAATGTTTTTCTACGTGTGTGTGTGTGTGTGTACACATATTTTACAAATTAAATAAACAATAAATAAAATATCTAAAAATATACAGAGTTGTGGCATTACTGTACAGTATGGAGTGCATAATGTTGAAGTTCCAGTAGTGAAGGTGAGGTGTCTATGACGTGTTCAGCAGTCTGATGGCCTGGTGGAAGAAGCTGTCTCTCAGTCTGCTGGTACGGGACCGGATGCTGCAGAACCTCCTTCCTGATGGAAGTAGTCTGAACAGTTTATGGCTGGGGTGACTGGAGTCCTTGATGATCCTCCCCGCTTTCCTCAGGCAGCGCTTCCTGTAGATGTCTTGGAGGGAGGGAAGCTCACCTCCAATTATCCGTTCAGAGCACCGCACTACTCGCTGGTCCTGAGGATGCGGGGGTTCATGCCAAATCTTTTCAGTCTCCTGAGAAAGAAGAGGCGCTGCTGCGCCTTCTTCACTGTTTTGTTTGTGTGTACTGACCACGTAAGATCCTCAGCCAGATGTACACCAAGGAACCGGAAGCTGCTCACTCTCTCCACAGCAGCGCCGTTGATGGTGATGGGGGTGTGTACTTCTCTGCACCTCCGGAAGTCCACTATCAACTCCTTTGTCTTTGCGACGTTGAGGGTGGGATGGTTGTCTTGACACCAGTGGGTCAGGGCGCTGACCTCCTCCCTGTAAGCCGTCTCATCACCGTTGGTGATAAGACCCACCACTGTAGTGTCGTCTGCAAACTTCACAATGATGTTGGAGTTGTTAGTGGCTGTGCAGTCGTAGGTGTAGAGTGAGTATAGGAGAGGGCTCAGTACACACCCCTGTGGAGCACCAGTGTTCAGTGTGATGGGGGATGAGGTGATGCTGCCCAGTCTGACCACTTGGCGTCTGTCAGACAGGAAGCTAAGGATCCAGCTGCAGAGGGAGCTGCTCAGTCCTAGATCCTGCAGTTTCCTGTCCAGCTTCGAGGGAACGATGGTATTGAATGCTGAGCTGTAATCTACAAACAGCATTCTCACATACGTGTCTCTCTTCTCCAGGTGTGACAGGGCAGTGTGTAGTGTCAGGGCTATGGCATCATCAGTGGACCTGTTGTGGCGGTATGCAAACTGTAGAGGGTCCAGTGAGTCGGGTAGTGCAGAGCAGATGAAGTCCCTGACCAGCTTCTCGAAGCATTTGCTTACGATGGGGGTCAGGGCTACAGGTCGCCAGTCGTTCAATGAGGAGGTGGTGGAGGATTTGGGTACAGGGACGATGGTGGCCATTTTGAAGCAGGCTGGGACTACAGACAGAGAGAGGGAAAGGTTGAAGATGTGCGTGAACACTCCAGCCAGCTGAGCCGCGCATGACTTGAGGACGCGGCCGGGAATCCCGTCCGGACCAGTAGCTTTGCGTGCGTTCACCTTCCTGAAGCACTTCCGCACATCCTCCTCAGACACAGTGTGCGCACTGACGTCATCCGCGGTGCGCACACTGTCCGGTCTCATGGTGTTCGCTGTGTCGAATCTAGCGTAGAATACGTTTAGATCCTCACACAGAGAGGCCGTGGTCTGCGGTGTGCTGGGTTTCCCTCTAAAGTCTGTGATCGTGTTTAGTCCCTGCCACATACTCCGAGGGTTGTCAAACTGTTGCTCCACCCTGTCCCTGTACTCACGTTTGGCTGCTTTGATCGTCTTCTGGAGTGGGTAATTTTATCATTATTTATATCATTAGGATGCAGGGTGTAACTGATTTCTGTATTTTTTACATAATAAAAACTCCATCACCAAACTTACACATACACACCATTCTGTTCCCAAATAAAACATTAAAACTATACAACTCATACATGATCACACACTTGATTTGTCCATAACCAGTTTTTAACCTTTGCCTTAAACAAACTGAGTGTAGAGCATTCTCTAATGGGTTGAGGAAGACTGTTCCACAGATGGCCTCCCTGGACAGAGAGGACGTTCTGCCCAAATGCTGTCCGTCTGTGGGGTATAAACAAGTCTCCTCGGATTGAAGCTCGAGTGGTCCTGTCTGAGCTTTCTTTATGCCTAATGAACTGCTTTAGTGGTGGTGGAGCAAGGGAGTGTAAGACTTTATATATTAAACTCACTCTTTTAAGTTTCACTAAGTTATTGAAGTTCAGTAATTTATGTTTTTTTAACACATGACAGTGGTGGTGGGAGGTCGGTTTTTTGTCAAGTAGTTTTAAACTTCTTTTATAAATGTTTTCAATAGTTTTAAGTGTTGTTGGACAAGCAAGTGACCAGGACGTCAAACAATAGTCCATATGAGAGATGATCATTGAGTAAAAATAAGTTTTTGCAACATTCATATTTAAATTATTACGTATATGATTAAAATTTCGATTATTAAATTTAAGTACCTGCGACACTTTATTTATGTGACTCTTAAAGGATAATGTTGGGTCTAGAATGACCCCAAGATATTTAAATTCTGGAGCTAATTCAAGCTCTACTCCATCCAGGAATATGTTTGACTGCTTCAAGTTTCAGGGGTGTTTTGAAAAATACATGCAGACAGTTTTTGAGGTGTTCAACATTAGGCATGAGTCCTCCAGCCAGCTATGCATTAATGCTAAAGCAGCTGTAAGATCTTTTGCCACCAGCTGGACACTATTTGCTTGCGTATATATAACTGCATCATCCGCATACATTTGAGCAAATATATTTGGACAGACTTCAGGTAAGTTATTGATAAAAAGAGAGAACAATAAGGGCCCAAGAACAGATCCTTGAGGAACCCCTGTATCACAGTCTAAATATGGAGATTTAACTCCATCCAACACCACACACTGTTTCCTGTGTGAGAGATATGAGGCAAACCCCTGAAGAGCCTGACTGGAGATATTAAACTGAGTCAATCTGCACATCAATATCTGATGGTTTACAGAGTCGAAAGCCTTCTTCAGATCTAAAAATACAGCTCCAACACAGGGACTCTTGTCCAGCAAGCTCTTCAAGTTCTCCACTAACATACACAGGGCAGTATCTGTGGAGTGATGTGCCCGAAAGCCAAACTGCAATGGATGTAATGAGGGTTGGGTGTTTTCTAGGTGAGCAGTGAGGAGTTTAACCACCCACTTCTCAGCTATTTTAGATACGACCGGGAGTATGCTTATGGGGCGATAATTAGCCATGTCAGTCTTCACACCTGCTTTGAAAATTGGTGTAACTGCAGCAATTTTCCAATCTGTTGGAACAATGGAGTGTTTGAAAGACATAAAACACGAGTTGTTGGACGTACGAGCAGATCCATATGTTCCTTTAGGAAATTTGTGTTAATACCATATACATCAAGTGCTTTTGATTGTTTTAAACCTGTAATTAGTTTAGCAACTTCAGTGTCTGAAATATGAGTGATGGTGAACAAATTTTGACCAGCATCATTTACATTATCAGAGCATACGACTGAGTCAAAGCTCTGACTGATCTCCTTAACAGATGAAATAAAGAAAGTGTTTAAGTTACTGGCAATAGATAGAGGCTCTCTAACAATAGAGTTATTTACATAAAGTTCAATTGTATTTTTACTTTTGTTTGAATGACGGCCTAGTAATTTATTTAAGTGTTGCCAGATCTTTACCATTACCTTTGGCTCTTTCAATTATATTTATAAAAATTTTTGCTTTGGCCTGTCTCAAACTTCTTGTTACTTTGTTCTGCATTGAAGTAAATCTCTGTCTGTCCAGAGTTAGACCTGTTTTCAGGAACTGCTTTAGTAATTGATCTCTTGTTTTCATTAAATTCTTGCACTCTTTGTTTAACCAGGGCAAATTAGATGTTGTCTTTATTTTTTGTCGACTTCTAATTGAGTATGTTGATATAACATCCTTAACACTGTCAGTGAAGTGACTGCTGCAGAATTGTGGATCATCACTACACAATAAAGGCTCCCAGTTAACTGATGCTAATGCTTCTGCTACATTTTGTCGCTGACTTCTTGGTATGAATTCATAAAAGGATCTCCTATTAGATGAACTTTGAAAGTCATTCTTAACCTGTGATTTTATAAGTTTTCTAGAAAATAATATAAAATTGTGGTCTGAAATACCAGTGATAAAATTATAAGATTTAATAATTCGCTTGGGCTTATTACTGAAAACCAGATCTATTTTAGTTTTAGAGTGTCTTGTTATTCTTGTGGGTTGTTCAATGTGTTGAGTAAAGTTCAAAGTCTCCATTATGCCCTTGAGTGTTTTTCTGTCCTTTTCACAGTCCCAGTTGACATTAAAATCTCCCATTACAATTATTTCATTAGACTTATTATTTATAGCATGATATTTAAGTAATATCTGTAGTTGTTCATAAAAAATATTCTTTGCGGAAGGAGGGCGATATAAACAGATCAACGTAAATGACATTTACGTTGATGCAATAATCAATAATCAAAAATGCAATAATCCTTTCTGTCATCGTTGTATTTTTACTCAGTTGTATATAGTATTTGTATTTGTATTCTATTTTTATCTTATTGTATATTTATTTTATTTTATTCTACTGTATATAGTATTTTATTTTATTCTATTCTGTACAGTTGTGTACTGTATTTATTCTTATTGTATTCTAATTTTTGCCTCATAACTTTTGCACTGTCCACTTCCTGCTGTGACAAAACAAATTTCCCACGTGTGGGACTAATAAAGGTTATCTTATCTTATCTTATCTTATCTTATCTTATCTTATCTTATCTTATTTCTGGGGAAAGAGTGATTTTAACAGAAATATGTTCTATTTCAACATCTATTGGTGAACTAAGTAAAGAGCAATCTAGGTGTTTTTTTACATACACAAGTACTGTATTCCTCCTCCTCTTGTTCCAATTCTATCCCTTCTGAATACTGTGCACTCTGGAAAGACAACCGCAGACTCAGGAGAAGAACTTGTGAGCCAAGATTCAGAGATACCCAAAAATAGAAATATTGGAATTGCTTAGAATATGTTCCAGTTGCTCATGCTTTGGTAACATACTGCGAATGTTAATGTGTCCACATAGAAGCCCCTTTGGTTTATTTTTAGTGTCCCAGATTACTTTAGCCTGATTAAATGTCTTGCAGATCTTTGTTCCTCTGTAAATTTTAATAGCAGGATTTCTTGTCCTTTTGTTGACAATGCTATGAGCATTTAATGATGAGAAACCCTTTACCGGAGACTGTAGTTTGGGTACAGCAGGTGGGGGCCCAGACAGCCGAGGTGGAGACCCAGACAGCCTAGGTGGAGGTCCGAGCAGCTGAGGTGTAGGCCCAGGCAGCTGAGGTGTAGGCCCAGGCAGCCAAGATTGAAACCCAGGCAGCTGAGGTGGAGTTCCAGGCAGCTGAGGTGGAGACCCAGGCAGCTGAGGTGGAGACCCAGGCAGCTGAGGTGGAGGCCCAGGCAGCTGAGGTGTATGCCCAGGCAGCCAAGATTGAAACCCAGGCAGCCGAGGTGGAGGCCCGAGCAGCTGAGGTGAAAGCCCAGCTAGCTGAAATGTAGCCCCAGGCAGCTGAGGTGGATGCCCAGGCAGCCGAGGTGGATGCCCAGGCAGCTGAGGTGTATGCCCAGGCAGCTGAGGTGGATGCCCAGGCAGCCGAAGTGGATGCCCAGGCAGCTGAGGTGGAAACCCAGGCAGCTGAGCTGGAGGCCCAGGCAGCTGAGGTGGAGGCCCAGGCAGCCGAGGTGTATGCCCAGGCAGCCGAGGTGGAAACCCAGGCAGCTGAAATGGAGGCCCAGGCAGCTGAGCTGGAGGCCCAGGCAGGCCTAGGCTAACTAGGCTAATTAGTTGTAGCCAGTCCAAATCACTGATGTTTGAATTAGGTCCAGGATTTAGTTCTAAATCACCAGCCAAAAGTAGCATCAGAACAAGTTTCAGAATCTCCAGCGATAGTTGTGGTATATTTGATTGTTCATGTTTACCTGGGGGTGGTCTAGCATGACCAAAATCCAAGAATCTTGTGAACAAAAGATGTTGACTCCATTTGGCTGGGAAAGTGGTATAATTATTCAGCTTTCTTGGACATGTCAAACTCCACAGAAGATAAAAATGTATAAAAACAAAAAGACAAGTTGATGTCAAGATCCAGGGGTTTTTAGATGGTTTTTTAGGTGGGTTTTTTGGCAAACGCACAGGACCTGCCAAGCTGTGTGTCTGCACCCTAGCACCCATCTTGAGAGTATGTCCAGCCGTCCCTGTATGCTTCAGGAAAAACTGAACAGGATGGAGGTGGACCCCTGCCTGGTCGCTTGGATCTCCGACTACCTCACCGACAGACCACAGTACGTCAGGCTGAAGGACATCACGTCTGACACAGTGGTCAGCAGCACAGGAGCACCACAGGGAACTGTGCTGTCCCCTCTTCTCTTCACCCTGTACACCTCTGACTTCTGCTACAACTCTGAATTATGCCACATTCAGAAGTTTGCAGATGACACAGCCATCATGGGGTGTATCTGGGATGATCAGGAAGAGGAGTACAGAAGTCTGGTGAGGAACTTTGTCGCATGGAGTCACACAAACCACCTGCAGCTCAACACCTCAAAGACCAAGGAATTGGTTGTGGACTTCCGGAGGTCCAGAGAAGGTCCACTGCCGGTTCAGATAGAGGGGGAGGAGGTGGAGGTGGTCAACAAGTACAAGTACCTCGGGCTGTGGGTGGACAATAAACTGGACTGGTCATGCAACACAGAGCACCTGTATAAAAAAGCCCAAAGCCGACTGTACTTCCTCAGGAGGATGAGGTCTTTTAACATCTGCAGGAAGCTCCTGCCACCAGTCGGTGGTTGCTGGAGTACTTTTCTATGCTGTGGTGTGCTGGGGGAGCAGCACAGCAAAGAAGGACTCATCCAGGCTGGAGAAACTGATCAGGAGGGCTGGCTCTGTGGTCGGCATGAAGCTGGACACTCTGGTGACAGTGGCAGAGAAAAGGACATTAAAGAAACTGATGGACATTATGAACAATGCTGGGCATCCTCTGCACACGGCCATAAACAATCAGAAGAGTCTGTTCAGTGACAGGTTGCTTCTCCCAAAGACAAGAACCAACAGACTTAAAAACTCCTTTGTCCCACACGCCATCAGACTGTTTAACTCCTCTCTGGAGGGGAGAGGGAGGGGAAACAGGAGGACAAAGGAGGGGGGAACAACTAAGCTGTAGTGCCTCTGCACCTCACTGTGCAATACCTTTTGTGCAATACTTTTGTTAATAGTCAATGGTGCAATAGAGCTCAATACTTGAAATGTGCAATTCCCTTGTATTCTTATTCCTATTTATTCTATTTATCCCTTTTGTATATTTTATTCATATATGTCTCTGTGTTTATATATGTGTATATATATAATATTCTGCTCACGTTCTGTAACTTCTGTCGGTGCTGTGCTATTGGAAACCGAATTTCCCAGAGGAACCCACCCGAGGGATTAATAAAGTTTGATCTTATCTTATCTTATCTTATATCACAGTCAGTCAAACACACTCACAGCAGTTATTACACACACTATTATTATTGTTATTTTACTTTGATAGAAAAAAACAGAAACAACAAAAACAGAGAACTGGTCTGAAGGTGCAGGCAACTGGACGATGACAGACAATGTAAAACAAGAACAATGAAAATTAGATTTAATATGTAAAACGACAAAGAAGCAGTGAAGACCTAGTCAAAGGAGATTTTCCAGGAACACTTCAACCCTTGTTTGGTTTGAATTAAAATAACACCTTTTACAACAATAAAATGTTCCCTTTGAGCCAGAAGGGAAAGAAAAGGAACACACACATGTAAAGGAAGCTCTTAAAACATGGGCTTCCATCAAAGATGCTCAGAGAAGAAGGTCAGACACCAACGAGGAAGAATCACAGGGCCATCCCTCATGTAGCAGGTTTATCAGAGATGCTCAGTCTTCTCCAAGCAGTACTTCAACCCAGCAACACACTCAGACACAAACTGGTTCATCACAAACACAAACTCAACCACGTAGCTGTGCAGAGCTCAGACCTGGAGACAGCAAACAGCCACAACATAGAAGAGCCACCTCCACGGGACCAGGCTCAGCTGTACATCTGCGTCTAAAGGTCAAAGGTCACTCTTTGAGGATGCCAATGTTCACATGTTGGACAAAGACAGATGGTTTGAAAGAGGAGTGAAAGAAGCCATTTATGTCCACTGTGAACGACGGGGCTTACGACACCAACTGTCTGCCATCTATAATCCAGTTTTGAGATCCTTCCCAGATGCCTTAACGCCCACTCACACCCTGGGCCAGCTGTCCTCAGTGAGTCACATGATAGGGCGGGGCTTGGTTTCACAGCAGGTTCAACTGAAACTTCTGCTGATTTTGACCTACACCTGTTTTCACACCTTGGCTCGTGTGATTAGGTAGAGGATCAATAGGAGGTCCATGACCCTCTTGGGGGACACTCTCACAGGGCTTAATAATATAACATAATATAAGGACCCAATAATAATAATAATAACAATAATACCCTCTTAAGTTCCATTTTTATAGTATTTGTTGTAGTTTTTATACTTTGAAATGTGAATGGAAAATCTTTGAACAGAAGCACCAGAGCTAACTCTTGATTTGTTGCTGGTGATACAATGAGTGCTAGAGGTTATATTAGATCCCACCTCGGTTCAAACACATCACATAAAATCACACAAACCTGCCAAATTAGAGAAAGAACAGCTCAAGTTCTAACTCTTGAGCAGGGAACGTGGTCACTGGAGTCAAAGAGCCAATCGCAGCTGAGGAAATGAACAGAAGTGTATGATTTCAGCTGATGAGGATTGCACATGACTGGTTTTCAGTAGTTTACAGAAACAGATGGCCGGAAAATGCACAATCGCCCTAACCACAACAGGAAGCCATTCACAGTGAACCGAACCTCGGCCATGGGGGCGTACGGCACATCTCATGAGGTCGTTTGTTTGCAGTTTCGACAGTTCGTCAGCATTGAGACATATTTAAAGTTCCTGTCCCTGGTATATGATGAATATCACTGCTGTATGAAATAAGCTTCTCCTTTAGTTTGAGCCAAACCCTCCACAGGGAGTGCTCTCTAATTGTTTCCTGAAGCCAAATTGGAAGCGCTGCCTGCTAAGTGAGAGCAGCAAAGAGTGCTGCAGCGAGGGTGCTCACAATTTTGCCAATTACTTCAATCAACAAGGTGGCAGCAAACGAGAAATAAGAGGAAGTGTTGTTCACTGATGGAGGTGGCGCTTCTAAAGAGGTTAAATATTGTGCTGGTCTTCCTGAGGCAAAATGAGGCAAAGAAGCTCATCCCTGTTATTTATCTTTTTGCAGACAGCAGCAGGCTGTACCGTGGCCTGGATGCACTAACAGGCTGATTAATGACTCTGGTGTGTGGTCTCACCTTCAGCTGGCTGCGAGGAGGAGGAGATACCTAACAAGGTTCACCTCCATCACAGAGGAGCAGCAATATTTCTGTGCTCAATGACATTCGATGCTCAGACAGTCAGTCTTCTGCTTATTTATCAGATTATCTCCACATCAATCAAATAATGCAAACTTAATGTCTGTGAAGGTTCTCAGTCATCCAGGCCACCGTAGTCTACGGAGCATGGAAAGTAAAGTGTCCGGACTTCTTTAGGTTTTCTCACCACACTCTCAGAGACCACTGCTGGTGAACTGAATTTAGAGACACCGTGGTTACTGAGATGCTTTTAGTGTGAGTATAAATGTGAGCATCATTTAAAATAAACTGAAAGCTTATGTAATGTTTGTGGCAGGAGGGGCTGGACTCTGAGATGGCGAACTTAAAGCAGCAGCTTTTATTTGGTGGCAAAAACAAACTGAGAAATAAAAGACACAAGTAAGGCTGGGCCATATTATACCATTCATGGTAATACCGGTATAATGTTGGGCAACGATAAGAAAATAAAATATCGCGATAGAATATGGGTAAAACGCGCATGCACATGGCCGAAAAAGCATGGCGGCAACGGAGAATAAGAAAGGGGAAAGTGGATCATTGAATGAAACAGATGAACCAGAACTGGTTTTTGGAACTTCAGTGATGTAGAACTGGTTTGGTGTTTGTCCGTCACATACCCACCAAAGCACATTTTTGTAGAACATGCAAGCGGCCGTCGTTATTGCCGTATTTGTCGGACTAAGGTGCTCGTAAATCTGGGAGTAATCTAGGTCCTAAACTCTGTATGCTTCAGGTCCTAAAGTCAAATGAACACTGCGGCATCACTGAGAGTTAAAAACTGTCTAAATTCTTTCATCTTTAATAAAATGATCAGCGTTGCTGCTTTACCAGGTGTAACAGTTAAGTTTAACATCCAGGCATCCATGAAAATGGGGAAACACAGGATGGCTGCTGTGTTTGCTTCGGATTACTCGGATTATGGCTTGTCACGTGCTCCATAATGTTGTGCTGTGGACATTTATGTGCTTTTTTGTGCAGAGGAGTTTTTTTGTTTCCTGTTCTCATGCTGTCCTCGCAGGAGCTCAGCGAGAGTAGAGGTCTCTTTTTTCCTCTTGTACTTTCCCATTGTAGTGTATATTTCAGTGTTTTTTTCTGTAGCGCTACCGATCTCCGACCTGTATCCCCATGTGATGTCTGTGTTGTGTGTGTAAGGTCGGGGGGTGTCCTATTTCACTGCAGGGCAACCTGCACATGGCGAATAAAGCCTTGATTGATTGATTGATTGATTGATTGAAGCAGAATTTATTACACTTAACGGAGTTAGAAGCTAGCAGGAAGTTAGTGGAAGTTAGCTCGCTAGTTTCGCTAGTTACCTAAACATGATATAGCACGTTCTGACTGAGAGATTTCTGAACAAATTTAAATGTACAGCTCTGCTATCACTTCCTTCATCATATCTTTATTTACTTTTTCCTTTATCAGTAGAGCCAAGATTCACCATGGTGACAGGTAAATACTCTGACAAGCTGGTTTTGTGCTCCATTAGTTTTTGTATCCTGTCCTGATGTCCTGACCTGAATTATGGTCTGAATGCTTTGTAGCCCTCCTCTGATTAATGTTTGTGTTTTAGTTACTTAATTTTTTTATTCATACTACTGACTATTGGATATTAGATTAGGGGTAAAGGCTGACGAAACATAAGAAGAAAGGAGATAATGGGAGGGGGTGGGTGGGGTGTTGAGGGTGACGTAAACGGACCTCCAACGGCTGCTTCTGTTACAAAGCACACTTGTGATACTCAGCACCTAAAACACCAAACAGAGGGGGGATACATAAATATACTATGTTGTGTGTGTGTGTGCGTGTGTGTGTGTGTGTGTTTGAGCAGCAGGGAGGGGCCACATTTTTAATGCCGCTGTCCTGAGACGTTTGGTTGGCTACTCCCTGTTTGAGTCAGCGCTGCATGCTCTGCATCTGCGAACAGCATGCGGCTGTTAATGCAGTCAGCGATCAGAAACATATAGCTGCTGAACGCTGTGTCAAATCAAACTTGCTGTGCTGATTGGATAGAAAATAATTCGCTATGTATTATTTCTGGAGTCCTATTTCTGGAGTAATTTAGAGATTTTCAGGAGGTCCCATCCGTCAGATAGCAGCTCAGAGACCCCCATATTCTCCACACAGTTCTGTATTACACTCTGCCAGCCTCATTGTGCCTCCATTGCTATGTTTCTCCGTCCAGAAAATTTCAGTTTCCCAGGACCTTTGCACATGTCATCTCCATCTCTGCTGCTGCCGATAGGAGACTCCACAGGAATACTGATCAGCCGGACGGATGGGAGAAAGGTCTCATCAGTAGAAACCCAGGCATTCAGGTTTAATGCCTTGATGTGAGAAAAAGAATTACCGGTAAAAATTAATTTAATTACCGGTTTTATGAAACTTTATGTTGAAGTGTTTAAATGACATCTCAGTGGGACTTCCTGTTGAATAAAAGTGATAAATAAATAAATTTAATGAAAATTTACAAAGTGATATAAAAATGAGTGTTCACGGCTTGTTGGAGTGATTGTTTTACTCAGTGAACTACGAGAATGACATCATGAGTGAAGGTCCGAGAGGTGAGCTGGAGGCAGCACAAACTGGACATGATGACAATGCTTAAAGTTTTAGAGCCATAATGAGCAGCTTTACTGTTGTACTTGTTATAAAACTGGTTACGATGAGCCTTCATTGTTTTGTAGTTACACCCCCTGGAGTCCAGGGTAGTGTTTGTTTAGGTTTACCAGAATCCATCATGATATTTCCTACAGGCACCAGAGGACACCTATAACAGCCAGGCACAAACCACCGAGCAGATCCTAAATGATCTAATCATGGTGTTTTTTCAGTTACTACCAGGTTATTGAATCATTCAGTAATGTACGGGTTTACTGTTATTATGCTAGATGTTTCTTTGAGATAAAAGGGAGGTTTTTCTTCCCACTGTCGTCAAAGAGCTTGTTCATACAGTAGGGGGTTGTCTGACTGTTGTAGGGTCTATCTTACAATATAAAGCGGTTTGAGGTGGCTGTTGTTGTGATCTGTTGCTAATAAAACTGAATTTCATTTAACTGAATGTTAATCAAAGTGCACCAACAGCGCAGCAGATATCAGAGTTTAAAGAACCCTGAATTGAAACAAACTGAACATGTGTACTTCCACTTTTACCAAGAGGGCGAACCACACCGCTGGAAAACTATCTGTGTGAGCGACACACATGAACTCTTCTGGTTTTTGTGAATTCAAACTAAAAACAGAATGAAACAACTGGCTTGTTTTTGTGCTGCAGTAATAAAAACACATCTCCTCTGGCATCATAACAAGGTCAAACACACACAGACCTAAAAGCTATTTTCATTGTTCATTTGATTTCCACAGCGGAAAAACAAGGCACTTAAACTAGTTTGTGGCAGCTTCCTGTTCTCCTGCTCAGAAATCACAGAATCAAACACAGGAAACGATCTTTGCACTGGCCCGCATGTCTGCACTTAATGTGATGTTAATGTTCTCATGTGATATGGTATCTATGTGAGGAAATACCAGAGGTCCACTTAGCTGAGCCTCCCATACAGCTGGCAGCTATAGCCACCTGTGTCACCATCCACCTGCCTGTCAGAGAGGCCACGCCCCTAATAAAGAAATTTTAAGCCTCTTTTTTCTTTAGTCATCAATTCAACACAGTGAGTTATTAAAAATAAGTAACTAATAAAGTTATATTCATTCCTCCTAAACTATGTGTGTTCAGTTTTCTTTTATAGCATGGCTATTCAACTACGAAATTAGTTGGGCCAGATTTTCAAACCGAGGAATTTATCTGGGCCAGATATTTTTTTTGAAGACAGTAAGCAGCAGATCATGATCAATTTCAAACCCACACAACTGTATTGAAAAACAAGTAATTTTTTTTATTCCTTTTCCCCTGTAAATCACAAATGCACACCAAAAGGTCCATTTAAAAAAAAGGGAGCTATAACTAAACTATTTTTGCACATTTGAAATAATAATAATAATAACAAAAAAACATTTTGATAATTCCCTTTCAAATTAAAATAAATATTTCGCTGACCACTCATTTTTCCTGCCATGGATGGAGCACCATCCGTCACAAGTATACAGACATGCTTCATATCCAGACCATTTTCCTCAAAAAGAGCTGAAATCTTCTCAAACATTATTTCGCCAGCTGTGTCCCCCTCCAACGGTAGTAAACCGAGCAATTTCCCATCCAAAAAACGGACATATACGCACAACTGTGCATTATCAGTTCTGTCTGTGATCTCCTGCTATAGACATTACATCAGTTTTCTTCAGGTCATCTAACAGCATTTCAAACTCGTCTGACGCCAGAACGTCAACTCTACGAATATTTGAACTGTCCTACAGGGGTACGTTTTTAATAGCAGATGTCACACTTACTTTAATTTATTCATCACTTTTCACCGCATCCACCACGGCCAGCATGCAGTATTTCATTGTTTCAGAATCTGTGAAAGGCCTTTTCTTCTTCGCCAAGAAGCAAACACGAAGGGAAGATGCTGCAGCTCTCTCTTGGGCTGTACAGGACCCTCACCATGGTAGTACAACTCCGGTTGTAAGATTATTAAACTCGGTAAAATGAATAAGTATTTGTCAGTCCAGGCAGGGTTAAACCGACAGTTTTCATTGTCAATTTTGCGCTTTTGGAGTGAGAGAGACATGCTGTTGTCGTATCATATATTACGATGATTGTTTAATTTGTTTACATCACGGTGCATTGTGGGTTAAATATTGCTAGGCTACTAGGAGTGTTGCGTTCACAGTCTACACTACGCTGTAGGAATTTTTCATTTTTTGATTTTTTTAAAATTAATTCATTCATTTTTGGGGTTTTCTCTGTGTTTCTGCCAGGACCACAGGCAGGGCCACTCGCAGGTTGCTTCTGGGCCACATTTGGCCCGCGGGCCGCCATTTGAATAGGCTTGTTTTATAGCAAAAAAAGATCCAAAACTCAGTTTGTGGAGGACCAAGGAGTAAAACTGAGGAGTGAAAGATAGGGCAAGGGTTTAAAGATGATAAGTACAAAATCACATTCAAATCCACACCTTCATAAATCCAGAAACCACCGAGAAGATGAGCAGGATATTGTGAATGCCTCCCACCCCACCTCTGATAGCTGAAACTAATCACGAAAACAAGACAAAGAAAGTAAAACCCAACACAGAAAATCATCCCCAAATAATCCAGGAAGTAACTAACAAATGCACACAGCAATTCTTCACTAAGGAAAACTCGGGGGAGGACTGAGGACTACAAAAAGCAACTCCAAACTACAAGCATGGAATAATTAACAGGAAAGCTCTAAATGATCACAAAACCACTGAAGCGCAGCTACCACAGACGCCGGACGAGGCGATGTCATCAGCTGATGGAGCTGTTATTTTGGTCCATATGAGAAGATGTGATCAGTGGACCTCATACACACAATGCTAACATCCACCATCATATTCCACTGCAGCACACACAGGTGGGTCACAGGTCAGGTGTAACAGCATGACATTCATCCTCCCGCCTCACAAACAGCCCATAAACAGTATGCATGTAAACGTGGGGATAGCATCTGAATGCCAGTCACTCAGTGAAACCTCTGGTGTTGAACAGGTGACGCGACACCTATCGGACACAGGGCCTGAGGCACCTCCCATGATGCAGCTGTGCTACCTGTTTGTAGCACCTGCAGGTCTTCACTCAGAGCTAAAGGAGGCTATTCTTGTTGCTTTTGTCTCTGTGTACATGATGTGGTGTGTGGTGGAACGTCTTGATGCGAAGCTGAGGAGTTGCTCCCTCAGTCGTCTGCTTTGAGGCACTCACAGCACAGTGTTTAAAGTTTAGTCTAACGTTCACATAGACATTGGCTATTACAGAGAGTCAGAGAGGTCTCAGCTTTTAGGATGCAAACAATTCTCACAAAATGTCTTTAATATATGAAAAAACACCCAACTTTAAGAAGGTTATTATACGAGACTGAGAGATTATATCAAATTACATTTTGATTCCCTGGAAATGAGTTTCATTTTGTAATAGTTACAATCAGTCATTTAAGGCATTTGAGCATTCAGTCAGTGTGATTTAATGAGACAGCACTCAGATGTGTCAGACAGGGACAGATACAGCCAAACAATGAGGTTAATGAACACAGACTCCTGTGTGGAGACAAAAACCTCCTGTGGAGAGAGGAGAAAACTACCGGATGTAACGTCCTACTTTTTACAGCAGCACATGATGAGCACCTGCAGCCAGGGTGCATAGGACGGATGTCAGTTTTGTGTCCAGGCACTCAGCAGGAAAACTAGGGAAACAGTCAGAGAGCTTTTCAAGGGAGCACAGAATTGGATTTAGGATCAATCTAAGAATCAGGACACAGAAACAAAGTGCTGCTAATCAAGTAAACTCTCTCACTCTTGCAAAATTTAACTGTTTAGAAATCAAACACCACAAATATAAAGCATGTCCACAAACCTGCCTCCATCATTGGCTCAGAGCTCATCAGACCGCTAAACTGCTCAATTAAACTTGCTCTAATTCTTGTAGGAAACTGAAGTGATGTAATCCATGTTTGGTCTGAAACATTTGAGCTCAAATCAAAATAAGTAAAGACGACTAAGTGATCTAACACCACTGAATGCACAGGTGAGTCACCTGAGCGGGAGTTGATGTTGATTCAATAATCAGTATCACTTACTGATCTGATTCTTTAACAGTTCTCTTATTCTTCTCATTGGCTGTCATTTGGTTTGAGGTTTCTTAAACTTAGGTACAAGTTATTTGGTTATTTTAGTAAGAAGTCCAGTTCAGATCTAACATCTAGACAGACCTGGTCAAAATGGCACAGCTATAACGTGAGTACATGAACAGACATCCATATCTCATCAACAACAGAGAACCAACATGTTTTTGACAGCAGAGTAAAAACACATCTTTTATAAAGCTCCATAGAGCCCATTAATTCTGCATGAGAGCGCCCGTGAAGCAGGAACTGAGTTTTTAATGTTTTTCTTTATTTTAGAACTTCAGCTTTTAAAGCTTTAACAGTTTTTTCTGCTTTTGCACAGATTGGATCAATAACACTGGAATCACTTTATTAAATTATGGTCTTACTTTTACTATTATTTTTATTATTCAGCTTGAGTTTTTATGCCATCAACTGTATCCAAACATTAGCAAATATAGGTTACATGTCTGTGTCTTATTCTTCAAACACACACAGGCTTGCACTGATGATCAAACACAAGTTAATATGTTCATTGACTGTGTGCATCTTTCTTGAGAAATGAGAGGTAGGAAAATAGGCCACTAAGGAGGGAGGATAAAGAGCGGATGGATTCAGAGCAGTGGCACCGCTGGATTGAATTCACAGCTTCATACAAACTAATGAGGCTCAAACAAAGAGATCTAAGGCTGAGCCAGGATAAAAGACCACGAGAGGTACACAAAGACACGTGCACGGTAAGATGCATACACACAGTGTGCAGCCAGAAAACACAGCAGCAGTTAGACATGAGCCTGGATTGGTTCAGCCCAGTGTGTGACCTTTGTCAAGCTCATCAAAAAACATCTAATTCTTCTGTAATACCAGCAGCTGCTTGGCTGCACCTCCAATACCACACTCCAAATTGCAATTTGCTGCAAAGTCCCAATCGCAGCAACAGTCAGCTCAAGGCACTTTATAGTAGGCATATTGCTATGAGCACGTTACAGTGGTTAGAGCCAACTTCAGGGATGTTTAGGTGAAGGGAGCAGAGATGATGAGGTGCTGGCTGGGTGTGATTTTGTTTGGGATTCTGTTTTGCTTCCACTGACATTTATTCCTCTTCTCTCCAGAGCATCTCTTCCACCAGCCTCCTACTCTAGTTAAAGATCATCTCCGCAAACATCATAGTCTGCAGAGTCTCCTGCCTGGCCTCATCTGTCAGCATGTTCATCACCACAGCAAACAAGAAGGCGCTCAGAGCCGATTCAGTTCAACTCAGTTTTATTTACATACCACCAAAACACAGCAACAGTGAGCTCAAGGCGCTTTATATTTTAAGGTAGCCCCTACAATAATACAGCAGAAACAGAGACCATTTTATGTTCTTTCAGCTGAGTCTTCAGTACTTGCCTTAGTCTCTGCAGGTATTTGGTGGTTGTGGCTTTCCTGGCAGGCTCTTCATGGTTCCCATTTGCCTGTGGGATTGGAAGACACTTATAGCTAATCTTAATGTTTGCAGCGTTCTTATGGTAGTGTAATCCCCTCAGTTCTGACTGCCTTCCCTCTCACACCGTCCGAATACACTTATCCAGTTTGAATGACATTCTAATATGGTTGCTCTAGCTCTCGTTTGGTGTGGATCAATGAATCAATGTCTTGTCACACTGGATATCATCCATGCGGAGGAGGTGGCTAATAATTGCTCCGTTCAAAACTCGGTTTCCGTAGCCAGTGCTGTTAATGATCTGGGGGTTCAGGCCTATGTGCAGTAGCAGTGGGGACAGAGCATCTCCTGGGTGAATCCTGCACTTGGTGGCAGTTGGAGTTGAATTGAAGTTGGTTGCCTGTGATGTGTGCAGCATTCCCATTGAGTTCCTGATGAAGGTTCTTATAGTTCTGTTGCTGCTGTACAGTTCTAGGCTTTTCCAGAATCCATGTGTGAGGCATAGGTTTTCTTGTAGCCAATCCAGGTAATGCACAGGTAGGTCAGTCTGGTCAAAGAGTCTTGATTGACTGCTCTATCTATCACTAGCTCCCCTTCTGGCATTGCTACCAATTACTTTCTGGGCCCTGCCCACGTACTGAGCCATATGCCTGTTCATCTTAGCCACTATGATGGCTGGCATGTTGTGCTGAGATAGGTTATTGATCGGTAGTTGGATGGTACCAGTCCCTTCTGGGACAGTCACGGCAGACAGCTTGCCCTCCCTGAGCCTGGTCATGCAAAAGGTTTCTTCCTATTAAAAGGAAGTTTTTATTTCCCATTGTTGATAAGTGGTCGCTCATAGGGGGTCATCGGATTGTTGGGGTTTTCTTTGCATGATTATAGGATCTTTACCTTACCACATAGGCGCTTTAAGGTGACTGTAGTTGTGATTTGATGCCACATATAAATAAAGAAATTGAACTGATCAGGATTGTTAACTCTATTGAGTTTCAGATGTGAGGAACATGTATGTGGAGGTCCACACATTGTTACTGTAGTTTCCTGTAGGCCTGTGTTCGGTTGACAAACGGTCTGGCTCTCCACATCCAGAATCACCCAGGTCCACAGAAAGTCTTCCATACTCAGTGTAAGCTACATGAAGAGTACCTGGAAGAACACAAATCTAGTATTATGGTCCATGTATTTTTAAAAAGCCATTTTTGAATTCCTTTGTTTGGATTTGATCTTGTGTTTATTTTGTTTATTGGCAAATATTAATGCAAAAACTGTGACGATTGTCCCCTTTGGGTCACTGTAAATGATGGGTGCTTCCAGCTGGTTCTTGCAGTGTGAAAAAACTTATATGAATTTTAGGGATGAGTACGTTGTGTGGAACAGAAGAAAATGTCATTGCTACACAGCCAGAAGCAGGAGAAAATGTGAGAGACCAAATAAAATGGAATAAATGACATTACAAAGGAAATAAAGGCAGCTGCCTGGGCCATCCGACCTCGGGAATTCGCATGATAAGGTGGGGCCAGGTTTCACAATGAACACACCCGAAACCCTGGCTGATTGGGACCCACACCCAGTTTCACACCTTGGCTCAGGCGATTAGAGGATCATCAGGGGTCCTTTTGTCCCTCTGTGGGGGGAAACTCCCACTAGGTTTATATCTGGGACTCTCCACCATTTGACCTTAGAACTGAAGAAGCTTCTCGGATGAGAGGTGAAACGTCTTCAAGCAACTTAAAGAAGTCCAGACGCTTTTCTTTGCGAGCTCCTTTGACTACGATGACCTGGATGACTGAGAACCTTCATAGACATATTTAACATTTATAGTTTTTGTTTTATGGATTATACTTCCCAGTGGCTCTTGTTTACATTCAGTTTATAGGGTCTATGCCTAACAATATACTGTCGTTGTGAATCTGTAAATCAAACTGAATTGAATATTTGAATGTTTATTCGAGTCCTCAGTTTGAGGTTATCTTTGGTTTGGGGTTTCTGTGAATTTGGGTTGTCTTTCCATCCTGTTCCCCTGGTCTTGTCTTTTAGTTTTCCTTGGCCTTACTCTTTCTTCACGTATTGACTAAATCCTTTTTCTCCTTATAATAAACTTTATAGTGTAAAGAAATTAAAGTGCTGTTTCCTTCATCTGGGTTCATTAAAACCTGTTTCAGCATCCATACAAACAGGACACCAGCAGAAAAAAAGACGCTAAAGGAGGCACCGATGATCACAGAAGCTTTAGTTAATAGACAGCTCACAGGCTCTACTCTAGCTTTAACCCCCACACAGAAAGGTAAGCTTTTGTCAGCATGAATCAGAGTCAGGCAGACTGCTTTAATGATTTTAGTTCTTGAAGATTTGCAGCTTCATAACATCCAATCCTTCTCCTGACACCCTCAGTGATTTCCTGTGGAGAGCCGAAAATCCCTGCAGACTTTTTGTGTTTACCTTTCTGCTTGTATGTGATTGGTCACTATCATAGAAAAAGTCAATATTGCTTTAGAGCAGAATAGCTCCAATAAATGTGCTTTATGAGGAGGCTTTATTTAGGTTTTTATGTGTCAAGGGAACAAAAGTGAATGTGTTTACTGTGGTGGTTCAGACTGACACCCACAGACCCTGCTGTCTGAAAGCTGCAGCTCCTCGGGGGTTAGCATGGAAATGACGCAGCACAGACATTTCTCAGATTAAGCTTTCCTTTCCTGCCTCTCTGTGGCCTCCACAAGCACGAAGCTCTGAGCTGGCTTGGTTTACAGCGTGCACCTGTGAATATGTCTGTTAATTATGTTACACAGAGAGGTGTGGAAAACAGCCGACATCACTCTGAGGTGACTGAACGCAGAGCAACCTTAGTTTGTTGGCTGATCTTTTACACACAGAGCAGCTTCCAAAAAGGCAACCTATCCATCTCTCTCCACCTCTGCTTTCCCAGACCACACCTTCTCAATTCAAACTGGCCTATGACATAATCCTTCCAGACAGGGAAAAGAAGAGAAAAGAAGATTAATTTTCACAAAAAATCACTTGTGAAAATGGAAGCAGACATGTCAGATACGAATGTACACATACTCCTCTAACTAATTTAAATGTCTGCAAATGGTCCCTACTCTTGCCAGCTCACATCCAATAAACAAGCTGCATTTGAGGAGCACTTCCTGTTTACCAGCAAGACCAGATGGCTGCCACAGAGGTTTGACCTGAGTAACTTGCGCCAAATGTTGTGCTTCTGGGTTGGTGCACAGGTGTGTTTAGCACTCATTTTACTTTTTAGAAACCCCACCGTGGGTGAGATGGGGAAGGACTTGGTGCTTCCTAACAAATAGATATGATTTCGCATCTTTATAAGTTTCTGCCTGCAGATAGTTTGCTAAGCACATTTAGGGCCGCCTACGCCACAAACTCACCTTCAGTGAGATCATCTAATAATGTCAGCGCCTCGTTTGCTTTATCAAGAACTTCCAGATTCAACAGTCAGTCCCAGAAGCATTTTGCAGGCTCTTCATTTTTCTTTATGAATTAGTTCCTAAGCCTAGGATTAATTTCCAGAGTAGAAAACAAAAGTAAACTTAAAGTCACTGATATGTCTAAACCTAAAATCTCCTGTTGATAAAATCTGGTGTATACATAATTATATCTTTATATGTTTTTTTTATGGTGACTGGCCTGGAGTCACAGCTGAGAGTTTAATAAAGCCTTAAGAACGTGTGTTCAAAGACAATCAAGCCTTTGTGCTTTATGATTGCTGAATGAAACATTCATCAAACCAAGTGTCGAGTTCACTACCTTCAGAATGACTGCCCACGAGTCCCACACTGACCCGGCTGTGAAGGACTGGGTACGCGGTGAGCTCTTCGGTTGTCTTTGATCTATATATGCACACTTCTGTGAGTTCTGCACTAAAACATTAAACTAGTAGAAAAAAGTTTCAGGCTTCATGGATGCAGCCGACAAACCTGCAGCAACTGTGTGATGGACCAAAATCTGGACACTGGATTTAATCTGTACTGGCAGGCTGGTACCAGCAACATGTATCTAATCAAATGTCCGGTGAGTTTAACTTCTAACCGTATCTTGCTTGTGGATAAATGAGACTTCATTCAGTGAGACAAACCAGGAAGTGATGCCATCTCTTTGCTTTGAAATGATCATTCAGTCAGACTGAACTTGGTTGTGTCTTCAGTCATTTCAGGCACTGAGTGAGACTTTATCAAACACTAATTTACCCGATTATTTCCAGCTTTATCAGACTAAACACCAGAGAAATGCAGTTCTGCAGCCATGCTCTGAAGTCCTGACATCAAGGTTCTTAGTGTGATAGCGCCCTTCTTTCCAACTCCATTGCACTCAATTACATCCACTCTATTAGCAGATTACATTATCGTTTCTATACACGAGGCGTGTATCGGCCATTCCTTCTGTTTCTTCATTATCTTTGTGTCATGTCTGTTCCTCACACACACACGCAGACACACACACACACACACACACACACACACACACACACACACACACACACACACACAGACTTTATGATGTTGATCACCTCAGGCAGTGTGAAACAGGCCTTAATCCATCACCAAGGGATTAGTTATGGACTGATATGTCAGACAGAGCAGAATGAAGGATTGAAGGAGACAGGAGAACAGTCGAAGAAGAGACTGAGTGGTGAGAAGAAGGATGAGGAACAACAGATAAGGGTTCACACTTCACAGACTTTAACTAATACTTTAGAAATACACTGTGTAGACCTCTTTGAATTCAGGTGTGTTTGGCGTCATTGCCTCGGGTGTATTAAACTCAGCAGTCTGCTGAAAGAAAGGGTCGTTTTAAAGAGCTTGCTGAATTCAATTGTGCTGCAAGAAGATGTCGCGTGTGCAACAAATCAGTTAATAAAGTTTCCTCCCTCTCAGATATTGAAGTAAAGTGTTTGGAAAGCACAGCAGCTCAGCCAGTAAACAGGAAACCAAAGAGGAGAGCATTAAAGTGTATTAAAGCCTCCAACCATCAGCACAGAAACCGTGCACCAGGAGCTTCATGGCCGAGCAGCTTCTGAAGGTGTGCTGTGGAGGTGGTTGGTGTCCATGTAATGTATCTGCTAAAGTATCGCTTTATGCAGTTTTACATACAGTATGAAATGGTTTTACTGCCTACATGTGAAAGAATTTAACATAAGAAAACACTAACATGTCATTCTTTAAAAAATTCACACAAAATGCCTCAGTACCTCGCTTCTGCTCCCAGCATCAATCCAAAGTGGAGTCCACTAACCAGTAACATCTCCCAGCACGGCACAGACTCTGGGACAGAAAAGTTAATTTCACGTAGTAAAACCTGCACGACCAAACAGGAAATTACAGCCTCATCAGTTTGATTCATGGACACATCGTTTCAGCATCAGAGCCGACCCTGAGCCGCACTTCTCATGGCTAACATGAGCTAATGCTAGCTCCCTGCTAACATGGAAAAATTACCCATAACTCATGGAAAGATAGGGTCAGCAAATTCTTCCAAACTCTTGATTAACTTAATTGCTTTTTAGATGAATCACACTCAAGTCACAAATAAACATAATAACACTTCAGAGTTTTGAAGAAGAAGAGCTTTTTGTAAAATCAATAAAAACAAGGAAAATGGTAAAGAATGAAGGAAAGTGGGAAGTATTATATGCATTTAGGGAGCGAGTAAAGATAAGGGATAGAGATGGAGAATAAAGCGGCCTGTAGTTTAAAGAAGATGGACAGAAACCAACAGACTGTCAGTATTTCTGTTGGCTGACTCTTTAGATCAGGGGTCCCCAATCTCAGTCCACGAGGGCCGGTGTCCCTGCAGGTTTTAGATCTCACCTTGGGTCAACACGCCTGAATCACATGATTAGTTCATCACCAGGCCTCTGGAGAACTTCAAGACATGTTGAGAAGGTAATTTATCCATTTAAATCAGCTGTGATGGATCAAGGACACATCTAAAACCTGCAGGACACTGGCCCTCATGGACTGGGATTGGGGACCCCTGCTTTAGATCCTGCAGTCTCATCATTTCACAGTCAGCATCGCACCAGCAGTCAATCTGTGCAGAGAAATGTGAAGGATGTGCATTTGTTATTAAGTGCATTATTCCAGCAGCTGCAGTCAGCCAGATGACTGACGTGAGCCGTCGCTCAGTGCTGACGAGGTTTAATCAAACTGCATGTGTGGCCCACAGACACTGGAAAAGATGGACGTAGCTGCAGGTCTGAGAACCGCCCTAAATTGACCAGCAGGGGGCGACACCGCTGATTTAAAAAAAGAAAAAGACTTGGAACATGGTCCTGGGCTTTGCTGGACTTTATGGGCCCGCTGTGCTGGACTGCAGTTCACTAAACAGCTGTGAACAACATTAACAACGTGTGTTTTTATGTTACGCAGAGCTTATTAAAATTTTAATATCAGGTCTGTTTTTCTGTAATTTCACGTCAGATCTCATCCAGACTAATTTAAAATGATTTGATATCTTTGTCTATGAGCAGCGTGCATTTCAATAATGAGATGAGGTTGTGACAGTGTGCTTCTCAGTTATTACAATGTGCCACAGATCGCTCCCAGCTAGTGTGAAGACACTGATATACAGAAACGTGTCATAATAAAAATTATGCACTTGAATCAAAATACCCACTGAAAGCCAGCGAAACAGAGATCTAACAAAAGCATGTGAAAGCTCCTTTCAGGCTGTTGTGTGATGTAAAAGGAGGGTGGTGGAGGAGGAGAGTGAGACCAGAGCATTGTCTGACTGATGGTAACGGTTTGATTTTTGCCATGTCGGCAATATTAGGGGATACATCCTCTGACTTTTACTTTTGGTGCTTCCATCAGACTCCAAAGTGCAGCTAATCAAATAAACAGGAAATTGAAGCAGTGTGGGCGCTGCACGTCTTTAGCCTGTCATAAAGAGGAACGGCAGGACACGATCAGCTCAGCTTTTCGTGCCCATGGTCAGAACCTCGGACCTACTGCAGTAATAAAAGGTGATGTGATTGGTTTCACACTTACACCAGCAGCTCGCCACTATCTTCGGCTTCTCGGGTCGTTTGTGGAGTGACTGATGCGTTGTTTAGTTACTCGGGATAAATAAGGGAAGCACTTAATGTTAGAGAGATGAGTGAGCCTTTTCCAGCACGGTCAGTAAAACACAGAGTGAACAGAAGAAGCGAGCACATGTCAGAGAGCATCGAGTGCCCTTTTCTGGACTCTCATAGCAAACAGTGTCACTTTTGTCTGGCTCTGTTTAATAAGTCACGACATGAGTTTCCTCCTCCGCAGGCTCATCTTGTAATCTGCAAGTATACAGACTGCTGTTCATACTTTGCATGAATCTTATCAAACACACTCATTCCAAACAGTAATGCCACTGAGTGGATAAAAGTATCCAGCCTGCAGTCCACGTGGTTATAAAATTAAATTTCTCTCTGATCCAGCCTCAGTAGTCCTCAGTGTTTCCAACAACATCCTCACTTTTCAGTCCTACCAGGAACATTTTTTTACAGATCATGCGACTATTGTACAGGTTTGTCTTTGCTTCATTATGGTGATATAATTTATATTCATCCATCGTGTGCCGCGTTGAACCGTTTAACCACCTCAAAGGTGAGTGATGTGTTTAAGCTCTATAGTGTCAGGTCTGAGGTCTTAATATGAGTCTATTATTCACAAATGATATGAAACTGTATATTTTACTGGAAGTGATTAAAACGGGTGCACTTATGAAACTGCACAAGGTGTCACATGTCAGTCATACAGAGCTGATCTCACACAGATGACCAGTTTAAATAAAGGCTGCTTTGTGGACACATGACCTAAAAATGAATCTGAATGCTTTTCTTGGCTGCATGTGGAAATACTTGAGTTTGTTTCTCCTGCTGATGGTAGTGTGTGCAGGTTAGGAATTCATGAACACGTGAAGTGCTTTCATAAATACATTTAGTGGAAACAAGCTTGTCAACACTTAGAAAGCAGGCTACAAAGCTAATGTGGCCCATTTTAAGGAAAAACTGTTTTTAAATAAGCCTTTCTCCCAAATTCCTGCTTCTATTTCCAAAGGCTTTGCTTCCACGTGAAACATGGCCTACGATCATCTCCGTGCCCACACATCTCCATCATCATCAGGGCAGTCTTCTGAGCCTCGAGGACGTTTCAGAGGAGGATGAGCATGAGCTGCAGCTGATTTTCATCATGGTCCATGTTTCATTCACAGCAGAAGGAGGGTCAGCTGACTGACGGCTGTGACGTCACCGTTAGAGATCAAACTGCACACACACACACGTCCTTTATGTTAGCTCTTAGAAAGATTGGGGAACACTGACGAACAGCCACAAATCTGTCACGTTGTAAACATGAAATCACATCAGAGTGTGTAACCATGGTTACAGGCGGATGCTCCATGTGTGTTGCTCTCTTGTGATCAAAGATCTCAGGTTACTAAATCCATCCAAACGCAAACATGGACCTTGACGATAAAAAATGTGAAAATATACCGTGTATGCATCTATGGTGTGTATTACTGCTGTAACCACAGTATTACTGACATGAGTCCACGAGGCCATCATGCTTACGGAAAATGTTGCACTAACGTTTTCTTAGAAGAACAAAAGTCAACCCTTCATTCGAGTGTGTTTTATGAAATTTCACTCACCTACATCATGGCGTGCATGTCTGTGTTCAAAATGTGGCATTAAAAAGATGATGTTTAGAGAGTAATGTGCTGTTATTCTCCTTTCTCTCAGAAACACAAGGACACTACACAGAACAGTTTGTATGAAATAAATGTAGACGGATGCAGAGCACTGACACAAACAGGGTTACTAAAGCACTAAAATTAAAAGTAAAAAGAAAAGGAAAGAAAATGGGACGGCTGTATGAGCTGACACAACAGAAACAGAAGCTCTGACTCACACGTGACCGCTTCATCACATTTTGTAATTCAGTTTCCCTGATTTGGCACATTGTACTTTACGAGTATTGATTCCGCTATGAATGACATGAATAAGTTTGTGTTCCAGGGATTAAACTGTGACGTTCACCGATGAACAGACCAGGTGGTTGGAACAGGCTGAGTGAAAACCAAAGTTTTCTTTCCAAATACAAATTTACAAAATTTAAAAATGTTGAATCAGTTTAAACAGGAGCAGAATTTTGTACATGTATTTTAACACAACTAAATGGACCTTATTCTCATTATTTTCCTTAATATCAGTCATATCTGATATCATCACAAGTATTGACTTCACTGCACTTGAGACGATAATAAAAGATTATGTGGGAAATCAGAAAACATGGTTTATGATGTTTATTTTAAAATCAGCTGAAAACTGATTGCACAAATTCAGACATTTTCGCTATTCAGCTCATTTCTCATTTAACATATTAATCAGCTTTAACTTTGATTGCGTCTTTGATTAAGAATAAAGATGTCACGGTATGAGTGAGTATTTTTCCAGTGTGGTTCTCCCATGCATGTTCCGACCCCTGAAACTGCAGGGTTTCTGTTCCCTTGCCTGCTGTTTCCACCCGCAGGCAAACAGGCGGCCATCAGCTGACCAGTATTTAAGACCAGCATTGACTTCCACTCTGAACCAGATCATCTGCTACCCCACGGTACTAAAGTGGCTCTCGGTGTCTCATTTTTTTAAAGCTTTTCCTTCTGGTAATCCCATGTCTACCTGTCTTTTCGCGATCATTATTCAACTTGCAGCAGATGGCCCCGCCCCTCCCTGAGCCTGATTCTGCTGGAGGTTTCTTCCTGTTAAAAGGGAGTTTTTCCTTCCCACTGTCGCCAAAGTGCTGCTCATATGGGGTCATATGACTGTTGGGTTTTTCTCTGTGTGTATTATTGTATTGTCTACCTTACAATATAAAGCACCTTGAGGGGACTGTTGTTGTGATTTGGCGCTATATACACTCAACAAAAATATAAACGCAACACCTTTGTTACTGCTCCCATTCCCCATGGGATGGACGTAGAGACCTAAAATTCATTCCAGATACACAATATAACCATCCCTCCCAAACAGTGGTCACAAATCAGTCCAAATGTGTGGTAGTGGGCACATCTGCTATATTGAGATAATCCATCCCACCTCACAGGTGTGCCACATCAGGATGCTGATCTGACATCATGAGTAGTGCACAGGTGTACCTCAGACTGCCCACAACGAAAGGCCACCCTGGAATGTGCAGTTTTGTCTCACAGCAAAATGCCACAGATGCCACAAGCAATGAGGGAGCGTGCAATTGGCATGCTGACAGCAGGAATGTCAACCAGATCTGTCGCCCGTGCATTGAATGTTCATTTCTCAACCATAAGCCGTCTCCACAGGCGTTTCAGAGAATATGGCAGCACATCCAACCGGCCTCACAACCGCAGACCTCGTGTAACCACACCAGCCCAGGACCTCCACATCCAGCAGGTTCACCTCCAAGATCGTCTGAGTCCATCCACCCAGACAGCTGCTGGAACAATTGGTTTGCACAACCAAACAATTTCTGCACAAACTGTCAGAAACCGTCTCAGGGACGCTCAACTGCATGCCCGTCGTCCTCATCGGGGTCTTGACCTGACTCCAGCTCGTCGCCGTAACAGACTTGTGTGGGCAAATGCTCACATTCGATGGCGTCTGCCACGTTGGAGAGGTGTGCGCTTCACGGATGAATCATGGTTCACATTGTTCAGGGCAGATGGCAGCTGAGAATGTCCCAGTTCTTGCATGGCCAGCATACTCACCGGACATGTCACCCATTGAGCATGTTCGGGATGTGCTTGACCGGCGTATACGACAGCGTGTACCAGTTCCCACGAATATCCAACAACCTCGCACAGCCATTGAAGTGGAGTGGACCAACATTCCACAGGCCACAATTGACAATCTGATAGACTCCATGCGACGATGTGTTGCACTGCATGAGGCAAATGGTGGTCACACCAGATACTGACCGGTTCTGGGTCCCCAGACCCCCAATAGTGCAAAAAACTGCACATTCCAGGGTGGCCTTTTGTTGTGGGCAGTCTGAGGTACACCTGTGCACTACTCATGATGTCAGATCAGCATCCTGATGTGGCACACCTGTGAGGTGGGATGGATTATCTCAATATAGCAGATGTGCCCACTACCACACATTTGGACTGATTTGTGACCACTGTTTGGGAGGGATGGTTATATTGTGTATCTGGAATGAATTTTAGGTCTCTACGTCCATCCCATGGGGAATGGGAGCAGTAATAAAGGTGTTGCGTTTATATTTTTGTTGAGTGTATATTCAAATTCAAATTCAAATTTTATTTGTCACGTACACAGTCATACACAGTACGATATGTAGTGAAATGCTTGGACAACTGCTCGTGACCTAAAGAAAACAAAAAAGGAAAAGGCTATGAATAAGATAGGAAATAAACATGAAAAATTAAAAAGGGTAAATTTAACTAGGAAGGAATAAAATATAAATTAAGGTTAAAAATGAAATAACTGTACAACACAAATTAGAATGAAGGGTAAATTTAACTGGGAAAGAATAAGATAAAATATATAAATTAAAGTAGAAAATAAAATAACTGTACAACAAAATACACAATATAGAACTATATAAGAATGTATGAAGAAATATAAATAAATATATACACAATAACAGCAGCTGTACAAGTATTAACTGGAAGTGATATATACAGTTCTTACTTCTGAAGAAATTATGATGGGACCCTAAAAAAATTACTATGTACAATAATGGATTTCTATACATCTATACATCAGATGAAAACATTTGTTGTAAGATTCAGATAATTATTTATTAAAAGTTTTTAAATGACATAAAGAAAAGTATTTCTTTGTGCCCCCCTCTCCCTGTTAATGCCCTACCTGCCCCCCTGGCAACACTTTGCTAGACCCGCCCCTGCACAGTTACCAGCTGTCAGCTACTTAGAAAAGGATCCTGGTGTTATTTTTCTCTCAGAAACAGTTCATAACTTCCCTTCAACTCATTCATGTCACCTAAAAGGTAAACCTGTTTCTCCATCACAGCTCTGATGATTCAGTAAGGACATCTCCTGGTTTCATCTTCATGTTTCCCTCTCACCACATAACCAAACCGACATCATGACCAGCAGCTTTACAGCTGTGGCTCCAGCAAACATCAGCTGATACTAGAAATTAATATTAAATAAATTCTAACAACAGCTGATCAAGCTTAAACGTGCTGCTGTTGTTTAGCGCGACATCCGCTGGTTTCCTCTTTCTGGCGCAAAGTGGGCGATAAATAAACAAGAGAGAAAAGCCGATCAGCTGATCACTGATCAGTTTCAGAATCAGAATCAGAATCAGAATACTTTATTGATCCCTGGGGGAAATTATTTTTTGTTACAGTGCTCCATTATAAACCAACATTAAGACAAGACAGACAATACGCTAACTAAGAATAGTACAATATATACATATATATACATACATACATACATAAGTCACTTATAAATAAATATTTGGAAAAGAAACATGTGTAGCTGTAGCAGCAAACAGTGTGTTAAGTGGATGCATTGTACAGGGAGATGGCCACAGGCAGGAATGATTTCCTGTGTCGTTCAGTGGTGCTTTTCGGTAATCTCAGTCTCTCACTGAACGAGCTCCTGTGACTGACCAACATGTCATGATTGAAGTAGCAACAGGAGAGGAGAGAATGAGAGGATAAGAGGCAGCTGTGCAGCAAAGACACAGAATAACTCCAGCTTTATGTCTTTTTCATTGTAGCTGAAGTCCGGGACGAATCGCGTTCCTTTTCACCTCAATACGAAACACGCAATATTTTCTCTGAATACGAGACGATTCCTTTTTTTCTACGGGACGGTTGGCAACTCTAATAACTAACCTTATAAATAAAATAAGATAAAACAAGTTCAACATCAATAATATCATAGCACCCGCCCAGCTGTATAGAAACTCACTCATGCTAGCTAGTACGCAGTACGAGTTATTGTAACTGACTGTAAAAAGTCAGCATAACGAAAATAAATGGCACCTAAACTTGGTTTATATCTGACCCAGATGGACTGCAGGTCATAACTTCTTACCTGAAGTTCAGCTCACCGCCTCGGGTCTCTGCTCCTGCCTTTCCGTCATCCACCTGCCAGCGTGTTGCACCTGCTGGCCTCCACCACTTGCTAATGCTACTGAATCTGTGGAAGCTCCGCAATAGCCACCACCAAACAACTGAGTTATTTTTACACATCTCCCAGCATCTGGCCAATCCACCACCTTTCATTGTTTATACCGTTACGAAAAAAAAAACAGTCCAGCTATGTTTATACAGCTTATAATTGTATTGCTGTCCTTCTTGGACGGGCCACGTTTTTAATCTGAAGAGTTGTATTTTTCCAGCTTAGATAACGGTTAAAATAACAAACTGAAAAGCATCTCTAGATGTTGTTCACGAGTAGAGTGAGGGGGGAGATTGATTGGTGCAGGTTTAGTTGTGGTTAAGAGATAAGTTGTCGTTGTGACTTTCTGGTTGATCTGCGTTCCTGCCCTCGTTTCCAGCTACAAGTTGTGGCTAAAAGATTGTGACTGTTTGCGACTAACGTGTCCCTGGCTTCCTCTGAAGGGCCTCAGAGGTAGGATGAGGAGCTCAGAGCCTGGACTCAGAAGAGAGGTGGGTAAACCAGGAAATGCTGGTGAGACTGAGTTTTTTGGTGTCTCCCCTGAAAACCTGGAGGAGGTGGCTGGGTACACAGAGGTCTGGTCATCTCTGCTTAGCCTGCGGTCCCTGAGGTACAGATAAGAAGTAGAAAATGGATGCATGGACTTGTAGTCCTGAATAAAAATAATGTTCTGGTGTAATCTAAGAGGACAAACAGTACAAAGAGGAGAATGAACAGTGACTATGTGCAGTTTCACTGCATAAACAGAAAAACTCTGATTGTTTTTGAGGTGACAGGAGTGTGCAACCCTCGCCTCTGTCACTCTGTGAAAATGATCATTTTTGCTGTCTGAATATGCCAAGTCTAAATCTGAGCAGCATTTCATCCCAGTTAATGGACACGTTCTCCAAACCACATTACACTGAAAAAAAGGGACTGGCCATCTCTTGGATTTATGTAAGCATCTTGCATGTATTTAACACAATTGCCTCATGTTTTAAAGTTAAATGTAACTATATAGTGTAAAAACTACATGATATGCAGAAAGGGTGTATTAAATTGTTCATATCATGTTCAGGTGAAGTAAGTTAATAAGATAGCAACGTTAAATCTCGTGAAACCACGCGTGATTTCATCTCGCGGGCTTTGGATCGTGGTTTAAAAAAGGCATCCATCTCAGTCAAGTCGAGCAGCCAACTCTACGTTTTTGGTATGTCTTGATTTTTTGAATTAATTTTTACCATATTTCAGCCAAATGTAGTTAAACGTCTAGAGTGTCGCCATGTAACATGCTAAAAAAGAGCCGTTAGCTTATTTGCTGTTTTATCTGTTGTCAAAGAATTGGCGCTTTTTCATTTGAATTTGTCTTTGGCACAAGAGCCGTAATATCACATTAAACCTAATTACGAGGCACTCATAACATAATTTGGTTTTCTGTGTGAATAGATTTGTCAACTGACTCTTCAGTTACATTGTGTATTTACTGCACCGTGGTGTTAGTGAGATTTTGGACATTGAACAGCTTTAGCTAATATCATCAGCGGCATTATGCTAGCTTACATCCCTACCCCTCCTGCCCTCACCTGCTGTCCTTTTGTTTTTGTTTTTGTTTTTTTTGCTGCACATTGAGAGATGACCTCTATTCTGCATTTCACCAGGAGTCAGCTGATGGATTGTGGGTTCAAGGTGTTATGGTAAGAAAGTATATTCTATTTTCGTTTCTGTAACTTAATTATAATAGGTTTTTTATAATTATTAGGTGCATGCATACTCACCCTATTAATACAACTGAGAAATCCAAAATCTGCCATAGGTTTATCTTATACCTGTATGTATTGCCAGAAAGGTGATTACTGGACTCGCATTAATGCACACTTGAACTGAAATGAGGTTGTAACTTGTGGGTTGTTGGGTTGCAAATCAGAAACAAACATCTTTGGATTTTTTTAATCCCATAAGATCTGGAAACACAGTTTTTATTCAACAAAACATTACTGATTAACCAAGCACAGTGCCTGCTGTTATTTCAAAATAATTTTATGTCATTTCAGATAAAATGCAGCATTCCAGTGCATCCCAACCATGCATACAGTCAAGGTTTCTGACGGAGCTGAGTTTTTCTCTGACAGTCTGCTGAAAGTGTTTGCAAAGTGATCGGGGGAACAGTGCACAAAGCTAAAGGATGTAGCTGCCATGATGACAGTAAGAACTTTAAAATTCTTTAACTACAAAGTGTATATGTATTGCATTAGGTCAGTAAAAGATTTTTATGCTACATCCATTGAAACCGTCAACTATTACCTGTGAGTACCGATTCCACTAAAAGGATGCCATAATTTTCGTCATGCATTTACTGGCCCACTGAGAAAAAATTATCTTTTTTTAAAAATAAATGTTCTGGAAACTATATATCCATAAAGTTGATGTCAAACAGGAATTTTTGATATTGCTTTGTAGATGCTGGTGTTGCATGTTGACTGGTTTAAAAAGTCAAGAGTTTTTGTCTGGGATCATTTTCTTCTGTGCTACTGAAAAGTTCACAAATCTCTGTTTTCTTTGTTATAATACTCAAGGATGACATTAATGCTCAAAGGGAGTCTCATCAAAGTGCTCCGCATCTGTGTGAAAGACAATTGCAACATCTTGGTGCAGGAGTTCATGGTGAGTGTTTTATGAGTAGATTGTGGCTTTGCAACATTTAAAAATGCATTTAGTTATCCACTTGATCCTCATTGGACTGGTTAGGACCAGTAGTCCTCTTTAATAATTTGAAGTTCACATGAGGCCTGGTAGTGAACTCGGCCGCCGGCCCTTGAGGCCCCACCCCTGTATTAGGGGTCACATCAGTGTGAAAAAACTTTAAATTTGTCATTCTAGTGAACAAAGGAAAATCCCACCAATATTTACATTAGCTTTTGTTTGAAAAAATGACCAACTGACCAACAGCTAACCAAATTGTGGGGCTGAAAGTCTAAATTCTAACATCTTCTGAGTGACATAACCTGGATTTCTGATGGGCCGGTGTCTTTCTAACAAAAACTAATGTAAAGCATTTGAAATTATTATGTTTTTCACCCTCTCTTAGAAACTCTGTTAGACCATGAATGGCAGCATGGCAGGCCACTCTTTGGCTATAGCTATTTACTATGTTGCTTGCATTGGTTTAAATTACTCTAACATTAGAACTGGTAGATTCAAAAGAGATGAGTTTAAAAAGGAATCTTAAAGAAATGTTTTGTGTTTAACCAGGACTTGACTGAGGCCACTGCACAGATTGAGAAAACCACAATGAACATCTGTCTCCAGAGATGCGCCAGGCAATGACTTTTCTGATGTTGTTCTTCAAGATCTGGATAACGTGACCTTTGCAGTAGCCATGCTGTTTGGACCTTTTTTATTCCTTCAACATGAGTTACCCATCACAACTCTGCTACACTTTTGAGGTGATTCAAAGGGTGGTAATGGAGTTGGATGCAACTCAGCTCTCAAGGAAAGCTCACAACTAAGACAAAACTGCTCCTGCAACGAAGCTCACTGTTATGCATGTGAGGTGACCAGCTCTAGGTGAGAGGACATTTAAATCTCACACTTGTTCTGCTGCATTTTTGAAGCTCAATTCCAGGAACGGATCGCAGGTTTCATTTGTATATACTCTGCAACTGCCATGAGGACAAGCCGTTTTTTTTGTTGTTTGTTTTTCCTTTTGCTCTGTACAAGTTCTGTTTGTCTGTTTGGCAGCATTTTTAAATTTCTCTTTGTATTTTTTCTTTCTTTTACTAGTGAAGAGATGTAGCGTGAACAGTTATACAGTCTAAATATCCCATATGGGTCGTGTGAAATGGTATTTTCAATTTCATTCAGTTGAAGTAAAGAACGTTGAATATTTCTAAGTGTGCTGTTTTGAACCAAGATGTCACAGTATGATCAGTGCTGTATTTTTTGACAGTCACTGTATCAATGTTATTTTTGCGTCTCTTGAATAAAGGTTTTGACCTGCAAGTGCTAATTTCTTTAGTTATTGGGGTAAAATGGGTAGTGTTAATAGGAAGGTGTTTGCCAATTCAGTAACCTAATTTAATGTTAATGGAAACTAACATTACCTCAAATTGTTTAGTTATAATTGTTGTTTAACTGAATCTTGATGTCAGAGGCCTTAAATAGAATGTTTTGATTTGTTCTTTCCCAACATTTTTCAAAAGAAACAGTCTAATTTCTTTACTGTGATTGATTCCAGAGAACACGGAAGAACTGACATTATTTAACTGTTGATTTATATAGATTCAGTGGAGGAGTAATGTCAGTTTAATTCTTTACCTACTGCAGTGAAATTAGACATTTTGTTTTGAAAGGTTACTGGTGGATGCCAGCAACCATCTTGGAAGAGAACAATACAATCTGTTATAAGGCCTCCATTTGAAAATTGTGTATTTGATACTAGAATATAATAGCAAAATGTAATTTGAAGATAACATGTAGTATTTAAGTGACCAAGTAGTATTGGGTAAAAGTTATTGAATCGTGTTGGGATAACGTGAGAAAATTGTGAAGGATTAAAATATTCCAAGAGCTCAAATTACTTCATCAAAACATGTTTAAGTCACATTTTATCAACACAAATTGCACAGGTTTATTGAACATGAATAAATTGTGTTAATTTAACTCAATTGTTTAAGTTGCTGCCGAAGCAAAACATCTGTGTGCAACAAATGTCCACCATTGAATTAAGTAAATCCAACAACATATTTTTTTCAGTGTAGGAACAAAAGGCCACGGTATGTTTTACAGTATGATTGTTGTCAGTGGGAGGTGTCGCTCACTGCTGAGCGGGAAATTGCTTTGTTTCACAGAAATAAAGTCGAGTGCAGAGGCCCAAGTGTCGATTTAATCTCTGACGTCTCATTGCATGAGTCTCAGAAGCTTTTATCTGAGCTGACATTACAAACACTTCAAATGTCAGGTGGCAGAGTGTCGCTGCTCCCATTATTTTCTCCAATGAGGCGAAGATGCACTTCAGATAGACACTAACAGATTAGAATTTTCCTTCCTGTGGTCCTGGGTTTGGACCCGACTTCTTTGGACTCTTCGTGTCAGACTTGTTTATTTATTGTTTACATCTGATTTCTTCCTGTTTTGGGTTTTCTTGGTTACTATTATTATTGGTGTCATGGTCCTGAGTCTGGTGACTCAGTGTTTTGTGTTTCTTTTTTATGTTCTTGTTTATTCGGATTGTTTTTTCCATTATGATTTGCCATTTGTTAGGCTTCTGTGCTGCCCTGGCCCCACTTCTCTCTGTTCCCTCTGTCTTTCCATGATGTTGTTATGTCTGCTCATGAGTCTGTTAAGTTCTGTGTCTCGTCTGGATCTCTGTGTCTGTCGTGTACTTCCTGTTTTACTTTGTAGGTCTGTGCCTTATGTCAGTGCCTTCAGCTTTGTGCGTCTGCCCCTGCTCGTTGTCGCGTCGTACCCTCACTTTCACTGTGTGTTCTGTTTGCCAGCCTGCCTGTTTAGTTTGTTCTGTAGTCTCAGTTTAGTTAGGTTTTTGTTCAGTTGCTTTCCAGCAATAAAGCTGAGTATTTTGAGTTAGGTTTGCCTACGTGAGTCCTGCATTTTGGGTGCTCTCTTCCTGCCTTCCTGCACACAATCATGACAATTGGACTGTTTTATTACAGTTTTCTGTGATTAGCACTTTGAATCACGGTGTGTAGAGTTTGATTATTTTTCATTACAGATAACTGATTCCTCACTGACCCTATTTCTCCCTTAGAGACAGGGTGAGGAGCTGGAAGGAGCTCAGAGTAGAGACACTTTTCCTTCTCCTCCTAGGTGAGGTGTTCCAGGCGGAGGCCCTGGGGTAGACCCAGGACATGCTGGAACGATTATATCTCTCAGCTCACCTGGGAATGCTTCCTAGTGTTCCCAGGTGGAGGAGGTGGCTGGGAAGAGGGAGGTCTGGGCTCCTCCTTCTATATCGTGCTTGTGTATATTCTTTATTTCCTTTGGGAGGTTTTTTTTGGGAGCCTAGGTTCTACATATGTTTTGGTTAAGCTGTCATTAAACTGATGGATTTAATGCGACATGACCGTTCAAACAGCAGTCGCTTTCTAAAACATCAGATATGTATCGGATTCAGTACCACATACGAAAGTGACCCAGATCGAATTTGAAGATATCGGATTTGTGCCGTTCACACTGTCATACCATGATCAGATATGGGTCGCATAGCGTCAAAAAAGCCTCCCCCCACCGCAGGGAAAAGGGTAACACCACCTGGGTCTGGGTGCAGTTCCCCCCTCCAGGGGCAAGGGTACCTAGACCCAGTTTGTAGAGTACGCTTGGGGAGTGTGATTGTGTGTACAGCGTCTCTTTATGTCTGTCTCCATGTTGGGTGAGTGTGGAGTAAGTGCATATGAGAGCATGAGGGTAGGAATGGATGTTTGTATATGTGTGTGCCTGTATGTCTGTGTCTATATGTCAGGTTGGGTGTCAGGCGCCACCTCTCTGGGGACATCTCAGGCCCTCCAAGGTTTGGAGGCCTATCTCCCCCCACCACCACTTCCCCTGCCAGTGGCGGACTCCCTCAGACATCGGTGCGTTGGTGGTTCTTTGTGTCCGGGGATGGGCGTCCAGGTACACACTGGCTCACTCCTTGACGGCCGCTTATCGGGGCCTGGAGCCTGGGGCTCGCTCGGGCCACTTCAGAGGTGGGGTGCCCCCGGCCTCTCGGCCTGGGGCTCGGTCACTCAGGCGCAGCTGGCTGCCAGCGGAGCTCACGGGCGCGTCACTGCAACTCCCCCCGGCTTCTGCTCCGCGGCTGCTGAGTGAGCCCTCATCTGGGACTCTCCTCAGCTCTTTCTGGGACAGTGGCGCGGCTGCCCCTCTGTTGGTCTTCCTTGGTCTCTTGTGTTCTGGGGGCCTCTGGATGTCTGGAGTTTTGATCTCCTCCATACCTGCTTCATGCCCTGGAGGACGGGGCTGTGGCCCCCCCACACCCTCTAGCAGATCATTACATGAAGGAACCTTTTAAAAAACAAAAAACAAGCGCGTCCATGCTCACAGGTGTACACACGGGTGATCACACCCACAAACTACACCCTTTTTGGCTCCTACCTCAAAGCACACTGTGTTCTGTTGATCTTATGTGCTGCACAATAATGTTTAATATTTAGTATTTACTGTTTAATATTTAGTAT
>NC_141363.1:18641541-18881541 GCF_057382095.1 Aulonocara sp. 'chitande type north' Nkhata Bay
ATTGACATATCTATGTTGAAAACACCTGTTGTAGCTTAATGCTGCCCTCATCCCTGTGCTGCATTAAAAAAACATATCTTTATTCGAAGATTATAGCTGTGTCCCAAAACGTCGGCTGCATCCTTCGGAGGACCCAGTCTTATCCCAGACTTCGTGGTCTACGTGGGCCTTCAAAGACCGAGAAGGCCGGAAGTGCGAGGCTGTGAAATGGGACGTTCTAGCCTTCCCTTCAGATTTGCGTCACCGCTTTCTCGGTGGAGTTTAATAAACTCGGCCGTCTGCTCCTTGCTATCTAAAATATAACAGGACACTAGCGTATGTTGTCGACCGTCTCACACTTCTGTTTAATCAGTTTTCTGTTTAACGTTTATTCAGCTGTGTGAAAATCCCGGAGGAACCCACGTGATGGATTAATAACGTTTTATTTAATCTAATAATCTAATAACTTTGATCTCAGCCAAACCGATTTACTCCGGAACAAATAAAACACCGAAAAAAAGGCAAACAATAACATTTTTAAGTTATCCAAGTGACTTATATATCATGTTTAACCTGATTAGCGAAAGAGCGGGGGTCGGAAAACGATGAAGCCGGGAGTCCGCTGCTTTCGCCGCGAACCCCCCAGCTTGCTATCGAGCGGGTGGGTAACGGACATCTCCGAAAACGTCGGCGCACACTTTTGCAAATATGCGATGTCTTGATAAACCAAGCAGATATTTGTAATTTACACAGCTACTTTCTCCCCTTAATATATGTTAAAAGTTTATTTTGTGACCCAGAAAGATTGATAAGAGTGATTTTAAAACTCAGTAGCGGCCGCCATTGTTGGAAACTGGAGTTTGGCTGGGCCGTGCTATGAATTCTGGGATATGGTGGGCCATGAAGGACACACCCGACCCATCCTTCAAATTCGGGGAAATGAAGGACGCATTTGTCGGCCGCATTTGAAGGAGTTGACGAATTGGGACAGCCTTCGTCGCCTGGCTGTGACGTAATCGGCCTTCAAATGCGGCCTCGGGAGGATGCAGCAGACATTTTGGGACACAGCTTATCTATCTGAATTTCAGGAGTGGGACCACGCCTCCAAACACGCTCCTTCCGGTTGCCACCTATATAGGTTCCCCCAGTTTTGCAAACTGTTCATTCTCGTTTACGTGAAAACAGGGTCCGTTCTCGGCGATTACCTTAAACAAAGCTCATCTCTCAGGAGTGCTGTAATTTTACTCACCCTTCCGTTCACTACGATCACCCTCTCGTCCGTCAGCGCATCAGACATACAACTACTCAAGCTCTACATCCATCACTTTTCCTCCGGCAATCCCAGAAACACACCGAACATCACGGTGGCGCTTCCAAACAACAAATGCTGACGAGCTCCTGGCTCGCCACCCAACATACGGCCTGCTACGTCCATCCATCCAGTCATCTTATCTCCGCTAAATCCAGTCATGAAGTAACTCCGGACGCCCGCTACTTCAGTGAAAACCAGCGAGGTCGCCCGCCAGGAGAACTCACAGCTCCTCTCATGTTGCTCCGAAATGGGTCACAGGCCGGGCGAGTTAGCCGAAAAGCCGACGGACCCACGCTTCCAAACAAATTGCGACTCCAACAACAAAAGCTACAGCGTAGTTCCACCCACCTGCCAGCGCCAGGTAGCAGGGGGAAGCTCAGCTCTGTGTTGCTTCCTACTAACACTATTTAAAGCAAACTGGAAATCTGTTGCTAGTTCCATACTCTATTGTTCTTCACCGTCATGATGTTTCCATACTTCACGAAATGCTTGAGCAAGCTTATCCATCGGGGGCGATATGTAGTATGCTTCGGCACTGAGTTGCCAGGTTCCCAACCTCTCATCTGCTGAACTCCACGTCAAACGTCGGCACCAAGTTGCCACGTTTGCAGCCACTCATCCCTCTGCTATACGCCGCAGCAAACGTCAGGTTGCCAGGTTCTCGGCCACTCGTCCCTCCTCTGCTAAACTCCGCGGCAACTGTCAGCACCAGGTTGCCAGGTTCGCAGCCACTCGTCCCTCCTCTGCTAAACTCCGCAGCAAACGTCGGCCGAGTTGCCAGATTCTCAGCCACCCATCCCTCCTTCACAAAATCCTGCAGCAAACGTTTGCACAGAGTTGCCAGGTTCTCGGCCACTCATCCATCTTTGCAAATTTCTGCGCAAACCTTGGCACTGAGTTTCCAGGTTCCTTTCTCCTCCATTAGCAAGCTTTTCGACCATCGGGTTGCCAGTTTCTCAGCATAGTTAACAAAAAAAAAGGGGCTCAGAGTTGCCAGTATTCCTTCCCTCCATGGCAAATGCATGCTTCGCCACCGACTTGCCAGGTTCCCAACCCCTGATCTGCTAAACTCTGCAGCAAACGTCGGCACCGGTTGCCAGGTTCTCTCTTTATCCCTCATTCGCAAATGCAGCAGCATGCTTTCGGCACCACGATGCCAGGTTCTCTTCCTCTGTCTTTCCTTACGAATGCAATAAGAAGCTTGACACCTAGATGCCTGGTTCTTCTTTATCCCTCATTCGCAAACGCAGCAGCACGCTTTCTAATATAGAGTTGCTAGTTTCTGTGCTCGGCACTGGGATGCCACATTTGCTGCCATTTTTCCTGCCTTCGCAAAGCACCGGCGAACCTCGTGGCACCGAGATGCCAGGTTCTGTCCTCTATCGCTCCTTTTACGACATCCAAACTGCATTGTGCGCATAATTCTTCACGGCATCCCTTCACTTCTCACATGCTATCACTAGCATCATCAGGCATCCACCCTCGACACAATCATTCGAGACCGCTCTCTAAGTCGACTCATGGTTCTGACGGCGCCTGAATGGCTTATCATCTCCCACGAAATCCAGTGGACTCGCGCTCTGCTCTCTGACGATTTTGGGGGTTATTATTATAGACATTATTTTCCTCTAATCAGTCTTTCAATCCATCAAGTCTTCCCAAGCTGCTGCTGTCACTTCTCCTAATTCAGTAATCAGCTCAGGCGTTATAGCTACCTTATCCAAAGTAATTTACCAGCTAAGCACCCCCTCTCCATCTTCTACTCAAAGACAAGCTCATAAGCTTTTCGAGCCCCGCCCCTCCCTGAGCCTGGTTCTGCTGGAGGTTTCTTCCTGTTAAAAGGGAGTTTTTCCTTCCCACTGTCACCAAAGTTCTTGCTCATAGGGGATCATATGATTGTTGGGTTTTCCTCTAGACATCATTGCAGTGTCTCAAGGTTCGTGACTGTGGCTCCGTGCTGTTTAAATAAGTAGAATCAAAAATGAAACTATTCCACTGACGTATTCGACCTTCGTATCGCACAGTTATTACTGCTTCTAGGGGATGCCTTATTTGGGGATCTGCCCGGCCCGGGAGCAGTCGCCAGTCGCCAGTCGCCTTCGAGGCCTTCCCAAACCGCAGCCCAATTCATGTCCAAGCATTCACTTTTACCTACTAAAACACTATCAATCCTGAAATGAGGGCGTGGGCCCAGCTAGTGAAATGCTGATTTAAATTCTGAATGCTTTTTTATACCAAATATATTTGCTTTCCTAGCACAGTAGACTCTCCGTGGGCTCCTTTTGTTCATGTTTCTGTTTATTTTATTTTATCACTCACATTATTGTCTGTGTAGACATTATGCTGGCGTTGACAGTGGGTGAAGGCCAGGCTGGCAAAAGAAACAAAGTCGGGTGGAGGGAAAGTCAAGGATAAAGTAAACTGACTAGCGGACTGAGCCATCTGCAATTCTAATCAGCTGTTCAACGAAAACCTTGGTACCACACAGGAGGGAAAAGGGGCCCTGTCGTGCCTAATATTCAGAGTGACAGTGCTACGTTACAGAGAGATGCTCACACTGAGACAAAGGCATGAAGAGGAGGTAGACTTTCACCGTAACCTCCGTGCGGATCTGTGATATTTTGCTCGGCTAAAAGTTATCAAGGCTGACGAAAGCTTGGTTTTGCATTTGCTGGATATTGATCTGAAAACTCTTTTCTTGCTGCGTCACGACTGACTTTTTAGCTAACGTAAGCTAAAGTGGCAGTGTCTGTTTTTGTTTTTGACACTGTCGCCGGTACGAGATTCCGGAATGGCACCACTTACCTCAACATCCAGCTGTGAAAGCTGCATCAACCTGAGCCAAAAAGTGATCGAGCTGGAACAAAGGATATCCACGCTATACCAAATCCAGGGGGCTGAATGCGAACTTGACACGATCCTCCTTGGCAAAGCTCAAACCACCGCTACTAGCGCTGAGCTAGCCGACACAGTGCACCATCCAGCTGCTGTGTCCCAAGATCCCGCCAACAGTCAACACAGGCTCTCAACTTGCGTCGCTGGTGCTTCTGCCAAGGACGAGAACTCCTGGTTTCAGCTAGGGGCCAGACCCAAGGCTCTGGTCAGCTCCACTCCACTCCAACCAGCGCCATGGACCATGGTTGAGACGCGTGGTAGCTGCAGAGGGGGCAGGAGGATCCGTCTCTCGCACCCTTACCCCTCCGGTGCGGTAGTATTGGAGAATAAATTCAATGTCCTGGATCCTGTGGACTTTCCTCCTCTGACCGCTAGCCCTCGCCATCCCGCTGTGTCGCTGAGGTCTGCGCCATCTCCACCACTACGCCCCCGGAGCCGCGGCGGGCAACCCGACGCTGTGGTGCAAACCCACCGCGGAGAGCTGTGCTTTACCCCGGCTCCTCGGAGAAGAGGACCCACGGCGCGGCTACCTGGGAGTCACTCACGCAGGCTGGCGCATCTCCATCTGAACACCCCCGGTGTCGCGGCGCGGGCGTCTCAGATGGCCAACAGCCCTCGGTGGCCCCTCCTCTCTCCACGCTGGTCCTCGGGGATTCCATCGTCAGGAACGTGCGGATGAGGGGGGCGCTCACGCTGTCGTTCCCGGGAGCCACTGTTGTTGACATAGTGGACAGAATTCCCAACATTCTGGCATCCCACCCACAGGTTAACCGGCTCATCATCCACATCGGCACCAATGACATCCCCAAACAGCAATCTGAGCTGCTGAAGTTGGACTTCCTCGAACTCTTCAGCCTCCTTGGTCAGTTGCAGGTGAGTGCTTTTATCTCTGGGCCCACCCCCACCTGTGGCAGAGGGATAGGCCGTTTCAGCCGGCTGCTCAGCCTTAACACCTGGCTTTCCTCCGCCTGTGTCTCCCACGGCTTGGGTTTTATTAACAACTTTGATGCCTTCTGGGAGAGGAGGCATCTTTTTGGGGCAGACGGGCTCCACCTCAACGCCTGGGGACGCCGTTTGCTGTCCGCCAATTTGGCATTTGGCGTACAGCACTCCCGCACATCGCCACTGTCTGCCACTGACTGATGTTCCCCTGGTCCCAGCTCCTATATTTGTTCCACTTTTAACAGTAATACACAAAACTCTGGACTAGGACCTCTCTCTCCCACAGTCAACACAATACCCGTCATAATCACAAACAGAGCAACAGAATTATCATAAATCCAGTAACTCCAAAAACATTAATAACCTCCGGCCTCTTCAAAAATATCAACATCCATTCAACTCTATTGTCAATAATCCACCAGTCTCGATCAGTATGGCACTTTTAAATGTCCGCTCTCTGTGGAACAAGTCTTTTATTATTAACGATTTAATCTTAGATAATAAACTTGACTGTTCATTTTTAACTGAAACATGGCTGGGTTCGGATGCACCAGTTGTTCTCACTGAGGCCTCCCCACCAAATTTTAATTTCTCTTTTTCTATTAGAAGTGGTAAGAGAGGTGGTGGGACTGCATCTTTAGCCAACAACACACTCACCACCAAACAAATTTTATTTGATCATTTTACCACTTTTGAATTCCATGCTATTGTTTTCAGCAGCCCTCCAGTTTTATCTGTCACAGTTTACAGACCACCTAAAGACAGCGCTGCTTTTATCAAGGAATTCTCAGAATTTTTAACAAACATACATTCAAAATATAATATAATTTTAACCGGTGCTTTTAACCTGCACATAGATAATCCTTCTGACCCTGCAACAAAAGAATTCTTAAACATTCTTCACTGTTTGGATTTTATCCAGCACGTCACGCAGCCGACTCACAACAGAGGACACACTCTGGACCTGGTCATCACCCATGGGCTGTCCACCAGCGTGTCCTCTGTTGTTGACTTGGCTGTCTCTGACCACTACTGTGTGTTTTTTAACATCACCGGTTTTATTCAGCGGGAGACCTCGGTGCGAACTGTGAGGAGGCGCTATCTAACCTCTGAAGTGGCTGCAAATTTTACCAGGGTTTTAGTCAAATGCCCCCCTGTGATTTTACCTGCACCCTGCGATTTGATTTTTAGTTATTTCAACAGCAAACTGAAGAAAAGCCTTGACTCCGTTGCTCCACTCACCACCAAAAAGTTTAACGTAAAACACGTATCACCCTGGAGAAACGAAGAAGTCAAAAAACTCAAAAGAAATTGCAGGGCAGCAGAAAGGAGATGGAGGAAAAATAAAAATAATATCAACCATCAAATATTTTCCGAGCAACTTAAAATGTACAATAATACATTAAGGAAGTCAAGAAATTCATACTTCGCCAAAATAATCAGTAATAACAAAAATAATCCCAAGGTCCTCTTTTCCACCATAGATCATTTATTTAACCCTGATTTTAAAAGCTCCAAAAGAACCCCCACAGACTCGCTCTGTGGGCAGTTTGCAGACCACTTCAGGGGAAACGTCAGCGCCATCAGATCTGATATTTTATCTAATCGCGATATGATTGTAAACACATCTGAGGGCTCGATTGTACCTGAGGAGACACTGGACAGCTTTGTCCTGGTTAATGCTGAGAACTTTCAGAAGGTTTTCTCCACAGTGAGACCCACCACATGTCTTTTAGATCCAATTCCTTCTTCACTCTTTAAAACACTTTATGGATTTTTTGAGGCTGAGCTTTTATACATGATGAATTGCTCTCTTCAGTTGGGTGTCTTCCCTGCTGCCTTTAAAACGGCGGTGGTGAGGCCCCTTCTGAAGAAGAGCAATTTGGATTGTAATGATTTTAATAACTACAGACCTGTATCCAACTTACCATTTTTAAGTAAAGTCTTAGAAAAACTTGTTTTTACTCAGATTACTGATTTTCTCAATGATAGACAGATCCTGGAGATATTCCAGTCTGGATTTAGGGTGAACCACAGCACAGAGACGGCTCTCCTAAAGGTTTTAAATGATCTTAGATGTAACTGGGACGCCCAAAAGCTCTCAGTCCTGATGCTACTGGATCTAAGCGCAGCCTTTGATACAGTAGACCACGCTATTCTTTTAAACAGACTGAAACACATGGTGGGCCTCTCTGGTGCTGTACACAACTGGTTCACTTCCTATCTCTCTGACAGATCTTTTATGGTGAGTATGGATACATGTTCCTCTAAGGTCCATGAAATGACATGTGGTGTGCCTCAAGGGTCGGTTCTAGGCCCTGTACTTTTTAATTTGTATATGTTGCCTCTCGGCAGTGTCATCAGGAGGCATGGAGTGAACTTCCACAGTTACGCTGATGACACTCAGCTGTACATCTCCGTGTCTCCTGATGACACCAGACCAATGGATGCCCTTTTTAACTGTATCTTGGATATAAGATCTTGGATGGCAGAAAACTTTTTACAGCTTAACCAGGACAAGACTGAAGTTTTAATCGTCGGTCCCAAGGCTCAGAGAGAGAAACTCTTGTCTAAATTAGAGGCATTTTCACTATGTCCTTCGCTACAAGTGAAAAACCTGGGTGTTATTTTTGACTCTGAGCTTGGTTTTATCCCACATATTAAACATGTAACTAAAATTGGATTTTATCATCTAAAAAATATAGCCAGAGTCCGCCCTATTCTCTCTCGGGCCAACACGGAGATGCTGATGCATGCTTTTATTACCAGTCGCATTGATTACTGCCCTGCTCTCTGGTCTTCCTAAGAAGAATATTTCAACTTTACAACTCTTGCAAAACTCGGCAGCTCGTGTGCTGACGAAGACCAGAGGGCGGGCCCACATTACACCGGTTTTAGAATCGCTGCACTGGCTCCCCGTGTGTTTCAGGATCGATTTTAAAGTTCTTTTATTGGTTTTTAAATGTCTTAATGGTCTTGGGCCTTCTTATCTCTCAGATCTGCTTTTACCATACGAACCCTCGCGGACCCTGAGGTCCTCTGGTACTGGCCTTTTGATTGTCCCTAAAGTCAGGACACATACTCACGGAGAGGCAGCTTTTCAGTGGTATGGTCCTCGTCTGTGGAACAGCCTGCCGGAGGAGCTCAGGGCCGCAGAGAACGTACATGTTTTTAAGAACAGGCTCAAGACCCACCTTTTTAATTTAGCTTTTACTTAGCGTTTATTTATTTTTTATGCTTATTTATTCTATCCTGTTATTCTATTATTAATTTAGGATTTACCTAATATTTTTTGATTTTATTCTTATTCATTTTTTAATCTTCTTACTCTATTTATATTTATATTGTATCCTGTTCTTATTTATTTTATCATTTTACCCTGTATATATCTCCAGTGTTTCCTCGGAGGGCGCTCTCTGCACCGGGGCTGTTATTGACCGTGGCTGCTGGGTCTCTGGGGTCCTCTCAGCCTGGTTGGGGGGCTCCTTGGCCTCCCTCCTGCTGTGTGCCCAGCCCGGAGGCTGCGGTCTGTGACCGGCTCCCGGTGCAGACGGCTCTCTGTTATAATGTTTCCTCACTTGGCTCATGCGAGCCCAGCCCAATTTTTACTCTTTAAGTGTGCGCGTGTGTGTATGTGTGTGTGGGTGGGGGGATATATGTGTATTGAGAGTGTGGGGAGTGAGTTGGAGGGTGGGGTGGGCTGCTTTTAACTATGTAAAGCACTTTGTGCTACATTTTTTCTGTATGAAAAGTGCTTTATAAATAAAGATTGATTGATTGATTGATTGATTGATTGATTGATTGATTGATTGATTGATTGATTGATTGATTGATTGATTGATTGACACGCTGGGTCTCCGACTGCTAGGTCTGTAACACAGCACACACAAGCAATACACAGTAAATGGACTCATTCTTAGAGTGCTTTTCTACTCTCCCGGGGGGCTCACTACGCTTTATAAAACATTCACACAACTTCACACTCTGATGGATGCGTCACAGAGCGACTTTGGGTTATTTGCAGGGCATCAGGTGAGGACCTGAAGCTTCTGTGAGGAAAAGGAAGCACACGGCACTGTGAACACTAAACCATCAGCAGCAGGTATAACAGATATTCTGTTATACCTGTATGCAAAAAAAAATTTCATAGTTCAGCAATACTGATCAATCTAATAAACTTAAACCTACACCATCCTCCCTATTCTGGTATTTTTAAGAGTACTTAGCGTAAATATTAAGCAACCTAACTAATAGGGTTCCAACTCCCAGCAACAACAAAAATAAATAAATAAAAAATAGGGAACCACCCCTCACGCTCCACCTCATGATGCTTAATCGACGTAATCAACCTTAATTTGATGCAGTGTGAAAAAAAATGCACAGAAATCAATTATTTTTCAAGAAATATTAAATAGATTCAACATCTTTCTTCAACAAAATTGCAGACTGCACAGATGGTACCGTCCCAAAGGAAAAAGTACTATAGCTTACTAGGGTATATTAGACTTAATAGTTACTATATACAGTAATGGACTTCTATTCATTTTACATCAAATTAAAACTTTGGGTGTCAGATAATTATTTATTAAAAGCTAGACATTTTAAATGAGAATAAGAAAGAAAAGTATGTCTTTGTGCCCCCTTTTCCCTGTTAATGCCCTATCGGCCCCCCTGGCTAAACTTTGCTAGATCCGCCCCTGCACAGTTACGTCAGCTACGTAGAAAAAGATCCTCGAGTAGAAAGTAAAATTAAATAAATTCTAACAACAGCTGATCAAGCTTAAACGTGCTGCTGTTGTTCAGCCGCTGGTTTCCTCTTTCTGGTGCAAAGTGGGCCAAAAACAAAGAAGAGAGATGGAGTCCCGACAGAAAAGCCGATCAGCTGATCATTAAGCAGTTTCATGATTGAAGTAGCAGCAAGAAGAGGCAGTCGCTCCATATATCGCTTGTTAAGCTTAACGCAGGAATGCTTTACATTCAGAGATGGACTTACACACTTGCTTTACTTCTCTCGGGGATAACTTTGTCGGAGATGAAATGCCGGGTTGCTAGCGAAGCTCCACATGCTATCCAGACCACCGACAGGTCCCGCATGCCACAGCTGCTCTATAACGTGATGCATACTGCTCCGACGTGCTAACGTTCTGAGGCAAGTTACGGCGTGTTGCAAGTTTTGTGAGGTGCTTTCGTGATATTTAATGGATTACATTTTTTATTTTTCTCCGATATCCGATCCAGTAATTTAGGTCAGTATCGGACCGATACCGATACGTAATATCGGATCGGTCCATCTCTAGTTTTAATGTGTCATAATTGCAGCCGAACACTTGGCCAGAGTTCATGTCTGAGGAAAGAGACTCATTATTTTTAATGTCCGGGCCCTGGTTTAGGGTCACACTGGAGTCTCTGGGTTCATGTGTTTCACTATCAGAAATACAGACTGGAATTGCTTTCATACACAAACAGTGGTAGAAACTAGCTGGTTGGTTAAAACTTTCAGTTTACAGCACCCTAAATGCGACCAAACATCAGATTCAGCCAAATTCTCTCTGGTTCGAAGGAAACAGAAGACAGGATGTAGGAGATCTTTGATCGCCTTTGTGGACAGTGAGATGTTTTAAAGAGGACTTTCCTGACTTCAGTGATTCTCTGTGATGACCTGTTTGTTGGAAATGTAGTAGTCGGTTTGGGAAATTATGAGTGAAACATCTTGATACATTCTCAGTCATCCAGGAAAGTAAATCTCCAAAAAGTTGATTCTGTTCATCTGGACGTAGCGTTTTGTAGGAGAAATGTTTCATCATCATCCAAGTGACTTCTTCAGTCTCAGCTGACTGCAGGTTTCCCCAATCTCATAAACAGTAAATTTGCATAATGACTGAAACCAGCCCACTGAAGGAACAATGGGCTGGGAGGTCAGTTCCTTAATCTTAATTATGAAAATTCTCATGACCATTGATCAACAACCACTGACCAAAAACCCACTGATCAAAGCCCACTGATCAATGGCCATGAGTACCATTCACAGAGAGTTTGGATGAGTGACGAAATGTTTCTCCCACAAAATACTACGTCCAGATGAACAGAATCAACGTTTTGGAGATATGAGTGAAACAGCGTGTGAGTGGAAATACTGTTAATATTTCTGTCCCACCAGGTTCAGCAGGCCTCACCAATGATAGTATTCTGTCCGCTTCCTGGTATCTGAGTCACCATCTAACTAGCTCTGGTGTTGCACTCTTTAGCCTCAGATGCTGCCACAGCTTACAGACGTTTCTGAGCATGTGCAGATAAACGTCTGACACGTTTGGATGGTGTGCTGTCAGGTACAAAACTCTATTCTCACCTCTCCCCTTCCTCCAGCATCCAGGTGAGTTCACCTGACAGAGAAAGAGAAGCAGGATATCTCCAACACAAAATGTGCATGACATGTAGCATCAAGCCTGTTTTCCTTGTATTTGTACCTGTTTTGGACTTTTCAATCTCCTGTTTTATTTTACTAAGTACTAAGTAAATAATTCATCAGCAGCGACCGCAGTAGAAACCCTCACTAACATTTATCCCCGCCATCACAGAGGTCATGTGATTGGGTCAGTTTGTCAGGTGCAGCTCGTTGACCCAAACCTTTTCATGGACCTTCACAAACCGGGGGACTCTGTCTCGTAGAGACGTCGACCCGATGAGTTCACCTTACTCTATAGATCACCTGTTTTTGTGATTTGATGCTGTTTAGATGAAGCTGGGTTGAACTGAAAAATAAAAAAGGAGAAACTCTGATTTCAGATAGTCGTTTTATTTGAACATTTATGTAATCTGAGTTGTTTTTCCTGCCCGACTCTAAGTGGCACATCCAGCACAACAGTTTTTAACCAGCTGATGAAGAAAAAATAGAGTATCTGCAACAGAAATCGATTCAATCGACTAAATTAGAGTAAATCTGGGAGCAGTCTGTCAGTCTGATGATGTGATGTGTTGTTTAATCTTGTGTTTTATTGTCACATCTTTTATTATTGACCTTTTACTGTTTATGAGATACTCGATCCAGTACTTAAAGGACTGGGATCAGACTTCAGTAGATTTCATTTATTTTTGCTCTTTTTTCATTCGCTCAGGCTAATTGACTCATTTTATAAAATTCTGAATAAAAAACAGAAACCAAATCAAAGCAGACGCCATAAACGGCTGGAGAGAAGCTGCTGCTCCATCACCACCAACCACTGCCTTCTCCAGCTGTTGCCATAGTTACACACTAGTCCTACGAGATGGTGCCGGTTATCAGCAAATTGGCTGTGCTCACACACACACACACACACGCACGTGCTCGTGCACACGCGCACACAGACACGCGCTCGTGCACACGCACACACACACACACACACGCACACACAGACACACACGCACACACGCACACACACACGCACGCGCTCGTGCACACGCACACACACGCACACACAGACACACACGCGGACACACACACACACACGCACACACAGACACACACGCACACGCACACACACACACACACACACACACACACACGCGCACACACAGACACACACACACACACACGCACGCGCTCGTGCACACGCACACACACGCACACACAGACACACACGCGCACACACACACACACGCACACACACACACAGACACACACACACACACGTGCCTGCGAGATGCTTTTGTGCACACATTTAAATTCAGACACCTCGCTGAGTTCACCTGTCACTCACCTGGGCCCTCACATCCAGTGTTGGGAAGGTTACTTTTAAAATGTATTCCATTACAGAATACAGAATACATTCCCCAAAATGTATTCTGTAACATATTCCGTTACGTTACTCAATGAGAGTAACGTATTCTGAATACTTTGGATTACTTAATATATTATCATGCTTTTTACAACAACGTGAATGTACTATTGCTGTGTGATTTATTACTATTACTGAAGGTCCGCGACTCCGAACTGTAGTAAAGGGACCTCTGACTAATACGGCGGGGTCCCTGTCGGCTCGTAGCCGAAAAATAGCTCTACTTTGTTGTGTGGGTCAACTTTTCTTGCGAGAGACAGAGAGAGGCGTTGAAAGGCTGCTCCAACGGAACTTATTGTTTCAGAGGAAAACACGAACTTAATAGCTTACTTACAGCTGGGCTCGTCAGGCACTCTTCTTGGCTGCAGTGGTTATTATTATATTTACATGCTTCCAGCTCCCGTTTTTGCTTGATAACAACTCGTACTTTTCCACTCGCCTTTTTCTCCCTCCTCGCACTCACAGACACATAACGTGTATGGCAGTCCATTCTCCCTGCAACACGGACTACACTGCCCATGATGCTACATTCTTTAGAGCTATACCTGTAGCATTCTGCCTGTTAGCTTAGCACAACAACAACAAAAAGGCGCTCTCTCACCCAGGAAACACGCAGAGAGAGAGCATCACCCTGTAACCATGGCAACCGTAACGCTGCCACCTGGAACAACAGAACGTAGCTGTCAAACAAAACCCAAACAGTCCTGACCCGCGACAATATGAAACAGGAAAGTACCGCAGTGTAATCTATTTATTTCAACAAAGTAACTGTATTCTGAATACCACCTTTTTAAACGGTACCTGTAACGGAATACAGTTACTCATATTTTATATTTTAAATACGTAACGGCGGTACATGTATTCCGTTACTCCCCAACACTGCTCACATCCTGCTGCTCTGCTTCCACAGACTGTTCAGATGCTGTAGGAATCAAATATGTCTACTTTAATTTTTCACTCTTATTTACACAGCGAGGTCGTCACGCCTGCTAAATGAGTCAGAAGCATGAGGAACGTCAGAGTGTTGCTTTATGGTGGTCGACACACTCATCACAGAACATTAACTTGACAGGACAAACACGCTGCTCCATAGCCCTGCGTTTGGATCATCCTGTCCCTCTGATTGGACCAGAGGGACAGGATGGATGGAGTACATATAAACTGAGAACACAATTAAAGAACAACAAACACACTGACTCAGTCCGTGTCAGAGCCACAAGCTGTGACAGGTAACACAAGGTCACCTGTTTCCAGGCAACACACCACTGTGTCTGTGTGTGTGTGCGTGTGTATGTGTGTGTGTTATCAAACACGTTAGAAAAACATGATCGTGTGGAGAAAAGTCTTTTACTGTCCTCAGAAACAAAACTTACCAGGGAAACCTGTGCCACAGCCACACATAAAGGAACTCACCAAAATAAAACAGGAAGTGAATGCCAGGGAGACACACGGAGAAAACAGAGGGAGACAGGTACGCACAGGTTCTCACAGGTACGCACAGGTACGCACAGGTTTTGTCATGGTCTGGTTGGGCACCTGCAGGTCTCAGACAGCGGCTCCTCCTCCTTTAGGCGGAGTCCGGTTGCTCCTCCCTGGCTGACCACCTGTGAGCAATCGTGCCAGCGGTATATCAGACCTGCGCTCTCAACCATTCATCGCCTGAGTATCTGCTATCCGAATCAGAATCAGAATCAGAATACTTTATTGATCCCTGGGGGAAATTATTTTTTGTTACAGTGCTCCATTTTAAACCAACATTAAGACAAGACAGACAATACGCTAACTAAGAATAGTACAATATATACATATATATACATACATACATACATAAGTCACTCATAAATAAATAGTTGGAAAAGAAACATGTGTAGTTGTAGCAGTAAACAGTGTGTTAAGTGGATGCGTTGTACAGGGAGATGGCCACAGGCAGGAATGATTTCCTGTGTCGTTCAGTGGTGCTTTTCGGTAATCTCAGTCTCTCACTGAACGAGCTCCTGTGACTGACCAACATGTCATGGAGTGGGTGGGAGGTGTTATCCAACATTGTCTTTATCTTGGACAGCATCCGCCTCTCCGACACCACCTTGAGGGAGTCCAGCTCCATCCCCACAACATTGCTGGCCTTACGGATTAGTTTATTAAGTCTGTTGGCATCTGCGACCCTCAGCCTGCTCCCCCAGCATGCAACAGCATAGAGGATCGCACTGGCCACCACAGACTCATAGAAAATCCTCAGCATTTTCTGGCAGATGTTGAAGGACCTCAGTCGCCTCAAAAAATAGAGACGACTCTGGCCCTTCCTGTAAAGTGCTGTGGTGTTTTTAGCCCAGTCCAGTTTATTGTCAATGTGTACTCCAAGGTATTTATAGTCCTCCACAATGTCAACACTGACCCCCTGGATTGAAACAGGGGTCAAGTGTTTCCTGGTCTTCCTGAAGTCCACGATCAGTTCCTTGGTCTTTGCCACGTTGAGCTGCAGATGATTCTGCTCACACCACGTGACAAAGGAGTCGACCACAGCCCGGTACTCTGTCTCATCATCCCTGCTGATGCATCCAACCACCGCAGAGTCATCAGAAAACTTCTGAAGATGGCAGGTCTCTGTGCAGTGGCTGAAGTCTGTGGTGTAGAGGGTGAAGAGGAAGGGGGCGAGGACAGTCCCCTGTGGTGCCCCTGTGTTGCTAATCACCTTGTCAGACACACACTGTGGGAGACGTACATATTGTGGTCTTCCTGTCAGGTAATCAACAATCCAGGACACCAGAGAAGCATCCACCTGCATCGCTGCTAACTTATCACCCAGGAGGGTCGGCCTGATGGTGTTGAAAGCACTGGAAAAGTAAAAAAACATGACCCTCACAGTGCTCGCCGGCTGGTCCAGATGGGTGTAGACACGATTGAGCAGGTAGATGATGGCGTCCTCTGTTCCGAGACGAGGCTGATAAGCGAACTGAAGGGGATCCAGATGTGGTCTTACTATGGGTCGCAGCTGGTCCAGGATGAGCCTTTCCAGGGTCTTCATGATGTGGGAGGTCAGTGCCACGGGCCTGTAATCCTGGGGGCCACTGGGACGAGGCGTCTTTGGTACAGGGACGAGGCATGATGTCTTCCACATCACCGGGACCCTCTGCAGACTCAGACTCAGCATAAACAGTTTATGAAAGACTCCACACAGCTGGGGGGCACAGGCCTTGAGGACAAGGGGACTCACTCCGTCTGGTCCAGCAGACTTGCCTGAGTGAAGTCACCTCATTTGCATCTCAACCTGGTACTGAGTGAAGGTGATGGGTGGGGGAGGGGTGTCAGGAATCTCCCAGGAGGCAACATGTGAAGAGAGAGGCTGGCACAGTGGTGTGGCTCTGGATTCCAGGCTGACTGCAGGTGAGGTTGTGGGAGCAGACACTGTGGTGTCGAATCTATTGAAAAACAGATTCAACTCGTCGGCTCTATCCCCATAGATAGCACCCGGAGTGGAGATCTCGTTCCCCTCGCTCCCGTCCTCCTGGACCTGGGCCGCCTGCTGCTTACACAACGTGGCCTGCCGGCCCACCGCTCACCTGCCTGCCTCCCCACGCCTCGACCGCTTCCTGGCTTTCCGCTCCACCTGTCCCCTCCATCTGAAACCAATGCCCCCGGTCCCTACCTAGTCCTGTTTCTACCTCCCCGCTGCCCCCGCTGTTCAGCCGTCTCCTAGAGGTGTCTAGGTCGCCCTCATTATTCACCGACGAATCCTACGCGTGGTGGCGTCGCTTTGTTTTTTACCTTTGTTTACCTGTGGGCGGAAATAAATTATTTGTTCTCTGTCACCTCGCTTCCGGGTTGGTTTCTGCACCTGTGTCCATCCCTGTTCCCTCGTGCCGCTGGGCCGTGACAGGTTTTCACAGGTACACACAGGTACACACAGGTACGCACAGGTACGCACAGGTACACACAGGTACACACAGGTACACACAGGTACGCACAGGTACGCACAGGTACACACAGGTACGCACAGGTTCTCACAGGTACACACAGGTACTCACAGGTACACACAGGTACGCACAGGTACGCACAGGTTCTCACAGGTACACACAGGTACGCACAGGTACGCACAGGTTCTCACAGGTACACACAGGTACGCACAGGTTCTCACAGGTACACACAGGTACACACAGGTTCTCACAGGTACACACAGGTAAGCACAGGTACACACAGTCACACACAGGTTCTCACAGGTACACACAGGTACTCACAGGTACACACAGGTACTCACAGGTACTCACAGGTACACACAGGTACACACATGTTCTCACAGGTACGCACATGTTCTCACAGGTACACACATGTTCTCACAGGTACACACAGGTACGTACAGGTTCTCACAGGTACACATATCTACTCACAGGTACACACAGGTACATACAGATATGAAAAAGAACATCTAAAGCTACGTTCACACTGCAGGCGAAAGCGCATCAAATCCGACTTTTTTGACGCTATGCGACCCATATCCGATCACAGTGTGACAGTGTGAACGGCACAAATCCGATATTTTCAAATCCGACCTGGGTCACTTTCGTATGTGGTACTGAATCCGATACATATCTAAATGTTTTAGAAAGCGACTGCTGTTTGATGGTCATGTGACATTAAATCCGTCTTTTACGTCACTGACACAAGACAGACGTCAATTATCAGCGCCGGAGAAAACATCGCGAACGCTTCCTGGCCATCCGGTGAAACTGTTGGGAAGACAACATGAACATTTTATTTGTACTGTATAATCTGCAGATTCTGACAGAAATCTGCAACTATCCTTTGAAGCAGCGCTCCTCTCTAAAACAGCAATAAGGATCATTTTTAAGCCAAATGTAATTAACAAAATAACTTTATAGCTTAAAGCAAAAACTGGGAAACGTAAAGTCTGAAACAGTCAAACAATATAGTTTGTTCTGGGTCTAAACAGAGTGCGTTGTGTATGACGTCTTCTTTTGCGCATGCGGGCCGCTTTGAGCGTTCACACTAGAGCGCGTTTGCTGTCACATTTTATTTGTAATGTAGCAGACAAAAAAATCGGATTTGATCAAAAAATCGGAATTGAGCATCAAGACCTGCAGTGTGAACGTAGCTTTAGAGACGCAGAGCTTCACCAACCTGCAGAAACTGGATCCTCACTGTGAACATGACATCATCAGCATACTCAGAGGACCTGGAGGAATCTCCTTCCGCAGGGACAAGGACGATAACCTTCAAACGCCACTCTGTGATAAATCAGTGCACGGGCTCAGGAACGCGTCCAGAAACCTGAGTCTGCGAGCGGCTCGGCGTGCAGTGCACATGTGCAGGTTACAGCTCCATCACGTGGAGGAGAACCCATGCGTGACCACGATGGAGAAACAGTGCCGTATCCTTTAAGACTGATCTGAGGTCAGACCCATCCAAACATGGACACCTCAAACTAAAGAGAAGAGGGAGAAGAGCCCAGCTTCGTATCAGTGCTCGGAGGAGGGTGGGGCTATGAGAGCCTATAGAACATCTGGAAAGGCTTCATGGTGCTGCTAGAATCCTCTATCAGACGGGAACAACATTCCTCTCTTCACAGACTCAAAATTAAAAAAAATTTAAAATTTAAAGCTATGAAAACTCCAGTTTTCCTTCCAGTGGACGTTACAGTTTTTGCTCGTTGCTTGAACACTATAAACCCATGCTTAGACTAAAGTAACACAACTTGAAGCTTTTGTTACCATACCTCAAACACATGTACCCATACCTTAAACAAAAGTGCTGCTTTGCACTCTGGTTGCAATTATGCAACACACTTACTCCTTTATGCAACACACATGGTCCTGCATACTACACTCTATTTCATACATAAGACACTTTGTTCACAAAATGAAATTTCAGGGTGCCATTTGGAAAACACATGTATCCAAAATACAAAACACATCGGGTAATTGCAACCACTCAAATATACACCTGAAGGCACTTACTTGCAAAACTGAACACCAATTAGCCAACCACAAAAAGCCCTCAGTTTAGCCATTTCAAGAACTTTGCAAGCATGGATGGAGGGAGAGGAAGAGGAGGAGGAGGTCAAAGAGGCCATGCACGGACCTATATTTCTGATGATATAAGAGCAACTTTGGTGGACCATGTCATCAACCACGGCCTGACTATGAGGGAAGCTGGGCAGAGAGTCCACCCACATCTAAGCCGCTTCACAGTGGCATCTGTAATACAGTTTTTGCCCGTTGCCTGAACACATTTTGCAAAACTTTGCTCATTGTGCCAAAACCCTAAACACAAGTAAACATGACACAACACTGGGAAATATACCATTCACATCTGCACCAAATTGAAACTCTACTCTCAAAACCTAAACTCTGCTATCAAAACCTAACATTCCTTTGTCAAAATGTAACTCTGTTGACAAAATGACACATACTTGCATCATATGCAAACACTTACAGAGCAGGAGGAACACACTAGTCTACTTTATATAAAGCACTGCAGTCTTTGATTTCCATTGTTCATTCAGAAGGCATATTTTCAGGAGACACATTTGCAAACAACCAAAAAAGCAAATAGACCTACTCAATATTGTACATTGCAGTACCATGAATTCAGATAAAGCAAAAAAAACCAAAACAAAAAAACCCCCATAATACAGTAATAGAAAAAACACTATACTGTAAACAAAAAATCATGACAATTGTGCATACGTGGGCTCATGGATCCCGCCGTCTGTTGGGGTCTGGCCACAGGACCTCATCAACATCGCAAGCAATGTCTTCTCCCGCTAGGCACCGGGGAAAATATCCTCTTCCATGTCAAAACCATCCATGGATTGCTGTCACCTGAATGTCGCCGCAGGCCTGTTCCATTGCCTGCAGAAGAGGCATGCGGGCATGTAGTTGGCGGTCATATACACGCCATCTCCAAGCCGAAAAAAATTCCTCTATAGGGTTTAAAAATGGTGAGTAAGGGGGCAAGCATACCACTTCAAGTTGACTTTGGTTGGAGAACCAGGCCTGGACCAGAGCAGCCCGATGGAAACTGACATTATCCCATATCACCACAAACCTGGGCTGATCTGCTCTGTTCTGTACAACTATATCATGGAGAGCATCTAGAAATGTGAGTATGTGTTGGCTATTGTATGGACCTAGTATTGCATGATGGTGCAGAAGCCCTCGAAGGCATATGGCGGCACATAATGTGATGTTTCCCCCGCGCTGCCCTGGGACGTGCACAATTGCCCTTTGGCCAATTACATTACGACCCCGTCGTCTTGTTTTGCTCAGGTCGAATCCAGCTTCATCAATGAAAATGTATTCATGAGGCTGTGCAGCTCCATCCATGGCCGAGATTCTCTGTAAAAAAGGGGAACATATCACTGTACTACAGTGCTACACATACAGCACCCTCACCCCATCACACAGGTACCTGTGTAGCTCTCAGAATGGATCCATGTGGTACTGATATGGTACATATTCAGCTGCTACTGGACTTCACCAATACTCTATTGTAAATGTAAGGGACAGTTACACGTACCCGTACATATTCAGCTCGAAGTCCTTTGACCCTGTCACTGTTCCTCTCGAATGGGACTCTGTAGAGCTGCTTCATGGTGATGCTGTGTTTACCCAAGATGCGTCTGATGGTGGTGATGCTCACATGGTCTATGTTGCTGAACACTCGCCTGTCTGCAAGTATTTTCCGTCGTAGCTGGTGGAGACGGGTGGCATTGTCTGCCCTCACTAGGTCCACAACAGCAAGTTCCTGCCGTTGTGTGAACAGGCGTTGGCGTCCTCCCCCAGAAGGTCTTCGAGTCATTCTAGAGAAATACAACCACATATTGTCATCGGTTTGCTTATTTTTCTTACAGTACTTCACTGTATGTACTGTATCATCCACTGTACAACACTGTACTTCAATATAAGTAATCATGGTATGTTTCACAGAAACTACCACTTTGGCTGCAAAAGGAGCATTAGCACCCTGCAATACCCTGTACACTTGATATGGTAACTGTAGAACAGTACTATGAAAACCATCTGAGTAGAGTAGAAGGCAGTGAGATGAAGACAGACCTGTTTTCTAGTCGGAATTTTCTTATTACAGATGCCACTGTGAAGCGGCTTAGATGTGGGTGGACTCTCTGCCCAGCTTCCCTCATAGTCAGGCCGTGGTTGATGACATGGTCCACCAAAGTTGCTCTTATATCATCAGAAATATGGGTCCGTGCATGGCCTCTTTGACCTCCTCCTCCTCTTCCTCTTGCTCTCCCTCCATCCATGCTTGCAAAGTTCTTGAATTGGCTAAACTGAGGGCTTTTTGTGGTTGGCTAATTGGTGTTCAGTTTTGCAAGTAAGTGCCTTCAGGTGTATATTTGAGTGGTTGCAATTACCCGATGTGTTTTGTATTTTGGATACATGTGTTTTCCAAATGGCACCCTGAAATTTCATTTTTGAACGAAGTGTCTTATGTATGAAATAGAGTGTAGTATGCAGGACCATGTGTGTTGCATAAAGGAGTAAGTGTGTTGCATAATTGCAACCAGAGTGCAAAGCAGCACTTTTGTTTAAGGTATGGGTACATGTGTTTGAGGTATGGTAACAAAAGCTTCAAGTTGTGTTACTTTAGTCTAAGCATGGGTTTATAGTGTTCAAGCAACGAGCAAAAACTGTAAGAAAATTCCGACTAGAAAACAGGTCTGTCTTCATCTCACTGCCTTCTACTCTACTCAGATGGTTTTCATAGTACTGTTCTACAGTTACCATATCAAGTGTGCAGGGTACTGCAGGGTGCTAATGCTCCTTTTGCAGCCAAAGTGGTAGTTTCTGTGAAACATACCATGATTACTTATATTGAAGTACAGTGTTGTACAGTGGATGATACAGTACATACAGTGAAGTACTGTAAGAAAAATAAGCAAACCGATGACAATATGTGGTTGTATTTCTCTAGAATGACTCGAAGACCTTCTGGGGGAGGACGCCAACGCCTGTTCACACAACGGCAGGAACTTGCCGTTGTGGACCTAGTGAGGGCAGACAATGCTATGCGTCTCCACCAGCTACGAAAGCAAATACTTGCAGACAGGCAAGTGTTCAACAACATAAACCATGTGAGCATCACCACCATCAGACGCATCTTGGGAAAACTCAGCATCACCATGAAGCAGCTCTACAGAGTCCCATTTGAGAGGAACAGTGACAGGGTCAAAGGACTTCGAGCTGAATATGTACCATATCAGTACCACATGAATACATTCTGAGAGCTACACAGGTACCTGTGTGATGGGGTGAGGGTTCTGTATGTGTAGCACTGTAGTACAGTAATATGTTCTCTTTTTTCTTTTTTTTTTTACAGAGAATCTTGGCCATGGATGGAGCTGCACAGCCTCATGAATTCATTTTCATTGATGAAGCTGGATTCGACCTGTGCAAAACAAGACGACGGGGTCGTAATGTAATTGGCCAAAGGGCAATTGTGCACGTTCCGGGGCAGCGCGGGGGAAATATCACATTGTGTGCCGCCATATGCTTTCGAGGGCTTCTGCACCATCATGCAATACTAGGTCCATACAATAGGCAACATATACTCACATTTCTAGATGCTCTCCATGATATAGTTGTACAGAACAGAGCAGATCAGCCCAGGTTTGTGGTGATATGGGATCATGTCAGTTTCCATCGGGCTGCTCTGGTCCAGGCCTGGTTCTCCAACCACAGTCAACTTGAAGTGGTATGCTTGCCCCCTTACTCACCATTTTTAAACCCTATAGAGGAATTTTTTTAGGCTTGGAGATGGCGTGTATATGACCGCCAACTACATGCCTGCATGCCTCTTCTGCAGGCAATGGAACAGGCCTGCGGCGACATTCAGGTGACAGCAATCCATGGATGGTTTTGACATGGAAGAGGATATTTTCCCCAGTGCCCAGCGGGAGAAGACATTGCTTGCGATGTTGATGAGGTCCTGTGGCCAGACCCCAACAGACGGCGGGATCCATGAGCCCACGTATGCACAATTGTCATGATTTTTTGTTTACAGTATGGTGTTTTTTCTATTACTGTATTGTGTTTTTTTTTTTTTTTTTTTGCTTTATCTGAATTCATGGTACTGCAATGTACAATATTGAGTCCTATTGGCTTTTTTGGTTGTTTGAAAATGTGTCTCCTGAAAATATGCCTTCTGAATAAACAATGAACATCAAAGACTGCAGTGTTTTGTCATGGTCTGGTTGGGCACCTGCAGGTCTCAGACAGCGGCTCCTCCTCCTTTAGGCGGAGTCCGGTTGCTCCTCCCTGGCTGACCACCTGTGAGCAATCGTGCCAGCGGTATATCAGACCTGCGCTCTCAACCATTCATCGCTTGAGTATCTGCTATCCCCATGTTAGTTCAGTGGAGCATCATAAACCTTGTCCTGACGCCGTGTGATGACTCACCTGTTTTTTCTTGTCCTCAGAGATAGCACCCGGAGTGGAGATCTCGTTCCCCTCGCTCCCGTCCTCCTGGACCTGGGCCGCCTGCTGCTTACACAACGTGGCCTGCCGGCCCACCACTCACCTGCCTGCCTCCCCACGCCTCGACCGCTTCCGGGCTTTCCGCTCCACCTGTCCCCTCCATCTGAAACCAATGCCCCCGGTCCCTACCTAGTCCTGTTTCTACCTCCCCGCTGCCCCCGCTGTTCAGCCGTCTCCTAGAGGTGTCTAGGTCGCCCTCATTATTCACCTACGAATCCTACGCGCCACTAGTGTGGTGGCGTCGCTTTGTTTTTTACCTTTGTTTACCTGTGGGCGGAAATAAATCATTTGTTCTCTGTCACCTCGCTTCCGGGTTGGTTTCTGCACCTGTGTCCATCCCTGTTCCCTCGTGCCGCTGGGCCGTGACATGTTTTATATAAAGTAGACTAGTGTGTTCCCCTGATCTGTAAGTGTTTGCATATGATGCAAGTATGTGTCACTTTGTCAACAGAGTTACATTTTGACAAAGGAATGTTAGGTTTTGACAGCAGAGTTTAGGTTTTGAGAGTAGAGTTTCAATTTGGCACAGATGTGAATGGTATGTTTCCCAGTGTTGTGTCATGTTTACTTGTGTTTGGAGTTTTGGCACAGTGAGCGAAGTTTTGCAAAATGTGTTCAAGCAACGGGCAAAAACTGTAATGTAACCATCATTTGATTCTTCATTCAATATGATGCGCTGAATTGGATGATTATCTTTTTAATAATGATCGTTTTCATTGCAGTTTTTTTTTCAGTCTTGGTGGGAATTAAGGAGATTGGATCACTAAATGATTTGCCTGTTGCCTTCAGGAGCTACAAGGTGAACGGGGTCGGGGTCTATGGGGACTTGTTAGCTCTCCTTGTTAGTGTGGAGGAGTGGATGATTTCTTTGTTTACTGAGCTGTACCACCGCGCTCACAAATCCTGTTAGCCATGCTGGGAGAGAGCCTCCATCGGACACTCAACCAAAGACAATAAGTCACAGTCATCTCCCTCAGTGCACCACTCTGACTCATCGGTGAATCACCCTCAGGTCTGCCTTTCCGTCGTGTCCGAAGACGCGTGTTTTATACGTCAGTGCAAACGTGAAGCTAAAACATCATACAGATAGAGTCCTGATGGCAGAAACAGAACCCAATGAAAGCATCAAATTCACTGTTTGATACTTTCAGGAGGCCTCGCCAACATGCTGATACCTGTCTCACCATGCCGCTCACCTGGTTCACGCAAACACACCTGTTTGCTTGGTTTACATCTCTTAATCACCCGGTCCATTAAAGTCACCTCCAGACCTGCTGAAGCTTTGCTGACGCTCGACTCCTGGCTGCGTTATGTGACTCCTGCCATTCGAGGCACTGCTTTACATTTCAGCAGAGTTGGGTGTAATGTGTGGGTGCAGCAGTGTATTACTGTAATCGCATTACAGTTTTCAGTAACACAGTAATGTAACATGTGTTACCTCAGCCAGGTCTGTGGCTCCATAGCAAAGAGACCTCTGGCTAATACGTCGGGTTCTGTGACTGGCTTGTAGCCGGTAACTAGCTTACTGTGCAGGCCAACTTTGCTATTGAAGAGACGGAGAGGGGCACTGGAAAGCTGCTTCACCGAAACTTTATTACTTCAGAGGCGCGAAGACCGTGTACAGATGACTCTTAACAGCTTACTTACAATGGCACCGCAGACACACCCCTTGGCTCCTGTGGGAGTTATTATGCTTTTATGCTTTCCTTTGCCGTTTTCCTCAGTAGCTACTCGAACCTCTTTTTCCGACTCTCTCCCTCACGCTCACACACACAACGGGAGGGGCAGTCCCACATATTCTACTCGAAATACATTTCCCATGATGTTTCATCCTTAAGGGGCCATGCCTGTAACACATAGTACTGTGCTAAAATCAGTTATAACATTATAGTTACAATTATGTCATTACTCAGAGAAGTTCTCACTAAGGCAAACCAGGCCAGGACAGAAACATCTGTATTACACTGCTAACATCTGTACAGACAGCATGCTAACACTAAGCTAGCCAAGAACCCAGAGTGATGTTAAAGCTGAGTGTGCAGACTCCAGTCCAGCAGCCAGAGCCTGACCTCCAACAGGTAACAAGCTGATGAGCAGCCGGGCTCTTTCTACCTGTTCATGTTTCTATAGCAGCATCACTGTGACGACCACTCTGATGTCTCTTTGACTGGTTTTAACTTTACTGCGTCTTCATGTGTGAACAATAAAAGTAATACAGTGTGTGTCTCTGTGTGTGTGTCCTCACTGCTTTAAACTAACTTCATTTTTAATTTTCTTTGCTTTTTTAAAATCACTGTTGTAAACATATAATTCTTGCAGTCTAGTATACTAGTATACAGTTATAGTATCCCTTCTAAGGCACCTATGGACCTATGATCCTCAGCCCCAACACTGCACCTTAGCTTGTGTAACTGTGTAATTGAGGGTATGATAGGAACACAAATGTCATTCATTTCATTTGTGAAATAAACTTTAGGATGTTGAGTCTGTGTAATAATGAGTGCAGCCCTGATATCAGCGATTAAAGGAGGACTTCTCATGATGTATGAGCTGAAAAGCAAAAACAGAAAAACCTGCTTCAAAAGTGGTGACGTGCAGCTGTGAGAGGTAGCTCATGAAAAGCCTCTGGAAGAGGTTTATGGTGACTGAAGTGAACTTTGTTCAACGAATGATGAGATGAACCTCTGTGACTAGTCTGCATCCTCTGGGGGATTATTAGTGCTGAGCTAGTTCTTGGTCATCATACACAGGAAGAGACTGCAGACGCAACAATCAGAAGCTCTTCATTCACTCACAGTTTCTCTGATTCAGCAGTGAATGAAATCAGTCCGATGAGCACTGAAACAACACACACACAGTAGCAGAATGGCTGCAGTTCACTTAACTGCTGCTGTTTCATTATTAGCAAAAATGAAAGGAATCATAATGTCCAGAAAAGCATGAGCAATTCTTCTAATAATCCAAAATGCATTCCTGCTGCTTGTTTCCTCCTCAGTGTGTGTTTGTAGCTGCTCATTATCTTTGTCTTTCTTCCTCTCCCCATTCTCCCGTCGGTGGCTCTCACTCTGAAACCCGATAAACCTTTAAAGCTCAGGAGAGTTCGCTGATCGGATTTGTCTGCCTGCTTCTTCATATCCGGCTAATTAGCCCTGATGTAAAACAACTCCTGTCACTGCACAGGGAGTTCAGCGCAGCACTCTCAGGAGTGTGGAAGCGTGGCCTCCTGCAGCAGGCTGATATCTGCAGCAACGATGTGCTCAAACAAATTCCACTGAGAGAAAACAGGACAATAGTTTCTCACTCACCGAATAAGAAGCAGATGGACTAAAACATCCCACAGTTAAAGCTCAGTGAGTTTGACCTTTGACCCAACCAATGACAGCCCTACAGACCACAGAGAATAAGGAAGTGCAGAATAAAAGCTTTGCACAGCCGTCGGTGTCTCCTGTTTGCAGAACCATTCAGTGAAATGATGGTTCAGAGTTAAATGAGCCATGGGAAGGTCTGCGTGAAAGGATCTTTAAGATCAGCCTTTAATCTCCCTGCTGTGCAGCTTATAAACAGCAGCATTAATAAATCCACACTGAAATACAAAAAGGAAACACTGAGCAGTGCAACATGATTAAAAAGAGGAAGTGAGAAAAATAAAAGTAGGCATGAAGTTTGTTTCACATAATATTGGTCAGAAGTGATGAAGTGAGTGCTGGTTTTTCATCTGCAGTATCAGCCCACTCTTAGTTCGGAGGCGGGAGGAGGTGACGGCTGTGGAAAGAGGGCAGGAAACCAGAGTGTGACTGTGCGGAGGTGTGGTCCCTGGCTCAGCTGCAGGGGAGGGTGGTGCAGTAGGCTCTGACATTTTCCTCCTCAGACCTAAAAGCTTCCCTGGTTTATTTGAGAAGAGCCTCGACATCAGGAGTGATCTAGGGTTTTTGTTGGAGAAGCTTCTTAGTCCATAAAGCTTTGAGGGAGACTGGTGATGCCCTCCTCATGAGCATCACCAAACACCCCCCACACAGATGTGTCAGGATGGTCCTTTCTCTCATCCTTGACCAGACCAGTTCTTCTTCCTTGATGGAGGCTGGAGGTTGTGATCAGATTTGTGCAGGATGGGAAGAGCTCATGACTCATATGTCTTCTTGTTGCTGGCACAAAACAAGCCCAGTGTTTCATCAGTGCATGTAACACAGTGAGTGAAGGCTGCTGGGGGATGGAGAGGCAGCAGTCATGAGGTGGAGGCTCTGTAGGTGCTCCGTCTGCAGCCTGCAGTGTGAACTATGAGTGTTAGCCTAGGATTTCCTAAGCAGCTAATGAAAACACCTTTCCAGTGAGGCAAAGGAAGTGATTGCCCTAAAGATGAAACACGCCTCCACCCGCTTCTTAAACAGGGACCAATACAAGGTTTTTAAGGGTTCTTACATAGTTTGGTGCCTTACAGTCATGGCCCAGCGGTATCCAGCTCACCTTTCCTCTTTGTTCCTGCTTTGAGCTTTTCTTCTTCTGTCTCTCTCGCCTGTCTTCATCATTTTCCTTCTGTTTCCTGTTTCATTATTATGAAACAAAGAGTAGCTTTTAATTTTTCTTTATGTGGTCCCATTGGCACAAAAATATACATTCTTAGGTGTCGCTGAGCTTTCTTGTCTCCATAAAGGCCTCTTCACAGCATCGCTGCACAAACAGGTGAGGCCCTATGCAGGTACCTGGATGTGGGCCCCTCTCTGCAGACAAACGACTTCAACAGAAATCTTCAGCTTGCCAGTGCACACATATCAAATTGTTGTAAATAATAAAGAGTCTCAGCTGTGGTCCTTTGACAGCTATGGTTGTTTGCAGCTCTTTCTCATTACTTCATTGTCATTTCTTGAAAAGGCCCAGCCTTCATAGAGTCTTGATGCATGATCAATCATCATCAGTTACATGATCATTAATATGCAAATTGTCACGATCACTGATCAATGGCCATGAGTCCCATTCACAGAGAGTTGGGGAATGGCTGCAATCACAGCATTGTAAGATGGCGACAGATGTGTGATTAGGAGGGAGAAGGCCTGTGTGAAGCGGACTAATGTCTGGACAAAAGACAGTTGTGTTGCCCTTCAGGGGTGTTTTGATTGCACTGACTGGTCCTTGTTTCAAGAGAGCACTTCTGATTTGGATGAACTCACTGATGTGGTGTGTAGCTACATCTCTTTTTGCAAAGACTCTGTGGTTCCAATCAGAGAATTTAAGACTTTCCCTAATAACAAACCGTGGCTCTCTAAAGATATTAAGGATCTGATTCTTAAAAGGAAAATTGCTTTTAACGAGGGAGACGTTCCCACTATGAGAATATTGAGGAAGGAGGTGAGGGCTGCAATAAAGATCGCCAAGATGAGGTACAGAAATAAGATTGAGGCAGAACTCAGCAGTAACAACCTCAAAAGAGCTTGGCTTGGTATGAAAACAATGGCAGGGTTACAGACGAAAGGTAAAAGTAGCATTACCTTAGAGGGGTTTACCTCTGACAAACATCTGGCAGACAGTCTTAACAGTTTTTACCTTCGTTTTGAGAACTTTGACTGCTCTAGGCAGACCAGCACACTGAGGGAAAGGACTATCACTCCCCAATCTATTTGTATTGATGAGAGGGGGGTAGCTAATCTTTTTAGACACACCAAAAGCAAGAGTCCTGGACCTGACAACATCTGTGGACAGGTACTGAGAACTTGTGCTGATCAGCTGAGTGGGATTTTTCACTATATCTTCTCACTTTCTTTAGAGCTACAGACGGTACCTAAGATTTGGAAACATGCGATCATTGTTCCTGTTGCTAAGGGCAGTTCTCCTAAGGCACTGAATGATTTTAGGCCTGTGGCTCTGACTTCTTTAGTGATGAAGACATTTGAGAAGATAATTAAGAAGGAGATTTTAATGCATGTTGAACACCATCTTGACCCCTTCCAGTTTGCCTATAGAGCAGGGAGAGGTGTGGAGGATGCTGCTGTCACACTCCTGCTGTCATGGTCTACGGTGGGTGGCTGGAGTTTCCATTAGGCTCCTGAACTGACCTGGGATCCGCCCCTGGGCAGGGCCAACTCCAGCTCCTGCACACCTGGAGCCTATTGCAGGCTATCAAGCCAGAGGGATTTAAACCACACATCGATGTTCACTCACTGCCAGTTCGTCATCAACCCATGTTGGTAACAGGTCTTGTGTTTCAAATTCTCGCTGTGATTTATCTTACTAACAAAGACTTTTTTGTACTACAGTTGCTGTACCCACCCTGGCTCACTCCACCTCCGGACTCGGGATACCTAGTGATCATTTTGGAAATCCCTCTGTGCCTCACCTGCCTGCCCTCCTGCCATCACACTCCATCTGGAGCCCCGGATCTCAGGTCAGCCTTTCCACGCCACTCAGCCTCCCCTGGATCTTCATCATCCCCCTCTCAAACACTCCAGGTCCCTAACTGCAAGTAAGAATTGCTGCTCTTATACTGGCCACTTCTGAGCTGCCTTCACTACCTGCCTAACTCCTATATCCTCTCCCCTCAGTGTGACTGTTCCCCACTCAGCTCCGTTCCACTTCTCAGGCCTCGTTCCCTCGCCCTAGCCACGTTCCCCTGGGCACGCCACACCAAGGCTCCACGTCTCGTCATTTTCTGTCTTTGCCACGTTTCCCTTTTTTCCCCCCTTGCACTTAACCGTAATAAACTGTTAAATCATCTACTGTCTCCGCTCTGGGTTTCTGCACCTGAGTCCTATTCAGTACCGGCCATCCGTCGCCGTGACACCTGCATCTCTTGTATAAGCATCTTGAGGCTCCCCACACCCACGCAAGATTATTATTTGCTGACTTTTCATCTGCATTTAATACAATTCAACCCCTCTTACTCGCTGACAGGCTCTACAATCATTTCAAGCTTGACACTAGTCTGGTCGGCTGGGTGACAGACTTTCTGATCAATAGGTCACAATGTGTGAGGGTGAATCATGTGTTTTCTGATGTGCTCTCCTCCTCTACTGCATCACCCCAGGGTTGCTTCCTCTCTCCCCTTCTGTTCATTCTGTACACAAATGAGTGTCGCAGCAATTTCACAAACAGACACATCCTGAAGTTTGCTGACGACACAGTGATCGTCAGTCTTCTAGTGGGGGACGAGTCAGGCCATGGGCAGGTTGTAGATGATTTTGTGAATTGGTGTGATGAGTCCTTCCTCTCACTTAACGTGTCAAAAACTAAAGACATGATTATAGATTTTAGGAAGTCCTCTTATAGCTCATCACCCAATATCATTAAAACTGCCGATGTTGGGATCGTTGAGAGTTATAAATATCTAGGTGTGGTACTGCTACTACTGCACATTCACCCAGTGTATATACTATATGTATGTATATATATATATATAATGTTCTTCCTCTACACCCCCCCCCCCCCCCCCCCAATTTTTGCACATGTCGAGGAGCGTGTCAGGCTACATTTCACTGTGTGTTATACTTGTATAACTATGCATGTGACAAATAATAAAGAACCCTGAACCTTGAACCTCGACCATAAACTGTGTTTTGAATCTCATGCTGATGCCACTACTAAAAAAGTTCAACAAAGACTGTTCTTTTTAAGGAAAATGAGATCTTTTAATGTCTCATCTGAGATGTTGTCCTTGTTTTATAGAAGTTTTATCGAATCTGTGATGTTATTTTGTATCGTTGCCTGGTTTGGTAACCTGACGGTGAAGAATAAGAATCGGTTGGGACTTCTGGTAAAAACTGCTAGCAAAATTTCAGGGCGCTGGCAAGATGGACTTTTGGCCATTTACAATAGAAATGTGCTTAGAAAGGCTCAGTCTATTATTAACTGTGTGAACCATCCACTTCACAGTGAGTTTGAGTTGTTGCCTTCCGGCCGCCGTTTTAGAGTACCTCCGAGGAGGACTAAAAGACTCCAGGTCTCTTTTATCCCTACTGCATCTTGTCTCCTTAATTGCAAATAACTGTCCTTGAACTTTCTATCATTATTATTGTTATTATTATTTTATAGTATTGTTCTGTTTATTTTTATCCTCCTGCTGCTAAACTAATTTCGCCTTGTGGGACAATAAAGAAATCGAATTGAATTGAATTGAATAGACTGCAGAGTCCTGGCCTGACGAGGTGGCTCTTCTGTGTTGTAGCCAGAGGTTGTTTGGTTTCCCCGATGTATAAATCCTGGCAATCCTCCTGCACTTAACAGCGTACACTATGTTTCTCTGTTTGTGTTGGGGCACCCGATCCTCGGGGTGGACCAATTTTTGGTGCAGCGTGTTTTGGGGTCTAAAAGCCACAGAGACCCGGTGTTTAGAAAAAACGTGTCTCACTTGATACTCCCGACACGTACGGGATCACTACAGGTTTTCACTTAGGCAGTGGTTGTCCTTCTTTCCTGGAGCTTTCTTGTTCTTCCCCTGGAAATGCTACGTCCAGATAAACAGCATCAAGCCTTTGAGACAGCCTCACAGTCTCGTTTAAAGTAATGTTTGACAAGTTTGGTCTTGTAACGTTGTGTTGTGTTGCGTGGTTGAGAGGAGGCGGCAAAACACCTAGCAGGCTAGTCAGAAGAGCACACACTCTCGCTGGTATCGGCAATCCACGGTGGTTCTTTAATACGCCTTCTTCAACAACCATATAAAAGCCCAGCTGAATGGCTGCGGCTCAACAACATAACGCCCAGCGTTCATACAACCCAAGCGTTGCAAACAAAACTGGAGAAGAAAACATAAATCCGTCCCTCGTTAAGCGTGCAGGCACGTGTCCTCATAATCCCAGAGAGAGAGAGAGCAGTGGCACAAACTGATGACACCATCAACCCTCGACTTGGGTGTCTTAAAGGGACACCACACCATTGTGACTGTTACAGTCTGACTGGTGAATTCCAGCTTAGTTTACTCTGCAGCACACTTTTTGGATGTGCAGCCTACGCAGACACGTTGCTATGCAGCTGTCAAAGCCTGATGGGGATCACAGCGATGCGTAGGTAGCACCCTGATTGGTTGAAAGTTGAGCTCACAACAAGAGCAAGAAATGTGAAAAAACTACTGGAAGCTCAGACAGTCTGCATGCTCAGCTTAAAGCAGTGCCAACAGCTCAAACATGAACATGTTTGTGACGCTGCCCCCCAGTGACAGAGAACAGCTACAACATGTAGCAGCGGTCTGGAAGGCTCTTCATCGGACCGACCAAGTCGTGTGGTCTGCAGTGGCGTCGAGCCGATCCAAGTGGGTACTTTAAAAAAGAAAAAGGGTTTTGGTGTTCCTCCTTCCCGTCTTCCTCAGGGAGGCAACACTGATTAACATGCAGACTATCCCACACTGGAGTCACCTCTGATCACACGTGAGTGCCAAATTAGAGCTCAGTCCATTCACACATGTTCCTTCACTCTGACAACCATCACTACCACACCATGGCTGGATCACCGCTTTAGGAATACACAGAGATCATTTTGAGGAGGTAAGAGTTACCTTATCATCACTCATTTTCTCCTTTCTTCTCCTCTCACTGCCTCCTCTCCTGCCATCTTCTTCTCCACCCCCTCGTGCGGAAAACTGTGATTAGCATCACAGACCGAAGCAACAGGCAGAGCTTTGTGTGGGTGTGTTTTGTGTCGTGTTGGCAGATTGGTGTGTTTATTTGCAGATGTCTTTGTCTGTTTGTTCTCGAGGGAGTTCACACTGGTTCTCCTCAAAACAACAATACAGCAGCAGCAGGAGGAAAGCTTTCATTGTTAGAGAGCGAAGCCAGTAACCACCATCCCGTAGCTGCTATCGCTAATCACAAACAGCTCCGAAAATAGAATAGAATAGGCTTTATTGTCATTGTACAGAGTACAACGAAATTGGAGTGCCACTCCCTTGGTGCAAGTTTCAATAATAAATATAGATGTAAAATATAAAAAGTACAAAAAAAACAATTGTAAGTACTCAAACAATAGTAAGTACAATATATACAGGATAGCAGCATTAATATAATGACAGTATGAATAGCAGCATAATATAATGACAGTGACGGTATGGAATAGGTTCAATTGTTTTTGTGCTTATTTACTACGGTGATAGCTCTGGGAAAGAAGCTATCCCTGAATCTGTTTGTCCTGGTTTTATGTGACCTGTACCGTCGGCCTGACGGTAATAGTTCAAACAGTTGGTTGCTGGGGTGAGAGTGGTCCTTGATGATATTGCCAGCTCTGCTGAGGTACCGAGAGTTTGCAGTGACCTCCAGGCTGGGCAGAGAGCAGCCAGTGATCTTCTGGGCTGTGTTGATGACCCTCTGCAGTACTTTCCTGTCTGCAGCTGAGCACCCTGCATACCATGTTGTTATGCCGTACGTTAGGATGCTCTCTATGGTGGCTCTGTAAAATGTCACCAGCAGCCTCTCCTCCAGGTTGTTCCTCCTGAGCACTCTCAGAAAGTGGAGACGCTGCTGGGCCTTTTTAACCACCGCTGTAGTATTTGCAGTCCAGGAGAGGTCATCAGATATCTGCACGCCCAGAAACCTCATGGAGTGTACCCTCTCCACACAGCTCCCGTGAATGTAAAGTGGGGCCGGGTCTGCTCTGCCCTTCCTGAAGTCCAAGATAAGTTCTTTAGTTTTCGTGGTGTTCAGTTGGAGGTTGGAAAACTAGACTGAACACAGCAAAACCCAATCTAAATAATAGCACAAGAACTTAGCATTATTGCAATACATAAGAAAAGTCCAGACCAGCCCCTTCTCACCGTTTGTGAGCCAGTCAGCTGTTTTTATATCAGAACGGTAAAGGGACACTGAGCTCAGTGACGTGAGGAGGACGAGCTGTAGCTTTTTTCTGTCCTCTCGGGTGAACATGTTGTTTACTGTCAGAGTAAAATTACACAGTGAAGACGAGCTGGACTGCCCCTCCTCTTCCTCCTCCACAGGCTGCAGTGCAGCTGGAAATGGGAGAAACAAAGAGGAAGCTGGGTAATCATGGTTGTAAATGAAGGAGCCGGGGTTACGTATTCAGTGCCCTCCAACACACACAATCTAATCATCATCAACACAAAGTCATGTGAGAGAAGCTGAATTCAGTGTAAGAATGGAAGCAGATTTGTACAGGTTGCACTTCTTTTATCTGAAATTAGACACAATGAAACAAACACTGAGCTAAAAAGATCCTTTCAGCTTCAGTGAAACGATAAATGAAATCAGATGGTGTTCTTTAGTGTTTCTGCTGTTTCGCCGACTCTGGGAATGCTCCCTACATGCCAGTACTCCTCCAGTGCCAAAGACAGCAAACATCAGTGACATGAATGATGATCAACCACTTGCTCTGAATGTGAAAATAATAAAGTTCTTTGAGCTGGTCTTTTCCCAAATAAGGCAAATGCCCTGCATCTGTGGACTCACATCAGTCGGCCTGCAGAGGTCACTGCCCCGACCGTTTGTGCAGGTGCTTCGTGTCTGTTCAGGTCTCTGTTACTCTCTTTTACTTTGTATTTAGCTGCTTTTGTTCTCACAGGTGCTTCAGTGCTCCTTCTTGTGTGTCCTGCAGGTTTTAGATCTCACCCTGAGTCAGCACACCTGAATCAGATGATGAGTTTGTTACCAGGCTTCTGGAGAACTTCAGGACATTGAGGTCATTTAGTCACACGTGTAAAACCTGCAGCATGATGACCTCTCTGACACCATATAACATCTACCAGAGTGAAACACACAGAAATGAACAGATTTAACACTTAAAGCTAACATGTTGTTAATATAACTGCTCTGCTTGGTTTGAAATAAATTGTATGTAACTGGTGTGTGTGAAAATGAATGATGACACCTCCGTTTGAAGAGATTTGGAAGGACATTCACATCATCAGTGAACTACAAGCTGCTTTAACACTACCTATAATTCAACATTTACATCTTGTTGAATGTTTATGTTTTTATTCATATGTATATATTATTCCTGTTTAATTTGTTCTCATGCTGGCCGGATTTGCATTTAACACAATGCGCCTGGTATGGGGAACACTGCTGACCGTTATCATTTTAATGATTGTTTGTCTACATGCTAAAAAATGAACTGCATTTACCAGAACATCAGAGTTTAGTGAAACACTTCATGAGATTGTTCTGAAACTAAAATGAGTCCACACTGCCAGAGAGAACGGCCCATCACTGTTTGGTTACAAAGAAAAGACAGTTTGGGCTAAGGTCCGTAATTACAGCATCAAAAAGTTGTATATAAATGTGCATTTCCTGTTTTACTTTGAAGGTCTGCGTCTTATGTCTGTGTGTTCAGTTTTGCTCTCCCTAGCTGTGAAGGACCCGGCCTTCACGGTCTACATGGGCCGGGTCCTTCAAAGACCGAGAAGGCCGAAAGTGCGAGGCTGTGAAATGGGACGGTCTAGCCACACGGCAATGAGTTAAACTGCAGGAATGTCTTAAAGACATAAAGACCTGGATGGCCGCTAACTTTCTGCTTCTTAATTCAGATCAAACTGAGGTTATTGTACTCGACCCTGAAAATCTGAAATATGGTACCTAAGCAGATTCTTCCTCTGGATGGCATTACCTTGGCCTCCAGTAACACTGTGAGGAACCTTGGAGTCATGTTTGACCAGGACATGTCCTTCAACGCACATATTAAACAAATATGTAAGACTGCGTTCTTCCATTTGCGCAACATCTCTAAAGTTAGAAATATCCTGTCTCAGAGTGACGCTGAAAAACTAGTTCATGCATTTATTACTTCCAGGCTGGACGACTGTAATTCATTATTATCAGGAAGTCCTAAAAACTCCCTGAAAAGCCTTCAGTTAATCCAAAATGCTGCAGCAAGAGTCCTGACAGGGACTAGAAAGAGAGAGCAGATTTCTCCTGTTTTGGCTTCCCTTCATTGGCTTCCTGTTAAATCCAGAATTCAAAATCCTGCTCCTCACATACAAGGTCTTAAATAATCAGGCCCCATCTTATCTTAATGACCTTGTAGTACCATATCACCCTATTAGAGCCCTTCGCTCTCGCTCTGCAGGCCTACTTGTTGTTCCTAGAGTATTTAAAAGTAGAATGGGAGGCAGAGCCTTCAGTTTTCAGGCCCCTCTTCTGTGGAACCAGCTTCCAGTTTGGATTCAGGAGACAGACACTATCTCTACTTTCAAGATTAGGCTTCAAACTTTCCTTTTTGCTAAAGCATATAGTTAGGGCTGGACCAGGTGACCCTGAATCCTCCCTTAGTTATGCTGCAATAGACGTAGGCTGCCGGGGGACTCCCATGATGCATTGAGTTTTTCCTTTCCAGTCACCTTTCTCACTCACTATGTATTAACAGACCTCTCTGCATTGAATCATATCTGTTATTAACCTCTGTCTCTCTTCCACAGCATGTCTTTTATCCGGTCTTCCTTCTCTCACCCCAACCAATCACAGCAGATGGCCCCGCCCCTCCCTGAGTCTGGTTCTGCTGGAGGTTTCTTCCTGTTAAAAGGGAGTTTTTCCTTCCCACTGTCGCCAAAGTGCTTGCTCATAGGGCGTCATATGATTGTTGGGTTTTCTCTGTATCTACTGCACAATATAAAGCACCTTGAGGCGACTTTTGCTGTGATTTGGCGCTATATAAATAAAATTGAATTGAATTGAACTGTCAGACAGGGGGAAGGAGAGGTGACGGGCAGGCAAAGCGAAGCACACAGATGTTTACAGCTGTCTTAAACAATCAGCGACGAGTCCCAGGTCAGTTTCTACCTCGTTATGTCTCTATCTCACATCTTCCTCTGTATGAGTGATTATTGTTCTGCCTCACTGTCTCCGGCCTCGCTTCAACTTTCCTTTTGTGGCAGGCTGACTCAGAGAGCTGCTGAAAAGTGACTGAAACAAATATTATTTATTTGATCTGGGCTGAAGCTTCATTCAGAACATGCTTCATGCTGCTGTAGACTCCTGGGTCCCCTCTCGTCCGCATCCTCCACTCATAACGTGTTCATTTACCACGATGCATGTCATTACGTCGTCTTGATGCATTCTCAATCATCCAGGTAAGTAAATCTCAAAAAGTTGATTCTGTTCATCTGGACGTAGCGTTTTTTTGGAGAAACGTTTCGTCACTCATCCAAGTGACTTCTTCAGTCTCAGTAAATTTGCATAATGACTGAAACCAGCCCACTGAAGGAACAATGGGCTGGGAGGTCAGTTCCTTAATCGTAATTATGCAAATTCTCATGACCATTGATCAACAACCACTGACCAAAGCCCACTGATCAATGGCCATGAGTCCCATTCACAGAGAGTTGGGGAATGGCTGCAGCATTGTAAGATGGCGACAGATGTACCCTTAGGCCCCTCCTCGTGAAAAGGGAAAGACCATCTCTGAATCGAGGAGCCTGTTCAGGTCAGTCCTTTATTATCCAGGTTTGTTGCTGAAGCTGCATTATGCAGTTCTTTAGAGGAAACACAATCAGCCCGCTAAATAAAAGTCTCCAACACTCACGTGTGAAATGTGATACGTTAGGCCTTTCAGGGTTAAGGTACAAACACGTCACCGGAGACTCAGACTGAACTGAATAAAACTGATTTATAAGTTCCTGTGTGGCGTTCTCACCGGAGGAAAATGTCACCAGTGATCGATGCCTCAAACCTGGGAGGACTCGACGGATCTCTGCACACAAACGCTCACACAACAGATTTCTGAAACACGAGGAGTTTTTACGTGTCCTCGGACTTCAGCCTAATTTTAGGAGGAGTCCCGTTGCTGTGTGGTTATCACTTCCTGAGTGTGACTTTATGGACACAGATATTTTTACACTCTTTCAGCGACTGGCTGAACTCATCTCAGGAAATTGGATAGCTCTCCGACTCACAGTGTAAATGACAGCAGCTGCCAGTAGCGCCAACCTGTTTCTTCTTTCTGAGTAGCACAGACCCATCTGGCTTTAGCAGCAGGAAATCATTTTCTAATATCTTTCTTCTGCTTTCATTTCTGTGACACTTTGACTCGTGGGGACAGGCAAACACACATCTCCCTTCCACTTCAAAATAATCCCATCTAAGACGCAGTAAAAATCAAAAGCTCTCCTGTTGTCCTCTCGTCCATCTTCCTCTCTCAAAAACACTCCTCCTGTTTGAGCTCTTCCTCATCATCCTCCTGCTTTGATTGCAGCTATAACAAATCAGCTGTGTGGTTTTTCTCTCAGCAGAAGCCAGAGCTCAGTCAGTTTTCTATGTGGAAAATCATATCTCTTATGTCTTTAATAGTTTTCCAGCACGAACACACGAAGGTACAAGTGGCTTCAACAGACTGAGTCCTTGTTGTTCTCGTTGATGTTTGACAGAAACAAACTCCCTCGTCTGAAGTTGGAATCCTGGAATATCTTCTTCCAAAGCCATTTCTGTCATGGTCCTGCGGCCATGACTCAGTGACTTTGTGTTTGTGTTCCTTATTGTTATTATTCTCTTTATTATTCTTGGGCTGTTTTGGGATGGTTTGTGTTTTGGGATTTTAGATACTGGGTTTTGGGTTTGTGCTCCCCCTGTTGGTCCCTGGTGTTAGTGTTCCCCTGTCTCGTCAGGTTAATCAGGTCCAGCTGTGTCTCCCACCTGTGTGTGATTTCCCAGTGTCTCTCTGTGTATTTATAGTGTGTGTTTGCCTCTGTTCCTCGTCGCGTCGTCTGTGTTCATACCCGGTGAATTTCCCTGCGTGCTCTCCCTGCTGTTCTCCCTTCATGTTCAGGTTTGCCACTCCTTTGTGTAGTTTCTCCCAGTTTAGTTCGTCCTTAGTTCTGTTTGCCATCTCCACTTTATGTTCAGTATTGTCAATAAATCACCCTTCACGTCTGAAATAGTGCTGCGTTTGAGTCCTCCTTCCACTCTTCACACGGCCGCTGCCCCGAGCCGTGACAATTTCTGCTTCTTCAGAATCAGAATCACGTTTATTGGCCATGTATATGCACAGACACATACAAGGAATTTGGTTCCGGTAGATGGTGACTCTCAAGCACAGCAATGTATATCTCAACAATCTAAGCAACACAATTCACCCACACACACACACACACACACACACACACACACACACACACACGTGTGGATATATACAGCTACACATGCATACACAATCATACACAAGCTGTGTAAACCAACCACAAATATCCGATCTAGATCTTATATACATAAACTACAGGACGACAGAAATGAATGAGGTGGAGTGAATACTACAGAATGTGCATAAGGTGCAGCTGCAGTCTGGCAGTGGGAGCAGTGTGACAGGTCAACTGTTTAGGAGGGAGATGGCGAGGGGAAAGAAACTGTTCCTCTGTCGGGTGGTCCTGGTCTGCAGGCTTCTGTACCGTCTGCCAGAGGGCAGCAGGTCAAAGAGTCTGTGTCCAGGGTGTGAGGGGTCTGTGATGATTTTCCCTGCCTGGTTCCTGGTTCTTCAGATGCGCAGGTCCTGTATGGAGGGCAGGGGGGTGCTGATGATCTTCTCTGCTGCCCATACAGTCCGCTGCAGTCTGCGCGTCCTGTTTAGTGGCTGCTCCATACCAGACTGTGATGGAGGAGCACAGGACAGACTCAATGACCGCAGTGTAGAACTGGATCAGCAGCTCCTGTGGAAGACTGTACTTCCCCATTTGTCTCAGGAAGTACATCCTCTGCTGGGTCTTTTTGAGGATGGAGTTGATGTTGGTCTCCCACTTCAGGTCCTGGGAGATGGTTGTACCCAGGAACTTGAAGATCTTCACAGTCGACACAGGGCTGTCTGATATGGTGAGGGGGAGCAGAGTTGAGGGATGTCTCCTGAAGTCCACTGTCATCTCTACAGTCTTAAGAGTGTTCAGCTCCAGATTGTGCTGACTGCACCAGAGTACCAGCCGCTCAACTTCCTGCCGGTATGCAGACTCATCACCATCCTGAATGAGGCCAATGACAGTGGTGTCATCTGCAAACTTTAGGAGTGTAACAGCCGAGTTCTTGGAGGTGCAGTCGTTAGTGTAGAGGGAGAACAGTAGTGGTGAGAGGACACATCCTTGAGGGGCACCAATACTGAGGGACCGGGTTTCCGAGGTGATCTCCCCCAGCCTCACTTGTTGCTTTCTTTCTGTCAGGAAGCTGGTGATCCCTGACAGGTAGCTGGTGACACGCTGAGCTGGGAGAGTGTTACGTCCCTCTGCAGCCTCTAATCTGCTCAGTGTGTTCAGCTGGTGCTAATTGGCCACACCTAGTCAGGTGTGGATAAAAGCATACCTGAGGCAAGCGTCCAGAGAGCTCATTTGTCTTTGCCTTGGTGGCATCAGCCATTTTAGCCAACCTGGTTTTCCGTTTTAAGATAAAGCCTCTTCACACTAACACTCTGTTATTCATCTCCGTTTTTATGTTGCGGCTTTTGAGCCGGGTCGTAACATAAGTGGCGGCTCGTCCGGGATATTTGGACATTTTAGTGGAGACTGAATGTCAGTTTGTTTTGCTTTTAAGTGGGTGAGTGATGGTGTTCACTGTAATTGAGCAAACTCCCTTTAGTAAGTGTGTTTCAGCTGGGTGGCTGTGCTGCCCTTCCATCCAAGCACTTGTTTGTTGTTTTGCTTTGTTGTTTTAGTTTATTGTGTTTGGTGGCTATCCTGGGTGGGGGTACGCTTCAGAGTTTGGTAGGAGACTATATCTCTGGTCTGCTGCCTGCTCTCGAGTTCGCGTTTAAAGTTGCCTCGAGCCTGGTACACCACTGAAGACTAGGGTAGGTAAAGTTAGGGTTTTGTTGGTTTTAGTGTTTTAGGCTGGGAGTTGCACATAGTAAATCAGTGGCACCAAACTTGGTAGGAGGTTTGAGACCATTCATGATTATGGTCTGTAGCTGAGGCAGGTAGGCTGTTTTAAAGTTGGCATTGTGTGTACACCATGTGTGTGCATATGTCAGTGTTGATGGATGCTAATGAGATCCTTGTGAGGTGAGTGTTTTGTGCTGTGACCTTTAGTGTTGTGGGGAATATGGCTATTTTGTTGGATCACTTGTGAGTGTTGTTGGCCAGGTGATGGCAATAACACTGTGGGGTGCTGAGCCACCCTTGATGTGCAGGGAAACATCACGGTTAGCAAGCTCACAGCGCAAGTCTTCTTTCTCTGGTCCACATGTGTAATATTTATGTTTTTGTCCATCGAGTCACTCCATAGAGCTTCACCGCAAGTAATATTCAATTGCAGCAGAGAATGCAGCAAAGCCTCTACATCCCAGAACACCAGCCTTCAGACCAGCGCGAAAGCCAATAGCTCCTCCAGTCACACAACCACTGTACACAGCATTCTTCCAGTCAGATTTGCCTCTGTGTGATTCTATGATGCACTCTGTAAGGATTTCATGACCACAGACGTCAGGGTGACAGGTCTGTAGTCATTCAGTCCTGTGATGGTGGGTTTCGTGGGGACCGGGATGATGGTGGAGCGTTTGAAGCATAAAGGAACTTCGCACAGCTCCAGGGATCTGTTGAAGATACAGGTAAAGATGGGAGCCAGCTGTTCAGCACAGGATTTGAGGCAGGAGGGTGAAACACCGTCTGTTCTGGGGGCTTTCCTGGGCTTCTGTTTCTGAAATAGTCGGCTCACATCCTGAGTGTGTATTCTGAGTTTCAGGGATGAGGAAAGGGGGGTGAGAGGTGTGATGGAGGTGGTTGAGTCTGGACTGGGGAGGGTGGTGGTGGTCGTTCTTCCTCTCTTTTCTCTTAACATGTCCAGTACAAATCAGGAATCTGAGCTCTGCGAGTTTGTGAGTCACCAGAGAGACTGTGATGCTGATTTCATGGCAGGAAAGATGCTCTCTGACTGAAGTGTACCTGCACTCACTGGGGAATATTTAATGCTATCAAATGTAAAACCATCATAATGTAGTCAAACATGGACTTCTACCATTTTACACTGTACACACAGTCTTAAGTCTAATTGTTGAATGTTGTCATTGTGTTTCTTAAATTTGTATAGTCTTGGTTCAAGCAGTAGGATCAAAGCCATTCCTTTGTCTCTGACCACCTCTCCAGCCACTCTGTGCTGGGGGAGGTTTTATTGCAGATACATCCTATGTGGAAGATCTGTTTCTTGTGATGTTGCTTCCTTCTTTTATGCTTCTTTTGGTAAGCAGGAGGTCATGCATACAGAGAGACACACACACTCTCACATACATGCACACACACACGCACACACACACACACACACACACACACACACACACACACACGTTCACAACGGGCTGGAGAGCACTGGCTTGACCTGAGACACATGAAAGACGTTGTGAATGCGCATGTTGCGCGGCAGTTTGAGACGGACGAACACAGAGTTCACAATGCCGTAGATGGGAAAATGGCCAATAAATGGTCGGGCGCAGGTCGAACAGGCTGACACATACTCCTTGGCATCCTTAGCCATAGCGGGCCACCAGAAGTAGCGTCGGAGGAAGGATAAGGTGCGGAGGACCCCAGGATGGCATGAAAAACGGGCAGTGTGAGCCCATTGGAGAACGGGCGGGCCGGTTCCAGGATCCGGTTCGGTCTCCTGCGCCTCCTGGATGAGGCTCTCAATCTCCCATGAGATGGCTCCAATCACACAGGCGGCCGGGAGGACAGGCTCGGGTTCCGAGTCCTCCCCAGTGATGGAGAATTGCCTGGACAGGGCGTCTGGCTTTACGTTCCGTGATCCTGGCCTGTAGGTGATAGTGAAGTCCAGTGTTGGTCAAGTTACTTGAAAAAAGTAATCAGTAACTAATTACTGATTACTTCCCCAAAAAAGTAATCCCGTTACTTTACTGATTACTTATTTTCAAAAGTAATTAATTACTTAGTTACTTAGTTACTTAGTTACTTTTTAAAAACACGATTTACAACCTGAAGAGGTGATAAAGCGATAGATCTTTCAGCCCAATTCTACTTTTTCTACATAATCCATCATACAAAATGTAATTAAAAAGTCTCTTTTTTTTAACTTGTTTTATCAGTTTTAATCTTTTAACTTTATGCATCAAGCAAAAATTTAATTAACTGCAACATTCTCTGACTGGAAGAAATTAGTTTAACATTTAAACCTATTTTCTGCACATTCCAGCACATAAAATAATTTTTTTGTGTGTGTTTACACTCAGTCTTTCAAATAGATGCAAGTAAAACACAGCAGAACATAAATAAAGTCAAAGACTCAGCGGTCCTGTTGCTCTATTTTCACCTGTAAAGCAGGAGTGGGGCAGGCGGAGGTTTACCCTGGTGCAGGTGTGCCGCGGTCAGTGGAAGAATCCGTGAGTTTCTCTGTGAGGTTCCCATTACATCGTAGCTACTCGGTGCTTGTTGGAAGTTTAGGGGTTTTTTTCACTGTAAAAAGAAGTTTTCTTCCCACGCACAGCAGACACTAATGTTTTTGTCACTTTTTATGGAATCAAACTCAAAGTAAGGTCAGTACTTCCACGCTTTAAACGCTGCACGCTCATACTCTCTCTGCACTCGATATATGATCCATTGTTGATCTGCACACAGCTGTTGTCACGAACGTCGCACTGTCGTGAGACATTCTCGCAAAAAATCACGGTTTTAGTAACGCAGTAACGCAGCGTTCCTACGGGAAAGTAACGGTAATCTAATTACCGTTTTGGCAATAGTAATCCCTTACTTTACTCGTTACTCGAAAAAAGTAATCAGATTACAGTAACGCATTACAAGTAACGCGTTACTGCCCCTCTCTGGTGAAGTCAAAACGAGAGAAAAACAGCGCCCACCTGGCTTGCCGGGAATTGGGACGTCTAGCCGAGCACAAGTACTCCAGATTCTTGTGATCCGTCCAGACGATGAATAATTGTGCTGCTCCCTCCAACCAATGTCTCCACTCCTCCAGGGCCAGCTTGACGGCCAGAAGCTCCCGGTCCTCGATGTCATAGTTACATTCTGCTGGAGAGAGACGGCGAGAATAAAAGGCACACGGGTGCAGCTTACCGTCCTTCTGTTGAGACAGGACCGCCCCCACCCCAGAGTCCGACACGTCCACCTCCACAACAAACTGCTGTGTAAGGTCCGGTTGCCGGAATATGGGTGCAGTGGTGAATCTCTCCTTGAGCAGGGCGAAGGCTCGCTGAGCGGCAGGATCCCACTGGGAGAGGTGAGTTCAGTAAGAGGAAGAGCTATCCTGCTGAAATCGCGAATGAACCGTCTGTAAAAGTTAGCGAATCCCAAAAAAACATTGCAATTGGCGGCGATCAGGAGGTGCAGGCCATTCCACCACTGCCCGCACCTTCTCCGGATCAGTCCGCAAGTCCCCCTTCTCGATGATGTGGCCCAAAAAACTCACTGAAGTCACGTGAAAGTCGCACTTCTCCCCCTTCACAAAGAGCTGGTTTTCCAGGAGGTCTTCTTCGAGAGTCTTAGAAAAGATCAGGATGTCATCTAAGTACACAAACAGACAACGGTTAACAAAATCACGAAGGACATCATTAACCATCGCCTGAAACACTGCGGGGTTGTTGGTCAGCCCAAACGGCATCACGAGATACTCAAAGTGTCCCCGATGCGTATTGAACGCGTAGTTTAGCCAGTAAGAGAAGTCTGGCGAGAGGGCTTTCACTCGACAGATCGCCCACCAGCACCCTCTCGATTACTGGTGAGCGCGCCCTTTTGCCAGTGTCGGGCAGCAAGAGACAGAGTGGCCCTTATGGCTGCAATAAACGCACTCACCGGCGGCAAGGCGGCGCTGGCGCTCCGCGGGCAACAGCCGTGAGCGCCCAAGCTGCATGGGTTCTTCCTCAACCCAGGTGTCAGCGTCACGCGGCCCACGGGCTGCAGTAGAGGTCCCACAGAAATCCAGTGGAAATCCATGCCCCGAACGTGTGCGTGCGCTCCGGTGTGCGCACACTTGGTCGTCCACCCGAATACACAGAGCCAAAAGCGCATCTCGGGAGGTAGGTAGTTCACAAAGCATCAGTTCATTCTTTATTTCCTCATTAACATTAGTAAGCAATGCACTCTTAAGGGCCTCTTCCCCCCATTTCGTCTGTTCGGCCAAAGTAGAAAAATCAATAGAAAAATCAGCCATGCTTCGTTTACCTTGTTTGAGCGCGAGTGGCAATTGTGCCCTTTCTGTCAAACACACCTTTAAACTTAACAAGAAAGTCAGTGAAAGTGATGTCCGGATCTGCTTGAAGCACAGCTTGTGCCCAGGTCAGAGCACGATCTTGGAGTAACTGGACAATATAAGCAATTTTTGCACCATCAGTAGAAAAGGCTTGCGGTTGCTGGCAAAACTGTAGGGCACATTTAGTAAGGAAACCAGCACATTTATCAATTTCTCCAGTGAAAGCTTTTGGTGTAGGAAGAGACAGAGACAGAGAGAGAGAGAGACAGAGAGAGAGAGACAGAGAGAGAGACAGAGAGAGAGAGAGAACCAAACAACACATGTATCCTTGTGGAGCCCGACGGGCAGGCACGGAGACCATGACATTGTAACAGTTTGTCAATAAATAGCTGCAAGGAAGCTGCTCTTTGAAGGATTTGGGCTGGAGTCAGGTGAGGAGTGTGAGCTCCAAGAGCTGGTTCTGACCCAACACTTCCTCGTTAGCGAGTGAAAAAACGGTTGAAGGTGTTCTGTTATGTCTTGTGTTCTTCATAGAGATGGCACGATACCACTTTTTTATGTCCGATACCGATATCATAAATTTGGATATCTGCCGATACCGATATGAATCCGATATTGTCGTGATCCTGGGTCGTTGACCCAGCGTTTTGTGTTTCTTTTTGGGTTCATCTTGTGTTTGGTGTTTATTCTGATTCTGTATTAATTCTTTGGGTTGGTTGTCGTGTTTATTATCCCTACCTGTGTCTCCCCTCTGTGCTCCGTTCAGGTCCCTGTGTTTTTGTTGCAAAACAGTCTGGGTGTTTCCGGTTTTACTTTGTAGGTCTGCCTCTCATCATGTCCATTAGTGTCAGCTGTGTCCACCCCTGCATGTCATCTCCTCATTACCTAGTGTGTATTTATAGTGTGTGTTGGCTTCTGTTCATCGTCGGATCGTCTGTGTTTCTCGGTGTAACTACGTCTCTCTGCAGTCTCCGCTCCCCGTTTCATGCTTAGGTTTGTTATTTAGTTTTCCCAGTCTAGGTTTTTTCAGTCATTCGTCTTGTCTCACTACCTGTTCAGTCGCTCCACTTCTGCAAATAAAACTTCATTCTCATCACCAGTCAACTGCCTGCATTTTGGGTCCTTTTCCTCCTACACCACACGGCTCACGCCGGCAGCCGTGACAGATATAGTGTGTTTTAATCAACAAAACTGTTTTTTTAAATATCTTGCTGCATTTTGTATAAGTTCATACTCAAGTTTAAAACAACAACTACACTAAAGCTATTCTGTTATACCTGTATGCAAAAAAAAATTTCATAGTTCAGCAATACTGATCAATCTAATAAGCTTAAACCTACACCATCCTCCCTATTCTGGTATTTCAAAGAGTACTTAGCGTAAATATTAAGCAACCTAACTAATAGGGTTCCAACTCCCAGCAACAACAAAAATAAATAAATAAAAAATAGGGAACCACCCCTCACGCTCCACCTCATGATGCTTAATCGACGTAATCAACCTTAATTTGATGCAGTGTGGAAAAAAAATAAGATAAGATAAGATAAGATAAGATAAGATAAGATAACCTTTATTAGTCCCACACGTGGGAAATTTGTTTTGTCACAGCAGGAAGTGGACAGTGCAAAAGTTATGAGGCAAAAATTAGAATACAATAAGAATAAATACAGTACACAACTGTACAGAATAGAATAAAATAAAATAAATATACAATAAGATAAAAATAGAATACAAATACAAATACTATATACAACTGAGTAAAAATACAACGATGACAGAAAGGATTATTGCACTTAGTATTATTGCATATGTATGGATGTGTGTGCTTGATCAGTTAAAGTCTTTGTTGTGGAGTCTGACAGCAGTGGGGAGGAAAGACCTGCGAAATCTCTCCGTCCCACACCGTGGGTGCCGCAGTCTCCCACTGAAGGAGCTGCTCAGTGCTGTCACAGTCTGCTGCATGGGGTGGGAGATGTTGTCCAACAGGGATGACAGCTTAGCCGCCGTTCTCCTGTCACTCACCACCTCCACTGGGTCCAGAGAACCCAGATGCAAATGCACAGAAATCAATTATTTTTCAAGAAATATTAAATAGATTCAACATCTTTCTTCAACAAAATTGCAGACTGCACAGATGGTACCGTCCCAAAGGAAAAAGTACTATAGCTTACTAGGGTATATTAGACTTAATAGTCACTATATACAGTAATTGACTTCTATTCATTTTACATCAAATTAAAACTTTGGGTGTCAGATAATTATTTATTAAAAGCTCGACATTTTAAATGAGAATAAGAAAGAAAAGTATGTCTTTGTGCCCCTTTTTCCTGTTAATGCCCTATCGGCCCCCCTGGCTAAACTTTGCTAGATCCGCCCCTGCACAGTCAGCTACCTAGAAAAAGATCCTCGAGTAGAAAGTAATATTAAATAAATTCTAACAACAGCTGATCAAGCTTAAACGTGCTGCTGTTGTTCAGCCGCTGGTTTCCTCTTTCTGGTGCAAAGTGGGCCAAAAACAAAGAAGAGAGACGGACTCGCGACAGAAAAGCCGATCAGCTGATCGTTAAGCAGTTTCATGATTGAAGTAGCAGCAAGAAGAGGCAGTCGCTCCATATATCGTTTGGTAAGCTTAACGCAGGAATGCTTTACATTCAGAGATGGACTTACACACTTGCTTTACTTCTCTCGGGGATAACTTTGTCGGAGATGAAATGCCGGGTTGCTAGCGAAGCTCCACATGCTATCCAGACCACCGACAGGTCCTGCATGTCACAGCTGCTCTATAACGTGATGCATACTGCTCCGACTGCTAACGTTCTGAGGCGAGTTACGGCGTGTTGCAAGTTATGTGAGGTGCTTTCGTGATATTTAATGGATTACATTTTTTATTTTTCTCCGATATCCGATCCAGTAATTTAGGTCAGTATCGGACCGATACCGATACGTAATATCGGATCGGTCCATCTCTAGTTCTTCATGAGGAATAAGTCTCTAAACTAGCGGGGCTTGTGGAAACACAGACCCAACACACAGTCTGCCTTGTGTAATTTAATGAAATTCCATAACGCATGTTCACAAATTCTTCCATCCTTTAATGGAAAAGATGACCATTTAACATCAGAGCTTCATCCTGACCTGCTGCACTTAGAGACTGATTTCACATGAGAACACAGGTTAAAACATCTCCTCCAGTGAATTAAACATGATACAGCAGCTGGTACTGAGACAGATGCTACAGGGGGTCATACCTCCATCATCTCCAATGTCATTGACAGATCGCAGACACATCACAGACAGATCACAGCAACACGTTCTCACTCCCAAAGCGTAACATTTTACGCTAGGTGACAAATCGTCAACATACGTTTTCGGGCACCAACACGTTCCTACATCACGACATCGGAAAACTGAGGACATATGAGAACCGTTTGGACGCAATCTACACGTTTGCTCTTTTCCTTAAAATCGCTTTGGGAAAACACTATTTCACATCATTAAAGTGGTGGTTAAGGTTAGGGATAAGGTTATGTTTAGGGCTGCAATACAGGGCTTGAACGTCTATTACCGCGGGAGCGTAATTCCACTGGATTTAATCCATTACCTGGTGCGTACCATAAGAACGTGGAAGGTCACCTTTCGCGTTCCTCAGGAACGCCGCGGGACGTGACAAAACGTCGGGATGTTACGCCTCGGGAGTGAGAACGGGCTCATCACAGACAGGTGCAGACAGGTGCAGGATGTAGACATGTGCAGACTGCAAGAAGTTGGAAGAGTTTTATCTGATTAAATGATGCAGCACAGTGGGTTCAATATTATGTCTCACAGCAAACACACAAGCAGATGAAACAACCACCTCTGCAGGTCTGTAAGACCTCTGTTACATATCTGCACACGGGAATCAACAGTCTGCAGGCAGCAGTCACTTTCTGTGGTTTCAGGTTATAGTTGAAATGCTTTCAGAGGACAGAAGCAAAACTTTCTTCTCAGAAACAAGCTGATGACTGTCAGCTATTACCTGATGGTGATGTTAGCTTTGTGATGTATTAGCAATCACTAACAATGACCTGTGAATGAGACAGGAATTCATGAAACCCATCAGCTGCCTGCAGAGTCAGCGTCAGCAGACGAGCGGATTGGGCACGGGGAACCGTTGCTGGGTTAAACTGGAAGCACCGCACACGATCTAAGTTTAAAAGCTTGTGTGATTATCGGACAAGAGGGATACCAGTGAGGTCACTTTGGATGTTGCCTCGTGGTGATCAGTGAACGAGGCACCAGCCCTCTGATGTATGTCCTCACTCGTCCTCACAAAGCTTCTGCCTCGTCTTTCACTGCTGATCTATTTCGGTGATTTTCCTGCAGCGTGTTTCAGTCTTTATGGTGACAGTTTTAATGTCAAACACCAGTTAAGCAGAGAGACCGTTTAGCAGCGTCTTCACATTTCTCAGTGTGAGCCGCCAGCTGTTTCCAGAAAAATAGCACATTTCTTTAACATGCAGTGGAAGAAGAAAGAAATCCACTCTAACACGTTTGACCTCAGCACAAAAGCAATGAGGAAACTAAGATGTGACTTCAGATGGAGACAGGGAACAGAGTGAACGTACCAGAAAGTCTCTGCCACCCACCCACCATCTTTATTTTAAGCTGACCAGTTTTCAGAGCTCCCCTCATCGGTTTCCTGCTGTCGTTCAGTTTCTGTCTTCCATTAATTATTCAGAAGCAAACGTACGTCACTGCAGTGAATCCAGACTGCAGCGCTGCACACTGACCTGAGGGAGCTAACAGCCTCTTACTGTGCGCTTAAATAGACAGTACCAGTAAAACCAGTTACGTTTACTGGACAGTATACATGTGTGCAGTGAATACATTATTTTATCTGCCAGTTTGACGAAAAGGCACTCAAATACCCATAATGCCTCAGTGATATCCACAGCAAATGAACCCAGTGTTGATTTTAACTGTTGTTCTGAAGGCTTGACTTCACCTTCTTCTTTCCTTTGTCATTTCTGTGTTTGTGAACTTCCTGCTTCACCTCACTGGTAGCTCTCCAATCACTTCATCTCAGCTGGTTGTCTGTGAACTTCTCATATGTCATGTATGTCTGAAAAATCAACTTTGACCTTTTTGTGATGCAAAGCTTTTTAGACCCGTTCGAGCCAAAGGAGGAATCAGCAGAGGTGAAAGTCTTTAATCTCAACCATATTTCTGGTGTACAGGTAGAAATGATTTTTTAACGATCTCAAACATCCAAAGACACCTTCAGGTCTGCTCCGACGTTCTGCAGAGTCGAGCTGGAAAGGTTAGAGAGGTAACTCTGTGCACACTGAGCAAAAGTTAAGCTCAAACCAACACTGAGGTGATTTTAAACGGTTAGTTAGATGAGAGGAATGAACTCAAAGACCGGCATTAAAGGCATTGTACACTCAGCAGGTAGTTTATTGGAGTAATCAGCCGCAGAGATGCTGATCTGTTCCTCTTTTTGTCTTTATTTCCTGAATCAGATGAAAGGACTCTGTGCCGGCCCAAAGCAATTATCTTCTATAATCATTTCTGAGCATTGCAAAAGAAAAAAGTGTAACCTCACCACCGAGCAGCAGATGTTCATGGTCAGGGTCCCCATGGTGTGGATGAAACTAGTAAGACTAAGAAGAATCAGCATTACACCAAGCATGGCAAGTTCTTCTACTTTTCTGAGTACTCAGTACTTATACTTGCCTGTTTCACCATTCACACCAGCACCAGCCTAAGTGCTTCAGTTTTACTTTTATGGCACCAAATCACAACAACAGTTGCCTAAAGGTGCTTTATAATGTAAAGTAAAGCTCCTACAATAATACTGAGAAAACTCCAAGAATCGTATGACCTGCTGTGCACAAGTGCTTTGGCAAGAGTGGGAAGGGAAGACGACCTTTTAACAGGAAGAAACCTCCTGGAGAACCAGGCTCAGGGAGAAGCAGCCAGCTACAGTGACCGGTAGGGGTGAGGGGAGGACGACAGGACAAGGACACACCGTGGATAAGAGCCAGAGATTACTAATAAGTACTGATTAAATGCAGAGAGGTGTATAAACACCACTTAAACTGGTTAAACTGGTCATCTGACACAAAATCTCATGTGATTGTTGGTATTGATGGTCCACGGCCTCTAGCAGGGATCAGCAGGATTCAGTCGTGTTATTGCTGCAGCGCTTGTCGCCTGTTGAGCTGAGAGACTGACACCGACAGACGAGATCGCTCTCAGGCGCCCTGTGGCTGAAACACTTCCTCAGCCAGACTAATGGAGTGGAAACACATCAGACGCAGCAGCTGTCATCCATTTAACACCCAGCATTCAGCCTGAGGATGGGATCTCGTACCTTGACCAAAAACACGTCACTTCGCCTGAAGATTGAACTTACACCTGTTAGAGAAGAAACAGCAGCTCATCATTCAGTAAGCTGTTCTGATATTCAAGCTGTAAACAGTGAGCAGGATTGGAGATAGCTCAGCCCTCGGTGGAGCTCCTTGCTGCTCCACATCATCTTATCAGATAAAGCTCCGATGTCTCACCTGTTGGCAGTCTGTACCTGTCGGCATCCGTGTCTCCAAGACACAGCTGATCAGCTGTGACACTGATGTTTCAGACTCGCCTCTGTGTGATGTTTCTGCTGGTCAGAGCAGAAAGGAGGCAGCGATCCAGGGAAGGCAAGTCTCATTAACCATGTAGTCAGTCTTAGCTCATCACTCCTCTCCTTTATAAAGAGTGTGCAGGTGTGAGTGAATCTATGGCTACAGGTGTGTGTAATTTGATTTGTTTGCATGGGAATGGTCAGGAATGAATGTGCACGTATACTGAAATTATTCCTTAGACAGCAATGAGGGGTAGCAACATACATGGACTGGAGCTTATATAGTACTTTACTCAATGTGAGAACTCAAAGTACTTATACAACTTGCCTGTTTCACCATTCACACCAGCACTTTTTTGCAGTGCTTTCTATCTAACATTCATACTCTGACAGATACCTTGGAGAGCAACTTGGGGTCAGTGTCTTGCCCAAGGATATTTGGCTTGCAGACCGGAGCAGTCGGGGATAGAACCACCAACCTACCGAGTAGCAAATAATCTGCTCTGCCACGCTCCCCACTGCCTTTCGAGCGTAGAATTTGAGTTATTTATAAATGGACATTTTTTACATTTGGTTTTACTTTTGGATGTTACATTCTAGTTATTCATCTGCCTATAGATCCATCTATATATGCAGTAGTGTCCTAGATGGCACTTGTGAAGGTGTGCAATGTCTACTCAACCTTTCTTCATTTGAGTTTCAGCTGGATTGGAAGAACCACGTGTAATTCACTGTTCAGATAAACATGGCTCCTCTCACGTCTCCTGTGCATAAATTGCTCTGTCTTGAGGAGAAGCCGTGGTTGGTCGTGTTTAGACAGAAGTCTGCAAAATGAAGGAGCCTGCATAGACAACAGCTTGTTCCCAGCAGGACGTAGGGATGCTTACCAAATGTGTTTAAATGTGAAGCCAAGGGGTCGTTTACAAGCGACCATGTGACGAGCGTAGAGTGACAGACATGTCGTATGCTGCTGCTGAACGACACCGTGTCACGGCGAGGTGCGCCGCTGTGTTAGTTAGAGCAGGGCCCAAGAGCAGACATAGGCAAGGAGACGCGATATGACTTAACAAAAGGCGAGCCTTTATTATGGCTGATGACAGAAGGCAAAACAAAAGCTAAAACGAGTGCAGACAAGACAACTAAACTGGAAAACAGACTATGAAATCCTATGACACTGAACGCTATACGAGACTATGAAACTGTGATGTAAACTAATACTATGACTGTGACTATGAGAACCGTGATGACTATGACGAGACATAACTGGGAAGGTTACACAGACGACGCGACAGACTGAATGAAACACAGAGACTAAATACACATAAGGGATGATCAAGGGATGTGGCCACACATGGGAGCACGGCTGACACACACGAACCTAATGACAGGACAGGGGAAGTGAAACTAAATACAATGAACACAGAACACTGGACTCTTTCAAAATAAAACAGTAAACATTGAGACGTAGACATGGCACAAGGGGAACCTGATAAACCATGAACTAAACTGGGGGCAATCGTGGCTCAAGAGTTGGGAGTTCGCCTTGTAATCGGAAGGTTGCCGGTTCGAGCCCCGGCTCGGACAGTCTCGGTCGTTGTGTCCTTGGGCAAGACACTTCACCCGTTGCCTACTGGTGGTGGTCAGAGGGCCCGGTGGCGCCAGTGTCCGGCAGCCTCGCCTCTGTCAGTGCGCCCCAGGGCGGCTGTGGCTACAATGTAGCTTGCCATCACCAGTGTGTGAATGTGTGTGTGAATGGGTGGATGACTGGATATGTAAAGCGCTTTGGGGTCCTTAGGGACTAGTAAAGCGCTATATAAATACAGGCCATTTAAACTGCAAACTAGGCCTGACCGAATATCTAGATAACTGAAAAGAAACTGGAATACAGATGAAATAACAAAATAACATGAAACTCAGACACACTGGGTCACATGACCCAGGACCATGACACACCGGGCTGACACCAATCAATACAAAACTTTAACGGGTCATTAAAGTTCGGAGGATTAAATTTAAAAGAAAAATATTTATAGATAAAATCCGTAATGTTACAGCATTTCACTTTTACTGTTATTGTATGTGACCGTGGCAGCATGCAGAGAGCTGCAATAATCATGCTCACTACAGCAATCAGTCAGAATTCATGTACCTGTTGCTCCAATCACGGAGGCTGTTGCATGCTGAGCAGTGACAGCTGAAGTAATGAGGCAGCCTTCCTCCGAGCTGCCCTGCGGCCGACTCAGACAAACAGCTCTTATGACAGCGTAATGAGGCAGCAACGGGATGCTCCGAGGGTCAGCTGCATTTCACCACCATGCACTGATTCGGCTTCATCTGACCAAAACAGGACATCCTGTTGCTCAGGGTAACCGAGAGGAGGAACAAAGATTTCCTATCCTGCCCGAGTCCCCTGAAAGTTTACGTGGAGCAGTTCCACGGTATTGCAGTATTAGTATTAAAATACCACCAGTAATACAAGCAGGTTGAACAACACAATAGAAACACATGCTGGGCTTAGGAGACAGGTCTGCTGTTTGTTACAATTAGTCCTGGACAGCTGTACCTAATAAACTGTCAACAGAGGGCAGTTTTACAGACATTTACAACCAGTGATCGGATGTTAGCCCATTTTGTCTGTCAGTCTAACACTCGATCCAGCAACGCTCTGGTTCCCAAACCACGGCCTCAAACGTGGAAGTGTCACGGCTGCTTCAAGTTCATGTGTAAACCACCCCAGTGTGAGCTGCAAGGCAGCAGAGACACATCCTGGGGCATGCCCTCCACTCCCCACCGTGTCTGTCCTTTAAAAATGATCCATGTCATACTACACAAAATGACTTTACATTGTTTGTAACTGGTTGCTAAAGTAGTTTTCATTGTAAATCTAATGAAACCCACATATGGTTTAATATAAATCTTTGCGTCACAACATCACAGAAAATTAAAAAACAAAATAATTTATCTTTTTTCTGCCAATAAAAGTAAAAAACTGTGGGTATTAATAAATAACCAAAAATAGTCACACACATGCAACAGAAATGAGCCAAAGATGTCACACTACTACTACTACTAATAATAATAATAATAATGTTGCAGCTTTCCCCATGTTTACGTTTTATTTCTCTTCTTTCTTTGTTCCATATTTGTCCGTCTCCCGTGGTGTCATGCTGCCTTAACACAAGACTACCTACTGGCATTACTAGCCCAGGAAATGATGAAACATTCACCTCCCAGCATCTAAAGAGTGACTCGTAAATGAGCTGTACGTGACTCAGAGCCTAAGACAGTGGGGACTTATCTCCGTCTCACTGGATACATTCAAAACACTTCAATATGCAGATGAAAATAAATTCTTGTTAGACAGAACGTGCTGTGCTGGTGTGGATTCTGTCTGATAGAGTCCACATACAAATGAAAAGTCTTCTTTACTCACCAAAGTCATTTATGGAGTTCCACAGGGCTCTGTGCTGAGACCAATGTCATTCATCCCCAAAAGGTCCCACTTTGAACAGTGGTTGTTGATCAATGTCATGACAATTTGCACATGAATGATCAACAAACTGACCTGACAGCACGATGTTCATCAGTTAAACCATGAGACCATGACCAAGTGTGAAACACTGAGCCACCCCCAAATCCAGACATAGTGCCGGACGAAACCTTTGACCCTCAGACACGGAGCGCCAGCACGTTAACAGCACACTGCATAGTGTATATAGAAAAATAATAAAAACAATAATTCCAACTCTAACAGCGCCCAGCCTCTCTGTCTCAGTGTATCTAGTTTTGTCTCATTATGTCAGATTAATCCCAGCTGTGTTTCCCTCCTGTTTCCGATTCCCTCCTTACACCCTTGTGTATTTAAGTCCTGTGTTTTCCTTTGCCCTTTGTTGTGTCGTACCCTCACCATGCTGTGTTTTTCCCTCCGTGTTCTTAGCTGTTTCCTAGTTCACAGTTCCTGGTTTGTTTTGTATTCAAAGTTGTTTACCACCAACATAAAGCTGCCTCTTTTAGTTCATGCATTTGGGTCCTATCCTGCCTGCCACACAGCAGACCTTGACAATAGCCCTTTACTGTCACTCTACATGTACAACGATATTGTGGGTGAGCCACACCAACTGTGCAGAAAAGAATATAAAAAGTAGACAGCAGGAATACATAGAAACACATTAGAGGACACGTTGATTTGGTGTGAGGATTGAGTCCATGGTTGAGTGACCTGAGTGATGGAGGTTACTCAGACCATGGCTCGGATTGGTGGGGGGGGGGGAAGAAGCTGTTAGTGAGTCTGCAGTCAGCAGGTCAAACAGGTGGTGGGCAGGTGCAGTCCTTTATAGAGAGAAAATCATTTCAGCTTGAAACACTTTAAACCAGCTGTACTTGCGCAGTATTGTTTAATTGCCACACAGGTGGCCCCTGCATCCGCAATCATGCCTCGCCAGCCTAAAGTCTGCACGGGGTCCTGAATAATGTTGTTGTTGTTGGTGTGTTCGGCTGGCAACTGAAAAGCTGCAGCCGTGACAGTGTAAACAGCAAAAGCATGAAGCCACGGTTGGTCTGTCGTGGATCTTTCACAGTGTACCTGACATGGCTGCTGTGAACTATATTACGGAGTAACTGACAGACCCTTTAGAGCATAGGTGTCGAGCACATGGATGAATGACTCGCTCTCAACGCTGTCACTGATTGAACCAGAGGGTTTTAGCAGTGGAGCTTCTCCCTGGTGATGTGCTGCTGACTCACTGTGCTATTTTCTCATTCAAAGTGTATTTAAAGACCCCCGTATCACAGGAACAATGTGAATCCGATAACACAAAATGAGGCTGAGGCAGACTGCGAACTGTGACGCGTTCCCCTCCTGCTGAAGCCCTAATGTGTGGATATGGTGATGAACATATTAAAATGCATTCAGCTGTGAGAACAAACAAGGAAACTGCTCAAACTATTCTACACAATCAGAATCAAGGCTAAACATCCACAGACTAACGTGACAAACGAAGGTAGCCTCACATTGCCCCGCTTCCTGTTCCTCTGTGGCTCTAACGGGACCAGTCAGACCAGATCAGTTGACCAGCAGGCTCATTTTCTCATGGACTCTAGAGAGAAAGCAGACATGTCTGTATTGGCTTCACTTTTAAGATGTGAATGTTTATTTATTTTTAGAGACTGGATTTAGAGCAGGTTACCTTCTGCTCGACAGGTAAGCATGCAGCACCTGTTGGAGTCTCAGTCAGGCATCAAATCAGCTCGAGGCTTCCAAACCTGCGATGATGACGCCTTTCTCTGTATTTACAGTCCATGCAGAAAGGTCAGGGCTACAGTGGGGTTCAGAAAAACAAAACTCTCGAATGTCTTTTCTGTCTCCAGTTATTATGTAAAGTGCTTTTAGCCGCAGAGACTTAGTGCTGGAGATTAGAAGAGAATAAAAAATGAAAACAGATCTACTTCCTGTGTGTATCATCCAGATGAACCAGCTCCATTGCTCCAGGTAACACCTGGACTGAGATTACTTCAGGAATGAGAGGTGCTGAGAGAAACTACAGTGCTGTCATATGTGACCTCATTAGACGGTTAAAAACTTTTTTTTTCTTTTTTTTTTTTGTGTCCCATTTGGATCTTTAGCCATCAGAATTGTTGTCTTAAGGCCAAGAAAGATGCCAAGCGGATTTATTTTACCAAGTGGATCATCATGGCCTTGCCATATTGGTCCATTTGATTGACCTTTATTATAATTATGAATTTATTTTATTTTCAGTTGCTACAAACGGGACAGACATGACTGTGGGATAGGACAGGGAGAAAGAATGAAAGAAAGAGAGGGAGAGAAAGAAAACCAAAGGGGAGAAGAGACGGTGAGAAGGGGGGAAGAAAGAAAAAACAAAAAAACAAAAAACAAAACACCTGGGTCACCTGTATGGAGAAAAAAACAGAAGAGAAAGCAAACAACAAAGAAAAAACATAATAAAAAAACAGCACCATCACAATAAACTAGCTAGCAGTAGATATCAGTAGATACTAAATAATAAACGATATTGTGCAGCACGCAAGATAGACAGCGCACAATGTGCTTTGAGGCAGCAGCCAAGAAAGCTGTAGTCCGCGTCTGTGAATACCCGTGTGTACACCTGTGTGCATACCTGTGTGGATCAGCATGCTTGCATTCCAAAGGTTTCTCCATGTAACGATCTGCTAGAGGGTGTGGGGGGGCCACAGCCCCGTCCACCAGGGTATGAAGCAGGTATGGAGGAGATCCAGGCCCCTATACGGATACCTATCCAGAGGCCCCAGAGTACGAGGACCCGAGGAGGACCACCAAAGGCAGGGGAACCGTGCCACCCTCCTGGGAAGAGCTGAGTAGAGCCCCAAAGGAGAGGTCACCCCGCAGCTATGGAGCAGAGGCCAGAGGGGGTTGCAGTGGCGTGCCCGCGGGCTCTGCCGGCAGCCAGCTGTGCCAGAGAGGACCAAGCTTCAGGCCCAGAGGCCAGAGGCCCGAGGGCATCCCACCGCCCGGAAGGAGCCCAGCCGGGCCACAGGCGCCCGGCCCCGCCAATCGGCCACCAGGAGTGAGCCGGTACATACATGAGCGCCCAGCCCCAGACGACAAGGACCACCAACACACCAACGTCTGAGGGCATCAACCACCGGCAGGTGTGGTGAGGGGAGATAGGCCTCCGTACTTTAGAGGGCCTGAGATGTACCCAGAGAGGTTGAGTCTAAGACCCAACCTGACATATAGGCACAGACGAACAGGCACACGCGGACACAAACGTGCATTCCCACCCCATATGCACCACCAAATGCTCGGCACTCACCCAACGTGTAGACAGACACAAATAGACACTGCACAGACAGTCGCACTCCCCAAACATACTCTATATCCCAGGTCCAGGTACCCCCGCCCTCAGAGGGGCAAGCCGCACCTAGACCCAGGAGATGTAACCCTTCTCTCTGGGGTGGAGGCAAGCGGACCACCTCCTTATCTACAGTAGCAGGGAGGCCCCACATCCCAGACCCCAGTCTGACGGCCAGCACCTCCTCCCAGCCCCCCAGCCCTGACGGCTAACAGAACCGGGGTGAGTGAAGACCTCAAACCTCCCTACGCCCGCTCATATGTAGTGTTGCTGTGTGCTGTTCTAAAGTGCATTTAAAACTCAGGAGAGCATGGTACTAGCTTCCTCTCAGAGAGCAGCTTAGAGAGCTTAGAGACGGTTAAAAACTTTACTGCATACTAAACTGCAGCTCGGTCTTTTAAAGCGACGGAGACATCCATCCTCGCTGTCAGGTCACTCAAAAACAACAGAAAATCATTCATACAGCATACAGAGCCATAACCAAACAGCCTCTGTGCTGTCATCACGCTTTGCAGCACAATGTAAACACAAACATTACCAGAGTATTTCAGCCATCACAGTCTTCTAAACTATATAGACACAGTGTCAGTGATCCCTGCGTCCATGGCAGGAGCACAGCACCTCCTCCTGCGCCTCCTCCTCTTCTTTGTATTCAAAGACAGAAAGAGTTTTTCCATGTTTCCTGTTTACGCATCCTTACTGCCATTAGAAATCAGTCCACAGGAGCACTTGGTCCTCTGATGTTCTCACCTAATAAATCATCCTGTCTTAAGACTGTCACAGCACACCACATGTACACCACATGTACACTTCTTCGGAGTTTAGCTGCAAACTGGACACATAGTGCTGAACTACAGAGCAGACACTGAGTGACTCACTGCTGCTGAATTATCTCCAGTAATGCTGCTGTGATATGTGATACACGACACCCCTCAGATATCAGCCTTATTTTGCACCGCGATTAATTTCACTCAGTGGTAAAGACTTTAAGAGGGGCACCGAGAGCCTGAGGGCAGGTCAAAGGACCTCAAGGGAGGAGATGGGAACAAAGGACAAAATGTGACGCAAGGCGAAAAAGCAGAAAACCAAAATGAGCCGTTGGGTCCAGAAACAGCTCAGAGTTAGTAATCCTGCAGGTACAAAACTGCTGTAGTTGAGTGTACATGCCAGGCTACACAAAACGGCTTGCAACCCTATGCAGAGATTTCTGAAAACCAAGATGGCCTGCCCAAGGTACAGAATGACCAAGTTCCATGACTTTGTGTCTTAGTGCCTGTGGTAATGCTATGGCTTCAGTCTTGCCTTTACACTCATAAAGGACACCATTTCTCAGCACATAGGTTGCAGCTGCCAACACATCTACTTTCCCCTGCACCTGTCCATCAACCTCAGACACCTTATCAAACCAGGATTTTAATGTTGGATCTGCCCGCTGAAGTGAAGAGATATCTGGTGGGATAAAAAGTTCCAGAGTGAGGTTGGGACTACGGCTGGGACGACGCGTAAAATACGTCGACGTAAAAAAAATGTGCGTCGATGCGTCACTTTCAAAACAGACATGGCGGCAGTGAGTAGCGGCAACATGAGTGAGGCAGCCGCAGTCAACTTAAATCACTCCACCCGAACACACAGTTCTACAGTATGGAAGGAAGTGATTCAGTCGTTTCCGGGCTTTGTAAGGTGGAAATGTCCTATCATAAAAGCACGACGGCTATGCACCAGCGCATGATTGATGATTGAACTCACACACACAGAAACGTGAGAAACGGCAACAAATGGATTTTATTTTGTGAATGAAGAGCATTTTTTTGCAGAAAACAAAATTACATTTTGTTTGTTTAAAGACACCATTGCTGCTATTTATTTTAAATGCATTGTTAACTTTTCCTTAATTTTATATATGTTTGCACATTTCATTTCTTATTAAATGCTATCTCTAATATAAGATTGTACTACTACTACAACTTTATTTTGCAATTTTTTTATTAAAAGGTGTTCAAATGAAGAAATTTGTGTTTTTCATTGAGATACATAAATTAGTAAATATGAAATTGCTATACAAGTCAAATAATGGGAAAATAATCGATAATCAAATCAAATCAAAATAGAATCGGATTGAAAAATGAATCGTTGGATTCATCGATTAGGAAAATAATTGTTTTGCCCAGCCCTAGTTGGGACTCTGGTCTACAACCTCTAACCTGGATGAACCCCTAAATTTGTCTCTTCATCTTTGCGCTCGAGATTTAGCTGGGTTTGCTGGGCTTACTTCCAATTCTTCATCATAGAAAGGTAGCTCTTTCAACAGGTCATTTGCACTCTGAGCTCTTGTGGTGATCAAACTGGGGATTGCACTTTCTGGCTGTGCCTGCAGAATAATTTCTTGCTTCTGTAAGTTGTGGTCCTGATCTACAGGGTGGGCCATTTATATGGATACACCGTAATAAAATGGGAATGGTCTGCTTGCTAAGTTTTGTGAAACTGGTTCAGTGTTGGATTTGCCAAAATGTGGACGCAAGAAAACTGTGACTAATGAAGAAACATCAGTGGCTGTCCTAGCTTCATTCAGCAAGAGCCCACAGCGTAGCACTCGCCGCATGTCACTGGAGAGTGGCATTAGTCGAACTTCCCTTCGGCGGATATTAGCTACTCACAAATGGCACCCTTACAAACTCCAGCTACTGCAGCATCTCAGCGAGGATGACCCAGATCGGTGCACAGCATTTGCAGAATGGGCAAAACAAAAATTGGAACAGGACCCTCAGTTCATGCAGAAGATTTTGTTCAGTGATGAGGCAAACTTTTATGTGAATGGTGAACAAACAAAACCACCGCTATTGGACTGACACTAACCCACACTGGATGGATCCGTCCAAGACTGTTGGAACAACAAAAGTGATGGTTTGGTGTGGTATATGGGGCACAACGATAGTGGGTCCATTCTTCATCAATGGAAACCTCGAGGCCATTGGATATTTGAAATTGCTACATGATGATGTGTTTCCCTCTTTATGCACTGAAGCTGGCACGTTCCCTGAGTTTTTCCAGCTGGATGGTGCACCACCACATTATGGGTGCCAGGTCCGAGCATTCCTAGATGAACAGTTTCCTGGAAAGTGGATTGGTGATTGTGGGCCAGTTAAATGGCCCACAAGGTCTCCCGATCTGACCCCCTTAGACTTTTATCTTTGGGGTCATCTGAAGGCAATTGTCTATGGTGTGAAGATACGAGATGTGCAGCACCTGAAATTACGGATACTGGATGCCTGTGCTGGCATTTCTCCTGCGGTGTTGCTATCAGTGTGTGAAGAGTGGGAGAAGAGGGTTGCATTGACAATCCAACACAATGGGCAGCACATTGAACACATTTTATAAGTGGTCAGAAACTTGTAAATAACTCATGAAAGAATAAAGTTACGTTGAAACCAAGCACACCATTGTTTTTCTTGTGACATTACCAATAAGCTTGATGTGTCACATGGCCCTCTTCTTACTGAAAAAACAAAAGTTGTATCCAAGATGGCCGACTTCTAAATAGCCACCATGGTCACCACCCATCTGGAGGAGTTTGCCCCCTCACATATACTAATGTGCCACAAACAGGACTTTAATATCACCAACCATTCCCATGTTGTTACGGTGTATCCATATAAAATCAAATTCAAATTTTATTTGTCACGTACACAGTCATACACAGTACGATATGTAGTGAAATGCTTGGACAACTGCTCGTGACCTAAAGAAAACAAAAAAGGAAAAGGCTATGAATAAGATAGGAAATAAATATGAAAAATTAAAAAGGGTAAATTTAACTAGGAAGGAATAAGATAAAATATATAAATTAAAGTTGAAAATAAAATAACTGTACAACAAAATACACAATATAGAACTATATAAGAATGTATGAAGAAATATAAATAAATATATACACAATAACAGCAGCTGTACAAGTATTAACTGGAAATGAAGAATATAATGTCCAGGGTTGTGTAATCCACATGTGTAAGTGTCTTGTGCAGTGCAAATATGCTTAAAGTGATTTATTTCAGTGACTTGTGATAAAGTGATTAGATTACATGACCATGCAATGTAGTTGTGCAGCAGCCACTAGTGTAAACAAATGTCCAGAATGTCCAGTGTGTGTAAGAACTGTATGTGTGGGTCAGTACTGTGTGGTGGTGTGATTGAGAGACCGTATCGCCTGCGGGAAGAAGCTCCTCCTCAGTCTCTCTGTGTTGGTCTTCAGGGAGCGGAATCGCTTTCCTGACCTCAACAGAGAGAACAGTCTGTTGTTGGGATGGCTGAGGTCCTTCACGATCTTCCTGGCCTTGGTCCAGCACCGCCTGCTGTAGATTGAGTGCAGGTCAGGGAGCTCGGAGCGGATGGTGCGCTCAGCTGACCGCACAACCCTCTGTAGAGCTCGTCTGTCCTGCATGGTGCTGTTCCCGAACCAGGTTAAGATGTTTCCCGCCAGGATGCTCTCTATGGTGCACGAGTAAAAGTTCCTGAGCACCTTGGAGGGCAGTTGGAAGTCTCTCAAGCGTCTGAGGTGGTAGAGACGCTGTCGGGCCTTTTTCACCACGGTGTTGATGTGACAGGACCATGACAGGTCCTGCGTGATGTGAACTCCGAGGTATTTGAAGCTGTCCACTCTCTCCACTGGGCACTCGTTGATGACGGGGGTCTGGTAGTTCCTCTCCTGCTTAGTGCTGAAGTCCACTATCAGCTCCTTTGTCTTACTGACGTTTAGAAGGAGGTTGTTCCTCTGGCACCAGTTCTCCAGGGTGGGCCATATGTGTTGTTGCTGTGAAGGTTACAGTGATAACATCTAACATCTGATTTTGAACCTGAATGTGACTTTTTAGTGTTCTTACTTTTACCAGAAACAAAATGTCTGCTTGCAGGATAACTTCTACTCTGGTCTATACCACCACTCCTTACACCCCCATCAGACTTACTTTGTCCAGTCACGAAGCTGTCCCGGCCAAAGGTGGTTCCTCTCGATCCTGTTCTGGCAGAGATGAAGATTTCCGCTAGCTGTGAAGCCTCCTCTGCAGATTTGGGGGCACGTTCCCTGATCCACACCTCCAGATCTGGGTGGACAATCCTCAGAAACTGCTCCAAGATCATCAGTTCAGAAATGTCTTTCACTGTAGATTTTTCATTTGTAAAACATATCGTTTAATCGCACACAAAGTTCTCTTGGAGTTTCACCGGGGTGAATATCCAGGGCTCGAAACCTTCTTCTGTATGTGTCAGCAGTTATTTCATATTGAGCAAGAATGGCATCCTTTACTTTATCATAGACTTCCGAATCAGCAATGTCCATATGCACATAAGCACTGCGTGCTTTACCTGTGAGCAGAGGTACGAGTCGAACAGCCCATTCTTCTCTCGGCCAACGGCAGACTTGAGCCATTCTCTCAAAGGTTGTGAGAAAATGCTCAATGTCATCATCTGGAGTGAGTGGCAACAACTTGGGATCTCTCTAGTGAAATGGTTCCTGTCTTGGCAGAGACCACATCTGCTGACCAGTCAGACCAGGCCCCCATCAGGTTCACCTCCCTCCTCATTTTCACCTGAGGTTGAATTTGCTGAAACTGGTGTTGCATACTTTTCCATCTTTGCTCCTGTCGGGCTGATTCTTTGTCCGTTCTCTGGTCTCTTGTTGCTTGAGACTGCATCAACCAGATCTGTCAGTTCATCCAGTCTATCGCCTGGTTTAGCTCCTGGTTTAGCCACTGCATCAGCTGTAGCACCTTCACCATCCTCTGCCAGCTCATTAAAGTCATTTTGCCTTCCACTTCTCATCATCATGTTTACCTCATTTATTAGAGGCAGCAGTCCTGACACCACTTGTCAGTTTTGGCTGGCGGTCATAGGTTCCTTCCAATAATATGACGTGAGACTGGAATAAAATATATCCATGGACTGGCACTTTATTAAAGAAGGCACATGTTAATAGCACAAACACCAACAACCCACTAAAAACAAAATGGCTTCCTTTATACTCTACCATTCAGGTGAGCATCCGGACTAGCCCAGGTATGGGGGTTAACTACTCAAAATGAAAACATAACCTTCCACACAAACAAACATACAATAACATTGGAGCACATAACAAACATATACATATTTCCAACACATACTATAAACACATCAATAACATCAGCTTCAACCATTACTATCTAAATTAAAGCCCTTCTTAACCACACTCCCATAACCTGGCACACTGGTCTGCTCCAGGAGCTCATCAGCAGGTGATTGAGCTGCTTCCACTCTTTTGCTTCACACCCTGCAAGAAGCAACCAGGACATAGTACCGGAAAATGTGATTACTGTGGGGTAGAGGAAACTGTGGAACATGTTATGTTTCAGTGTCCGAGGTATCAGGTTGAGAGGAGACATTTGATTCAAAATCTTAGTAACCTAAAAATCAAACTGGATCTGGTTGATTTGTTGTGAAAGGAATCGGTAAGTAAAAGTTATCAGGCCTTATTTCAGTTTTTAAAAGAGGGGAACCTGTTTGGAAGGATTTGAGGATTTTTTTTTTTTTGAGCGTCGTTCCAGACCATACTCCATACCAGTTGGTGGCGGTAATGCACCTTTCAATTGTTTGCCAACCGCCAATACAACTGTAAGAAAGAAAAGAAAGAAAGAAAAGAAGCAACCAGGACAGGTGAGTACTTTCACAAATTGTCGTTTCACATATGTTAAGTAAGTAAAATTTATTTATATAGCATATTTCACAGATAAAAATCACAAAGTGCTTTACAATAATATCAGACATACAAGTTAAAATTAATTAAAAGCCCGTTTGTATAAAAATGTCTTCAGCTGCTTTTTAAAGGAGTCAGTAGAGTCTAGACAGCGTAAAGACAACGGCAGAGAGTCCCACAGCCTCGGTGCCTGAAAAGCCCGATCCCCACGTGTTTTAAACCTGGTACGTGGGACCACCAGTAGCCTCTGACTGGAAGACCTGAGTGCTCGGGATGAAGCATGAGGTTTCAACAGGTCAGAGATATACTGGGGAGCTTCACCGTGCAGAGCTCTAAAAGTTACAACTAAAATTTTAAAATGAACCCTAAAATTTCCAGGCAACCAATGGCGAGAAGCCAAAACTGGAGCAATGTGTGACCTCTTGTTTGTACCAGTTAAAAGTCTTGCCGCTGCATTCTGTACAGACTGAAGGCGATCCAGAGCTGGTTTGTTGAGACACGTAAAAAGACCGTTACAATAATCCAAACGAGAAGAGAGAAAAGCATGAATCATCACCTCAAGTTCTGCCTTTGACACCAGTAGCCTGAGTTTAGAAATGTTTCTTAGATGATAAAAACAGTTCCGGACAAGTTGTTTAGAGTGTTTCTCAAGAGACATCGAACTGTCAAATATAACACCCAAGTTTCTGAGACTCGATTGAAATGAAGGGTCTAAAAAACTGATATGCTGCCTAATTTCTGAGAGCATGTGATCAGGTGCAATAATCAAAGTTTCTGTTTTATCTGCATTTAACTGAAGGAAACTGTCATTTAACCATTGTTTGATTTCTGACAGACAATTATTTAAATAAGACAATTTATACAACTCAGAAGCTTTGAAAGAACAGTACAACTGAATGTCATCAGCATAGAGATGATAAGAAATATTATTGTAACGTCTGATAATGTGGCCTAGAGGGAGGATATACAGCAAAAAGAGAATAGGACCTAAAACAGATCCTTGAGGTACCCCAGAAGGCAGAACTGATGTTTCCGACAGCACATGATTTATACAGACAGTAAAGGATCTCTCAGATAGATGCGACATAAACCATTTTAAAACAACACCAGTAATCCCAAACAAGTCCTTCAGCCTATTTATCATGATGCTGTGATCAACAGTATCAAAAGCAGAGCTGAGATCCAACATAACCAGAACAGTGTACTCTCCAGAGTCTGCTGCCATCAGAATGTCACTAGACACTTTAAGCAAAGCGGTTTCAGTGGAATGCAATTTGCGGAAACCAGACTGGAAAATGTCCAGAACATAACATATGTTTAGGTTACCGACAATGATTAAATGTAAGCAGCTCTAACTTCGGCTCTTATCTGACACAGGTAGGATGGCCAGTCCCCTTATCTCTTCACCTTTACATAGTGATGGGCAGATGAAGCTTCATGAAGCACTGAAGCTTTTCATCCAATTGGTTCACCCCAGCGCAAAGCGTCTTGAAGCTTCATTTGCTCTAGCAGGACACCTACTGGACGTAAAAATATTAGTTGGCATGAATTTGAAAAGTGTGGCCTTTTGTACACAGCCAGTAAATGTCAACAACAAAAGGAGTGTGTAAAACATGTATATTGTAGTGATGCCGTATACTGTGTATATTTATACTGGCAGTATGGAAAATGATCATTTGGAAATGCTTAAAATGGAAATGATCATTTACTGTGAGGTGTGGACAGTGGTTGTGCTTTTGTAACGTTGAGGTATGGACAGCTACACACTGAGGCCTCAGTCCTGCCTGTTCACATTTTATTCTGATTTTGGCATAATAATTAGTTACCGTGCTCGTTACCACAATAATAACGTAGTTACTGTAATGCATTACTTAATAACGCGTTAGTCCCTATACTGGTGAACAGATGAGAGAAAGGACCCAAGTGCAGGCACAGACTTTGCTGAGACTGAGCTTTTATTTACAGTTGTGACATACGAGCAAAACAGGAAATGACTGGCATGGCGCGAACAGAACCTAAAACTGAACACGAACCTGGAACTAGAGACCTGAAAACCTGGAAGCGTGAGGAGACCGAGAGGAGGGGTGACACGGGGCATGACGAAGGGCAAAGGACATCACAGTAAATATACACAGAGGGAAATGAGGAAATGGCACGTGGGGGGAGACACAACTGAACCTAACTGAACATGATGAGACAGGGAGGAAGCAAAACAGAATACACTGACATAAGACATGAACCTTCAAAGTAAAACAGGAAACACGACACACATGCAAAGACACAGACTCAGACTTCACCCTGAGACATGACTGCCTTTGAAACGGCGAGAACATGGGAACCAAAAACTAAGAACTAGAAATCTCAGCAGAAAACAGAAACACGTTAACTAACACAAAAACACTGAGTCATCACACTCAGGACCGTGACACACCTACACTGCCTCATATACACTTTGAATTGTGTTTTTGTGTTTAATGTTTGCTGTCAGTCTCTTAAACAGCAGCGAGTTTGCAGCTGAGAGAAGTTTCACTGGTCTGGAGTTCACTGATTCCTTTATTGCAACCTGTTTTCAGGAGATTCTCTGCTGGGGGGAATGTTTCAGACGTGCAGCTGAATGAGGCGGGGGCTGTGTGTCGCACGCTCACGGTAATATCCATGTATTAATGAGCCTCTCCTGTCTTAACGTTGTTCTCCTCAGCTCTGCTGCGGAGTCTGTCACACTGCTTCAAACACAGGATACACCTGGATACCTGTTCAGCCAATCACATTCATTCCCTCTGCTCTGATTCCCACGCCTCCTTCATCAGGCTTCATGGATCCAGTTTAAAGCCTCTGATGTGGGAAGGAGGATTTATATGAAGGAAATGAAACACTGTTGAACCATGTGTGGAATAAATAAATAAATGAAATGTGCGTCGCCTTAGAAACAAACAGCAGCACTGAGCGCGCTCAGACACAAACTGTGTCTGTTTTACGGCTCTGTGCTAAAATCACCATGTAGTTTCTCATGCTTTTTACAACAATGATGCATTTTGTCTTTTATCTTCTACCTCTATAGATTTTAATCACCCTGTGCCTTTGGAGTGGGTGACACTCAGGGCTCATTTCCTGTGGAAGAAAAATCACATAATCTGTGAAAGGCCCCGTGTTCAGAGGCTGCCAGCCCCGCCCCTTCATGCAGATTAAACGCTGGGTTAATTTAGCAATTCGATAACTGGCTTCCTGTGAACGTTTAGATTTTAAAACTGCAGCCATGTGAGGGCTTCAGAGAAGAATCCCTCCCAGTGTGGAGCTGAAGATCAGGAGTAATCGCACCAGCAAGAGCAGATTAATCGCCGCCCTCGGGCTGCGGGCTGAAGTTTGCTCCATTTTCAGCATCTTCTTCCTGTCACATTAACCCAGGGGTGGCTGTAGCTCAGGTGGCAGAGCAGGTCAGCGTTTAGGGGCAGCGTTTGCAGGGTGGTAACCAGGTAGCTGTCATACGCCACTGTGGCAACTTATCTGGGCCTTGGAACAGAAACATCAGGCCCCCACCCCAGCCTTGCACCCCCCCACAGGTCACAGGAAAGTGCAAGCTTCCTGTGACACCTCCGTGGAAAAGCTGCCTCTCAGAATCTGCAGCATGATTTCGTATGATTAACATTGCCATTCTGGGCTTTAATAAAGATTCGTTAATTTCTGAAAATAACGTGCTTTTAATGCGCCGCAGCACGGCTGTCACAGGGATGCTGTGTGTTTGTGCTTTAACACGACATCTGAACCGTTCTACAATCAAACGATCAGCCTGACGTGTCCGGGTCACCGCTGAGCAACAACAAAACCGTTACAAGCAGCAGCAGCACTGAGGAGCTGCTCTGATCATGTGATCTCATCATCATGTGGACGACTGTGGACCTTCAGACTTCCACAGTTGAATTTTCCCAAACATTGTGACATAGAAGCAGGAATACAGTCAGCAGGAAAACCACGAGCTCAGGACACACACACTCACAGACACATACAGACAGACGTGCACACTCACACACACACACTCACACACACACTCAGACAGACACACTCACACAGACACACTCACACACACATACAGACAGACACACACTCACACACACACACTCACACACACACTCAGACAGAGACTTACACACACATACAGACAGACACTCACACACATACAGACACACACACAGACACACACATACAGACACACACACACACATACAGACACACACACACATACACACTCACAGACAGACGTGCACACTCACACACACACTCAGACAGAGACTTACACACACATACAGACAGACACACACACACACAGACAGACGTGCACACTCACACACATACTCACACACACACTCAGACAGAGACTTACACACACATACAGACAGACACTCACACACATACAGACACACACACTCACAGACAGACGTGCACACTCACACACACACTCACACACACACTCAGACAGAGACTTACACACACACTCACACACACATACAGACAGACACACACACACACTCACACACACACAGACAGACACACGTGCACAGACAGACAGACACACGCACACACACACACACATACAGACAGACACACACACACACTCACACACACACAGACAGACACACGTGCACAGACAGACAGACACACGCACACACACACACACTCACACAGACAGACACACGTGCACAGACAGACAGACACACGCACACAGACAGACGTGCACACACACACTCACACACACACTCAGACAGAGACTTACACACACATACAGACAGACACACACACACACAGACAGACACACGTGCACAGACAGACAGACACACACACACACTCACACACACACGCACACACACACACACACACAGACACACACACACTCAGACAGAGACTTACACACACATACAGACAGACACACACACACACAGACAGACACACACACACACAGACAGACACACGTGCACAGACAGACAGACACACACACACACACGCACACACACACACACACACACACATACAGACACACACACACACTCACACAGACAGACACACGTGCACAGACAGACAGACACACGCACACAGACAGACGTGCACACACACACTCACACACACACTCAGACAGAGACTTACACACACATACAGACAGACACACACACACAGACACACACACACACTCACACACACATACAGACAGACACACACACACACACTCACACACACACAGACAGACACACGCACACACACACACACACATACACACATACAGACAGACACACACATACACTCACACACAGATTTTACTGGTGTTTCAAATGTGCAAAAGAAGTCCGTGTGTATGTGCCTGTTTGTGTGTCTGTGTTGGGGGGGGGGGGGGGGGGGTAATCACACCCTGATCGATCACAGAGAGAGAGGCAGTATCTTCATCTCTCAGACCCCTCCTCCTCTCCTCCTCCTCTTGTTGGTGCCGCGGATGCTGGAGGTGAAGCTTCTGTCTCGGCTCTTTGTCCCGCTGCAGTTCGCGTGGATCCGCGTGGATCCTGGAGGTTCTGGAGGTTCGGTTCGGAGTGTTCGCGCTGCCGGAGCTCGGACTCAGCTCGGAGGACCGGAGCCGTGAGCGCGCATCGACGCGGAGACGAACAACAACTTGGAGGTGAGTGCGCGCAGCCTGCTGCAGTCATCCGTGTACTCGCCGACATGTGCGTGATGCGCGTGTCCGTCTTTGTTTCGTGTGCATGTCAGCGAACACCGCGCGTGCGCGACGCAGTGGTTCTAAGGTGTATGCGTGAGTGCGTGCACGCGCGCCCGGTGTGTCGCGCGTTAAGGTACACTCGGACCCGTGACGGGCCTGTCCCGGTGCTGCATTTGGGTGCTCGGCTCGTCCACGTGCGTGCGCTGAAGCAGGGCGGGTTCCTGCACAGCTGCAGTCCCGAACTTTGGACCGGTTCTTCCTAACTTCCGTCCTTCTGCTCTTCATGTGCTCATGTTCAGTCCAGCCTATCACAGAGAACACACATGGTCACGTGGTCATCACAGTGCCCTCCTGCAGTACCTCCAGGGCCCATTAGGGGGTCACCGCCTGACTTTAAGACCCCATTTCTAGAAAATTTAAAAACAAAACCAGTCAAAAAACTGAAAGTACCTGCAGTAATAAGTCAAGGTTAAAAACAGGAAGTGACTTCAGTTTAATCGTGTCAGTCGATCCTGCGCAGAGAGCGGCTGCGTTTGATGAAATAAGAGAAATAAAACGATGACGGCAGTAATGTTAGCTAGCATCGTGTTCAGACCTGAGGAAGGCATGCACGAACTGTTGCAGCTGTTTAAGAGAGAAATCCTGAAGGAAACGAGCTCTGTAAACATTGATTTTCAAAGTAAAAGTCCTATTTTCATCTTAAAGCAGTCAGTCTGCTCTCACATCAGTTTCATAAAGCTGAACTTTGACGTCTGTTTGGACTAAAGTTTGGCGTTCAGTGAAAAGTAGTTCAATAAATAAATGCTTTGAATCAACGACGTTTAGGTTCCCGATCATTCAGGTCATGGTACTCCAGTGACTGGACAGAGGGCGGGGCTTACGACACCAGCCATATGTAATCCTTCCCAGGTGCCTCAAACCCCCTCACATCTTGTGTCAGCTGACCTCATTAGGTCACATGATAGGGTGAGGCAAGCCATCACAATGGGTTCACCTGAAACCTCTGCTGATAGTGATCAACACCTGTTTTCACACCATGGCTCATGTGATGAGGCGCAGCTTGATCCACGTCCCAAAGAGAGGAGTCCCAACAGGGCTTAAATCTGAGACTCTCTGGGATGAAACGTATCCGGTCTTTAAGTCTGACGTCATTAACCACGTCTGGGTCCAAATTCCGCTTCAGGTCCCAAAGTCAAACGAACACTGCGGCATCATTCTTTAATAAAATGGTCAGCGTTGCTGCTTTACCAGGTGTAACAATGAAGTTTAACATCCAGGCATCCATGAAAACAGGATTTATTATATTTAACAGAGTTAGAAGTTAGCAGGGAGTTAGCTCGCTAGCTTTCACCTAAACATGATATAGCATGTTCTGACTGAGAGATTTCTGAAAAATTCAAACGTACAGCTCTGCTATCACTTCCAACATAAATGAAGACACAAAACTAAACAGCAGTGAAGTTTGTAGGGTTACTGAAGTTGGGCTAGCTGCTATATAATGATGTGTAGTTACAGTGGAGGGTCTTAAAAACTGAGCTTTAAAATAAACAGTGGTAATAAAAACTGAGAGAGGCCGACAGTAATCATTGACTGTTTTTAGGGGCTTGTGGAGATTAAATAGAACAACTTACAAAACATTAAAACATGTTAAAAAACACAACAGCCTTAATAAACGCAGAGCAGGTTGGACCCACTCCTGGCCGCCGCCCGACTCACATTGCGCCCGACCCCTACGGTGCCTCCTGCGGGTGGTGGGCCTGCAGGAAGATGGGTCCATGTCCCTTTTTCGGGCTGTGCCCGGCCGGGCCCCATGGACTAAGGCCCAGCCACCAGACCTCGCCCTCGGGCACCCTCCCCGGGCTTGGCTCCAGGGCGGGGCCCCGGTAACCCTGGAACGGTAGACCAAGGAACGCCTTGGCATTCCCTCGGATAAGCTGGAGGAGGTGGCTGGGGAGAGGGAGGTCTGGGCTTCTCTGCTTGGGCTGCTGCCCCTGTGACCCGGCCCCGGATAAGCGAAAGGAAATGGATGGATGGATGGATAGTTTGGACCCGGAAGCAGGATTCATACGTCATAACTTAAAGCCTGGATTAAGAAACTCAAAGCAGTCCTGCTGGTTTTCTTTTAAAGCTTTTTAGAATGAAAATCCTCACATGGACATAAACTCAGGTCAGGGGTCCTGGTCCTGTGCAGTTAAAGCAGCCACGTCTGAGATTAACCACAAACTTAGAATTAATGCAGCGTTCAGTGACTGAACACAGACCAAGCTCAGTCACCATGGTTACATGAGATGGCAGAGCTCTCCATGTCAGTCTGAACGCTGAGATTTTACATCTTAAACTAAATGTTAGGTGAAGGATCCCCTCTGGAACCTGAAGGCAGCGCGCCACAAATCCCATCGGGTGTTTTCCTGTAACAGCACGAAGTGTGTGCAGGAAACCTTTTCGTCCACTTTCTGAACATGAAAACTGATCCCAGCACACCACAGAAAGGACGAGCACACGGACTACAGTAAATCCTCTGAGAGGTCTGAAAAAATCGGAAACTGTCCAGAGGTGCACAACGAGATATTCCTGAACTGGAGACAGGCCAAACTTTTAAGCTCCTCGGAGCGTTTGGATCACTCCTCTGAATTCAGAGAAGCTGTTGTTCAGTGTCATCTGTGCCTCTTTGCTGGATGGGATGAGCTGAGGCTTTAATGCTGATAAAGATGAAGCATGTTTAGCACACGGCGGTGCAGAGATGTGTGGAGTAATGAATCATCGCTCGGATCCAAACAGTAACCGAACGGCGTGTTTGCAGTCGGACCTGCTCAGCAGCCGTAGACCTGCCGTCTCTGCGTGCAGCTGTACGTCTGCGCGAGCACGCTCCCCGTCTGCAGACCTTTAAAGGAAAGCAGCAGATCTGCAGCTGGATATCAGCCTGTGTGGCGCACACGTGCGGGCTCATTGCTGAAGGACCGCAGCTCTTTGTGTGTTCTGCAGGGGTGCGTCTCCTCTTCCTCCACAGTTCGCCTCACCTGTTTGGACGTATTAACAGCTGTTTGTGTTACCTGTTTCCTCTGAGATTTAGAGGAAGCTGCCTTCTTCTGTCTGTTTACATTTTCACAATCCACCCGTCCTTCGAGCTTTCCCGTCATATTTAGTCTCGGGCCTCACTTTCTCCAAATAAACACACAGAGGCATGAAAAAAACACTGGGCTCTTATGCACTAAAAGTAGACTGAAAGGAATCAAGATTTAAAGGTGCAGTGACCTTCTCATTATTCGCTCTAAACTGAAGCTTTCTAAAACTGGACCAAGCCGTGTGCCAATGTTAGCTAATGGTACATGGACGTATATTTCTGCTTTACCTAAGCAGTCAAAGCACTTTGTACAAGTGCTTTTTTATCTAACATTTGATCTAGCATCTGAAATCAACTCAGGCTTAGTGTCCTGCCCAAAGATATCTGGCATGCAGTCTGGAGCAGCCTAAGACTGAACCGCCACTCCTTCTCGATTCTCATTCCCGTGGAGCTCGGTTTGCTGATGGAACCGGACCACCATCCACATCTCCACCAGTTAGCTCCTGTTTTAAATAAGTACCACATACATAGATGTGTTCAGTGCCTCGTTCCTTTCATTACAGCTCCTCGATGTGCTCACTTGTGCTGTTTGTGGCACAGAGTGGCCCACCCAGTGTGGCATCGCAGCCTTACATGGACACACTGCGGACTTCAACTTTAACTGCTTATTAATCACAGCTATGGCACACACGCTCTGCAGACGGAGGCCCGTATATGAAGGCTGGCAGGACCCTCGGGGAGCCGCGGCGAGTTGCTGCTGCGGGGATTCGATGAATATTCATGAGTATGCAGAGACAGGCGCCGCTTTATGGCGGCAGTGTGATGTATTGCTGCTGCAACTGCATGCCGGCGTGTTGCGGTGAAGCAGCCTGTACAGTAACGCCACGGTGGACGTGTAACACACGTGTTGCTTTATTATGGTGGACACTGTGTTTATGCCCCACACACACATCCCAGCTCTCTCTATATGTATATGTTGGATTGCAGCCTGTGTCAGAGCAGACGATGAGGCCTTCTGAGTCCAGGATGTGTCTGGTGGCGTCCTCCGGTCCTTCCTGTTACCTCCACAGGACACAGCTCTGTTGGATTTTCAGGACCTGTGTGCTTTTGGTTTGTTGGTTTCTGTCATTTCTGTTTTTGTTTTTCTTTTCTTGTGATTATCTGCTTCAGCTCCTCCTTCCTGCATCTTACATGTATACAGAATCTTGTGTCCTCTGTGTGCGTTTTCATTTCATTTCAGCTTTAGGCTACGCTCACATGTACACGGTATTTTTGAAAACACAGATTTTTCTATGTGTTTGCACCTTTTTCCATCACTGAAAACTGAGATTTTTGAAAACTCAGTTTTTGCGTTTACGTGTGGACGAGGAAAACAGATTTATTCACGCAACCTCAAAGGTGTGCGCCGTTTTTGACGTCACGCTGTGCGCCACGTTATTGTTTACATGAGATTTCTACAATGGTGGATAGAGACAAAATACTGTTGCTGTTAATCTGACTGTCTGCAGCTCTTACACACTTACTGTCCCTCCATTTACACAGACAGAGGCGTCAGAGTGAGCTTTCATTCAACAGACACAACCCAAATATTTGAATAGATTAACTTTTTAATTTAAAGTTTAGATTTATGCATGCTGTATGCACTTTGTTCTTTCCTAAGTTGTGAGTCCAAAATACTGTCTTAAGTTATTAACGTTGGAAATGATGAAGGCACCTGAGAAGTAACACAAAATTATCTGCCTTTCCAGAAAAACACAAACTTTCAGAAGTACTTCATGTTTTGTGAGGGTACAAAACCCTGTTTAGTCTTTCCCTGCCAGGCTTCTAGACTTCTGATTGGCCAACATTTCATTTTTAGCGTTTACATGTGGACGGGATTTAAAAAAATGAAAACGGAAAATCTCCGTTTTCAAAAATACCCGTGTACGTGTGGACGTAGCCTTATTTATACAGCATCAAATCACAACAACAGTGACCTCAAGGCGCTTTATATTGTACAGTAGATCGTACAATAATAGATACAGAGACAAACCCAACAATCATATGACCCCCTATGAGCAAACACTTTGGCGACAGTGGGAAGGAAAAACTCCCTTTTAACAGGAAGAAACCTCCAGCAGAACCAGGCTCAGGGAGGGGCGGGGCCATCTGCTGCAACCGGTTGGGATGAGAGAAGGAAGACAGGATAAAGACATGCTGTGGAAGAGAGACAAAGATTAATAACAGATATGATTCAATGCAGAGAGGTCTGTTAACACATAGGCTACGTTCACACTGCAGGCGAAAGTGCATCAAATCCGACTTTTTTGACCCTCTGCGACCCATATCCGATCACGGTCTGACAGTGTGAACGGCACAAATCCGATATTTTCAAATCCGACCTGGGTCACTTTCGTATGTGGTCCTGAATCCGATACATATCTGATGTTTTAGAAAGCGACTGCTGTTTGATGGTCACGTCGCATTAAATCTGTCTTTTACGTCACTGACACAAGACAGACGCCAATTATCAGCGCCGGAGAAGCGCCCAAGAAGACATCGTGAACGCTTCCTGGCCATCCAGTGTAGATGTCAGTGAAACTGTTGGGAAGACAACATGAACATTTTCTTTGTGCTGTATAATCTGCAGATTCTGACAGAAATCTGCAACTATCCTTTGAAGCACCGCTCCTCTAAAACAGCAGTAAGGATCATTTTTAGGTTATTTACATTATTATGTAAATAACAAAATAACTTAAAGCAAAAATTGGGAAATGTAAAGTCCTAAGTCTTTATATTAAGGGCCATCAGTCAAACAATACTGTTGCTCTGGGTCTAAACAGAGCGCGTTGTGTGTGACGTCTTCTTTTGCGCATGCGGCCGCTTTGAGCGTTCACACTAGAGCGCGTTTGCTGTCGCATTTTATTTGTAGTGTGAACGAGCAGACAAAAAAATCAGATTTGATTAAAAAATTGGAATTGAGCATTAAGACCTGCAGCGTGAACGTAACCTTAGAGAGTGAGAAAGGTGACTGGAAAGGAAAAACACAATGCATCATGGGAAACCCCCGGCAGCCTCTGTCTATTGCAGCATAACTAAGGGAGCATATAGTTAGGGCTGGACCTGGTGACCCACCTGGTCCAGCCCTAACTATATGCTTTAGCAAAAAGGAAAGTTTGAAGCCTAATCTTGAAAGTAGAGATAGTGTCTGTCTCCTGAATCCAAACTGGAAGCTGGTTCCACAGAAGAGGGGCCTGAAAACTGAAGGCTCTGCCTCCCATTCTACTTTTAAATACTCTAGGAACAACAAGTAGGCCTGCAGAGCGAGAGCGAAGTGCTCTAATAGGGTGATATGGTACTACAAGGTCATTAAGATAAGATGGTTCCTATTTCTAAGGTTTTTAGGTTTTTAGTGTTTCATACACATTCAAATCAAATCAAATCACTTTTATTGTCACATCACATGTGCAGGTACATTGGTACAGCACATGTGAGTGAAATTCTTGTGTGCGAGCTTCACAAGCAACAGAGTTGTGCAAAATACAATAATGTAAACAAGCAAAATACAAGAATGGCTACATCTGAAACTAATAAATATATGTCCAATATATAATGGTATATGCATTCCTGGATGTGTATACTAAATATTTTTCTACGTGTGTGTGTGTGTGTGTGTACACATATTTTACAAATTAAATAGAGTAAGCAATAAATAAAAATATATAAAAATATACAGAGTTGAGACATGTTCTTGTGTATACTTGGTCTTTTTTCCCTCCAACCTTGTTACATGATTGTGTCGTATTTCCTGTTTTCATTGTTGCACACATGCAGATTTGTGCCCTCCTCTGCACCCATCCTAACAGTCATAATGTGATGGTGGACTAAAACAGTATCATCCTGTGTTACTTGACCTCATCACAAATGTTAAAGCAAACTCACATGTGGACAAAGAGCTGGCTCATACTTTATAAAACACTCACTTTCACTGATCTTTGGTCTCGTTGCTGCAGAGATGAGTCCTCTGTCATTCAGGCTTCCTGTGGACTGGCTCATAGATGTCATTCATGATCACCATAAAGGCTGCAACACAACACAGCAGGACAAATGCAAACTGAATTATGGAGAGCCTTAAACTCACTTTGATCATTTGATAGTTTTTTCTTATAGAGATTGATTTGCATATAAACCTACATTCTTGATAAGTAACAGATTGTATTGCAGCAGTGTGATGTTCAGCTGTGGGTTGAACAGCCTGTCGCTGAAGATTCAAACATACATTTGGAGGTAATTGTTGTCATATTCGGATCATATTAGAAAGTTAGTATGAAGGCAGTTAACAGAGGTCCCCTATCGCTGCGCTCCACAGCGCCGCGAGGTTTGAAGCCCAAGTGGGTGTTTCAGCTGTCCGTGTGCATGCAGGTATATTTCCGTTACATGTAGCGACTCACTGCTCAGCACCAAAGGCCGCCATCAGCGATTTTTCTCCCAGACCAGGCGGAGCGGCTCTCCGGGTTGCAGCCTCAGACCTTTAGGCCTGCAGCTGCGTCGCTGCAGTCTCAGTTTGATGAAGCAGCGAATGCCCTGTGCTCAGCTCAACAGCTCAAAGTAAATGGTAAATGGCCTGCATTTGTATAGCGCTTTTCTAGTCCATAGGACCCCAAAGCGCTTTACACTACATTCAGTCATTCACCCATTCACACACACATTCACACACTGGTGATAGCAAGCTACATTGTAGCCACAGCTGCCCTGGGGTGCACTGACAGAGGCGAGGCAAAGTCAGTCTGGTGGCGCTCTAAGTAATCGCTGCTTACCACATACCTGCTGTTAGATCAGTTAGAAGTGGGATCAAGGACCATACGTCATCATCATCATCATCTGATGAGGATAAAAGTTGAGACGAATCGTGCTAATTAGCCCAGAAACTCTCTGCTGAGGATCATCTTTGTTTGTGCCTTAAGTGGCAGACTTCAAAAGGAGCCGGCTGAGTAAGACCGCTTCCCTGCTGGACCCTCCGAGGTGAGCTGTTTCAACAGAGGGGGCGTTGTGGAGAAGACAGGATGTCTGCGTGGGTGCATGGGTTTTTAAACACTACAGAACAACATAGACTTTTCCCGTAAATGCAGAAACCCGTTCTCCTGTAGAACTGCAGTAGAAACCTCTGCTTTCTCTTGCCACTGCACTGATCCAGAAAGATCGATGTCTTCGCCCTCTGGTTCATCCATCTTTGCCTTACTGCCACGCCCTTTCTCACATTTCAGTGCCTTCATGTTCTCTCACCCGGCTCGCAGCAGATGGTCCCGCCCCTCCCTGAGCCTGTTTCTGCTGGAGGTTTCTTCTTGTTAAAAGGGAGTTTTTCCTTCCCACTGTCGCCAACGTGCTTGCTCATAGGGGGTCATGATTGTAATAAACGTTTATTTTCACGTCTATCAACGGATAGAGCAAAACATTAAAGTGAAATAAAATAATGAAGCTCAGTTTGAAATCTCAGCCAATTTGCTCCATAACAAACAAAACACTGACTTAAAGTAAACATTGGAAAGTATTTCTTATCTTTAATCTTCACTGAGACCAGAATCTAGGCCAGCAATGGTGCTCTTTTGCAGGAAGGCAGTATGTTGATAGATCCACTAGATTCCTGCGTAAAAACCTGCATTTATTTTGTGACGCAAACACCTGTTCTCGCCTCTGTCAGTGCGCCCCAGGGTGGCTGTGCCTGCAATGTGGCTGCCATCATCAGTGTGTGAATGTGTGGATGACTGGTTGTGTAAAGCGCTTTGGGGTCTGTAAGGACTAGTAAAGCGCTATACAAATACAGGCCATTTTCTCTGGGATCCTTGGCACCACCTGCTGCATCCTCGATAGAGTGGGCAGAGGAACAGTACACTAAAAAGTGTATTGTTCCTCTGCCCACTCTGAAATGGCCAATCAATGTCTTTTTCCAACCACACGTGTCACCCCACTTCGAAATCAAATTAAAATGGGGTGATTGATCTATTGATTTTATAAATCAGTAACTACAAACCTTTGTACAGGACCGGCAAACACATTTTTTAATGATTGTTTTGGCGTTTTTGAGTAAACTTAAAAAGTGAGAGCTCGTAAAAATGCTCCATCACATTTTTGTATGTTACAGTGTTTAACCACATTTCTTTTTTCCTTTACAGTGAGCGTAAAAATTTCTTCGATCTCAGCTAAACATGGACTACCCTGAAGACTTCGCGCTGCCGCCGTACAATTTATCATTCTTTCCGAACAACTTCAGTTACCCTCAAAATGACACCGACTACCTGCCAATGGGGGTGAAGGTCACCATCGTGGTCGTCTACATGATCGTGTGCATCATTGGTCTGGTGGGAAACTTCCTCGTCATGTATGTCATCATAAGGTAAGATACACACCTCCTCACACTGAAGCTGTGGTGGATATGACTCTATAGCAGTGCAGTCAGATACTTCTTCTATGATCTGATGCTTTGACAGAAATAATTCAGCTTCAACAAAGAAAAGGTTGTCCTCGAGGGTTATTCATCAGTGTGCTGGCTGGGAGATGTTTTATTCATTTTCAGTTTTAACACTCATTTAATAAAATCTCTTTCATCCTTTCTGAGCTGGAGTCCTTCGTACTTTTGAGAAACTTTTGGACCCGAGTACTACAAAGCTGCGCAGATAAGCTAAAACAGTTTTTATTAGAGAATACTTTTACATGATGAGAGATTTAAAAGGCAGGTTTATAAAGTAAGAGCTGTCTTTTCCTTTGGCTTCACTGCCGTGGAGATGATTGGCTCGCTTTGTTGGTGATCTGGACAGGTTTACATGACACATCCAGCTGTGATTGCTGATAAGGGCGTCTCAACCACTCATTAGGTGTAGGACTATGTACGTTTTCACACAGGGCTGTGTAGGTTTGGATGTGTTTTCCTTCAATAATAAATATCTTTATTTAGAAACTGCATTTTGTGTTCCCTTGTGTTATCTTTGTCGAATATTTGAATTTGTTGGATGAGCTGAAACATTTCAGTGTGACAAATAAAAACACCACCGTATCATGAAATTATAAAAGGCTCATCTCGACGTCTCCAATAAAGAGTCACTAACTGATCTGGATCCAGTCTCAGTATCAGTCTCTGAGTTAGCCCAAGGAGCAAACACGACATAGATAAAAGCTCTGAGCGCTCCGTAACACCATGCTGTGTTTAATGACGTCCTACACCAGCATCAGACTCTACTTCATTTTGCACTTTTTCTCCAGTTTTGTATTAAAGCAGTAAAGCCAAGGTTCAGACCGGCCTCTGTGACGTGAGTAGTTCCTGTCAGAGGCACAACCGTAGATCCTCTGAGGCTGCTGTACCTCTAAAGCTCCAATCAGGCCTTGTTTTCTGTGAGTGACTGAGCATAACTGGGTAACCAGAGATTACAGTCATTTAGAAGCATCACACTGAACTGCTGCAGGAGATCTGCACTAGGGGTGGGCGATATAAACGATATACGAAAGAAACTATATAAATTTGGCCAACGATAGAGATTTTGACTCTACCGCTCTACCGCATGTTGATGATGTCATCAAGCTGCGCCTGTTTTGATCGAAAGCATCTCAGCGGCTACAACCATTATCATCTGCAAATTATGGCGGGCGACAGTCACAGCAAAGACTTGAAGCACTTTTGAAATATGGGGAAAGCCAAAAACTGCGCTTCCTCCACTTAGGTAACATTGATTCATTAATGTTGAATTCTCTCGCAGCTGCTCTATTCCCATGTTGTTGCAGTATATTAATAACTAACCTCGTATTGTGGATGAATAATCTCAGTTGTTCTCCTGACTGAAGTTTGGCCCGTGTATAGCATCCTGCTATGCGATTGCATTTGTCCTTAACCACCAGAATCCCTCACGTTAACTTTTATCAAGTGGAAAAACAAAGTTAGCGTTCATCCTCCAGCTTCACTGTGCTAATGTTATGCTAACATAGCTGTGTCGCTAGCAATCACGTAGCACAACATTATGTACCAGCTAGCCCAACTTCAGTAACCCTGCATACGCCACTGCTGTTTAGTTTTCTGTCTTCATTTATGTTGGAAGTGATAACAGAGCTGTACGTTTGAATTAGTTTCAGAAATGGTAAATGGCCTGCATTTGTATAGCGCTTTTCTAGTCCATAGGACCCCAAAGCGCTTTACACTACATTCAGTCATTCACCCATTCACACACACATTCACACACTGGCGATGGCAAGCTACATTGTAGCCACAGCTGCCCTGGGGCGCACTGACAGAGGCGAGGCTGCCGGACACTGGCGCCACCGGGCCCTCTGACCACCACCAGTAGGCAAACATGGGGTTAGTATCTTGCCCAAGGATATTTGGCATGCAGCCAGGAGGCAGCCTGGGATCGAACCACCAACCTTCTGATTAGTGGCTGACCTGCTCTGCCACCTGAGCTACAGCCAGTCAGAACATGGTATGAAATGTTTAGGTGGAAGCTAGCGCGCTAACTTCCTGTTAACTTCTAACTCCGTTAAATTTAATAAATTCTGTTTTCATGGATGTTAAACTTAATTGTTACACCCGATAAAGCAGCAACGCTGATGATTTTATTAAAGATGAAAGAATTTAGACCGTTTTTAACTCTGTGTTCGTTTGACTTTGGGACCTGAAGTGGACGGAGTTTCGGACCCAGATTACTCCGCGAAGCTCCTCCCTACGGCAGCCGTAATGCTCTGACAATCCATCAAGCAGTGTGGCTTACCAAAGTTGTACCAAAACATTTTTAACAGATTTCTGCCCAAATCGGTTCGAGGTCAGTAAGCACAACCAGAATTCATACATAAGGCACACTCTCGATTTTTGAGAAAATTAAAGGATTTTAAGTGTGCCTTACAGTAGACAGAAGAAAGGAATATATCGTGATGTATATTGTTACCGCACGTGCTTGAAATTATACCGCGATATGGATTTTAGGCCATATCGCTCCTAGCCCTAATCTGCACTATCAGCATGCACTGTGTGTGTGTGCGTGTGATTTGACTGAATGTGGCGTAGGTGGACTCACAGACGTTCTGACGGTTGGCGTATCTGCCCACCGGGCAGCTGCTGTTTGTTTGTGTTTCTGATGTGTGTGTGCAAGTTTACCCTGCAGCAAAGCAGCACTCATGTATGAAGTTGTGTAATTGATGAGAGAAAATAATCCGGGTTATTTACCACAGAGTTTCCTGTCATGCGTTTCACGTTTCAAACATGAGGAAAAACAAAACATTTGAAAAATAATTTCATGTAATTGAAAATAAGATGAATTACAAAACATTAATGATGAGCAGGCTGTAAATGCTGTAAAGCACCACTGCAGGTAGTTTCTTCCACTCCTGCCTGGAGATGATCCACGTGCAGTCCCGTTCTGGTCCAGGTTTGGACCTGCTGTCCCTGCTTCCCCTGAAGGTGGTGCTCTGATACTGAGGACGGGTTAGCATTGGAGGAGTTCTTTGTGGATCAGTAATCTTTTAGGTTGCTGGTGTAAACAGACGTGGATCCCAGTCCTCTGGTGTTGTGCTCCCACATGCTTTTCCTTACACTGGTTTCACTGGAGGACGCAAAGCAGCACCTGATCCAGGAAATGGACAACATTTCAGGGGGCTCATTGGATCTGCAGGAATATATTGCCACCTGTTGCTTTGGCATGTTCATAGCAGCGTTTTCCTTCTTTTCTGCGTTTACGTGTGGACGGGATTATTTTTTAAAACGAAAACGGAAAACCCATGTACGTGTGGACGTAGCCTTAGTTTCTGTTGTCTCCCTTGAGGTGGTGGCAGTTCATACCTTTGACATTGTTTAAGGCATGTGCAGAGACGTTCCGATCCTCTGGCTCGTTTTCTGCCTGGGGCATCAGTCGCATTGCTCGTTTATGCTCGAGATGTCGTTTGGCGTCCGTGCCCGGTTTATGGCATCGGTGAGTAGAGTTCATCACTCCCAAACAAGACTGATGAGGGTTACTGTTCTGTATTAAGCTAAAAGACCATTACTCTCAAACCTACTCTATAACCTAACTGAGCAGTTTGACCAGCCAATGGTCCACAGTCTCCCCGCTGATGAACGGTAGGTTTTTGAAACAGGGCGGCTGTGGGGGTGTGGGTGGGGGGTCAGGGGGATTTGTACTGTGTGTTGCTCCCTTTGTTATTTATTCCCAAACAGAGAGAGACAGATGGATTCCATCAGCTGGAGCAACCCCACCGCTACAGATAAAGGAAATCGAAGCTCCAAAGGCAGAACCGACATCAGTACTGAAAACACAAAGAGGTGGTTTACTAGAGACACCTCCAAACTGTGGATTTGTACCCTCTCTGCCTGCAACAGATTTAAACACAACAAATACAAAATGCAGCAGTGAAAAACCAACAATGGACAACAATGACAAACAATCACATCCACTTCAGTTTTATTTATATATCAAGAGCTTATCACAGCTTATTTTTGTTTACAGACCCTACAGTAGTACAGAAAAAATAACAATTATATGAGTAAACACTCGGTGACAGTGAGGAGGGAAAAACTCCCTCTTAGCAGGAAGAAATGTCCAGCACAACCAGCCTGCAGCTGGTTGGAGGTGATGCCTTTGATTTATGGGTGTACCAAGTGTCACCACCAGGTGGTGATCAGCTCTGCTCCTATCTTCACCTGAGTGTCCTGGTGCCATTGCCTTATGGGGCTTTTTCCAGGACCCACTCAGGGACTCCAAGAAGTCTGGGCACTCTGAACAAAGGCCATCCTCTCGTCCACTGTGGGAAAACCCCGACATACTGACACAGAGCCATAGGGATACTCTCCGAGGGTAACTCCAGAGTGGAACCAGTCTTCTGGATAGTCCATGTCCTCTCCAGAAGACTGGTTCCAATTATATCTACTGGGGACCTCATGCACATCCCTAAAGCCAGTTCTACTAAGCGAGGGTTGACTGCTGCCTGACCTGCAGAGCACTGATCTTCTACAGCAGGAGTGTCCTCGAGAGCCGGTGTCCTGAAACTTTTCTATGTGTCCCTGCTGCTTCAGCAAGACCTGACTGCATGCCGAGGTGGCTGCCATTTGATTCATGTTACAGCAGCTCACAATCAGCATGGTCCAATAAAAGTACTCTTTTTTTCAGAACACTTACATTTAGTTACATTTTTCCAAGTTTACTCATGTATGGGTAGGGTTTGGCACCTCAGTATGCAGTCAGGTCTTGCTAATGACCTACTAATTGTAACCAGGTGTGTTGCAGCAGGGACACATGTAAAAGGTCCAGAACAACGGCCCTCGAGGGCTGGGGTTTGACACCCCTGGTCTACAGCAACAACCCTGTGTTCTTTAACCAGGCACTCTTCTCCAAAGAGCTGTGTGTGAAAGCCGGGTGTGAAAGATTGCTTTTCCAGTTGACCTGCATTCCCACCCTTTCCTGTGGGTAGTGTCTGAAGAATTAGCTGATGGTAGAAACTGCAGGCGTGAGGTTCCTCTGCTGGTAGTCTAGGTCAGAGATGGGGTGAGGAGCTCAAGCTCAAAGTGGAGCCACTACTCCTCCACATTGACAGGAGCCAGCAGAGGTGGTTCAGGCATCTGACCAGGAAGTGTTTCAGGGATATTTACTGTGAGGAGCCCCAGGGCATACCCTGAGCACACTATTATATCAGATGACTTGGGAAGAGGTGGAGTAGGTACCCGGAGAGAGGGAGGTCTGTGCTTTGACTGCTGCCCTGACCCAGAGAGCTTTAGAAAATGGATGCTATGTTGGCATATTCATAAAATATGCACGCCTCTATAAATCCAATATCTGCATGATTAGTTTTGGACCTTCCACAATATGCATTAAAAGTGAAGATTTATTTTGAAATTAAAAGCCAGTCTTCACTTTGACCTTGAGGTAACAAAGTTAGTCATGTGTGCATGAACTCCAGGAGGTTACCAGCCTCACCCCGTGGGTCAGAGACGAGCAGAAAGGACTTTGTTAGAGAAATATAAATACTTTGTGAACATGAAACGTCAGTGAGCAGCGAGATCAATGAGGAGTGTTTTTGCTGGAACACCTCGAGAAGAAAGGAGGACCAACATGGAATCTTTTTATAAAACTCACATGGCAGCCATTGATATTGCCTCCTGTCCGAGCGTTAATGGCCTCAGATGTCCGTTTGTTTGTATAAAGGACACAGTGTGTCTCAGGAAACCAGGCTCAAGCTGATTGGATATCAGTGAAAACAGAGTCTGCTGATAAGGCTCGATGCTCAAATGACATCATTCCTGTAAATAAGATAAGATAAGATAAGATAACCTTTATTAGTCCCACACGTGGGAAATTTGTTTTGTCACAGCAGGAAGTGGACAGTGCAAAAGTTATGAGGCAAAAATTAGAATACAATAAGAATAAATACAGTACACAACTGTACAGAATAGAATAAAATAAAATACTATATACAGTAGAATAAAATAAAATAAATATACAATAAGATAAAAATAGAATACAAATACAAATACTATATACAACTGAGTAAAAATACAACGATGACAGAAAGGATTATTGCACTTAGTATTATTGCATATGTATGGATGTGTGTGCTTGATCAGTTAAAGTCTTTATAACCTCTCGTTATTGGCTCCCTGTTCATTTTAGAAATATTTAAAAAATCAGAACAGTTAAGGCTTCCTGTCTGAATGCTGAATATACTGAATTTGAGGTCTTCTGGGTTTTGTGCACATGAACACTACAGAAATAAGAGCAGCAGCCCTGTGCTGCCTTTTACCAAGTCAAGGACATCCAAACTCATCTGCTGAATATTTATTTGTCTGTCATCAGGTCTGGTGCTGATCCTTGTCCTTTGGCAGTAGCAAATAAACCAAGGTTGCTCTACTTAAGGATCTGTCTCTGATCAGAGTCAGAGAAAACCTAAAACTGTGCGAGGAATATGTGATATGCAGATGTAACAGAGAGGTGGAGGTTTGCTCCAACAGCAACCTTTTTAATGGCAAGGAGGTGGAAGAAAAAGCTAACATTTGATCATTTAAATGGTGGGGTTAATGACAGATGGAAGCAGCCAGCGGCATCTAATTTAGCTCTTCCTTGTAAACAAAAACATAAAAGGATAAAAGGCACAGAGGAAGAGCCGTCGAGCAGCATTAAATGAGCTTTTGTGTCTGTCGGGAAACGGTGCTTTTTGTTTTGAGCCCTCTGTGCTGTCAGACAAAGGTGGAAACAGAGCTTTAACTCCAGCGTCAGACGTGTTTTTGGCCACGAGCAGAGATTCCTGCGAGCATCTGCTGGCTGCACAGCCTGAAAAGGCAGAGGACCGCAGGGAAGGCGTCCTGCCTGCAGACAGAGAGCAGAGGGAGCCTGGCGATGACAGGCTGGAGCTGTGTTCACACCAAACACTTTTATTCTTTACTTGTGTGTTACCCGAAGGGATTTTAGTAGGAAAAAAGAAGCCTGTTTCCATAACAACAGGCCGATCTGTGTTGTACAGCGAGGACATTGTCGGCCCGCTGCATCACTTCAGAGACGTAAGCGTGGCGATGCTCCTCGGAGGAAACCTCAAACGATGAGAGGACTGTCAGTCTGAAGGAAGGTACGGGCTTCGCAGGTGTCAGGTGACCCAGAAGCACCAAACCTATCAGAGCTCCAGATTGCGGCGTGCTTTCAGACGAAAGCTGACCATCAGACACAAAACTAACAAAGACGATGAAGGATGCCACACTGAAATTTGTCACTTAAAACGATGCCTATTCTTATAATCAGGTAAAAGAAGCACTATGTCACTGTTTATTCATGAAAAGTGAAACCATCATTTAGAAGCAGTGCTTCTGCAGTCCTGTAGCTCCAGCTGGACGGTCCTTTTGTTGGCTCAGCTCTGCGCTCTGACCGTTGCAGCAGAGTCTTTTCTTTCACTTTGGTACACAGAGGAGTCGGTGGTCCCCTCACGTCATCCGCGTGCTGACAGGTGGTATGAGCCATCTGGTTTCCTTCAAACGTGCTGCTGTGCGTTACGGCTGAACATGAGACGAGACGTAAGAAAAAGTGTAGAAAATCGCTAAATGCCATGACAGCAGTGACTGAGCGCCACAGGCAGAGAATCGCTCAGGCTGGTCTGATAACCATGAACAGAACCTCGCTCCTCGTTCTCAAACATTTATTCCAATAACTTCATGTAGAGTCATTTCCAGCGCATGTGTGTGTGCTGCCTTCATGGTGACGGAGCTGCTCCGGGGGAGTGCTGTGACATGTTTTCACTCTGACAGCACCCTGAACGCAGGACGATGTGTTCAAAGGAACATAATGAGATGTTTTCAGTGTCTGTGGGAGCTTTACTGTAGTGGGTGTGATGACAGAACACATTTCATGTAATCAAAGTATTTCAGTATTGTTTCAGGTTTAAAGACAGTTCAGTTCAATTTTATTTATACATCAAATTACAGCAACGTTAACAGTGATCCTGCAGTAATGGAGGATTGAGGCTCACCAGCCTAACTATGTGCAAAGAGTCAGCCTGCTGCTGCTTTTCCTTTGAGCCCACACACAACGCTGGCATTACTCAGTCTGCAGTCAGACTTTACAAGACTGCAGTTTTATTTCCAGAAAACTTACAGGAGAGAATCCTCACAGGGTGGAGGAGAGCATGCTATGGTGTTTGGTACTGCACAGAGGTCATTAACACCACCCAGGATACCCCTGGAGGCCATCGCCACATCCTCCTGTCTCACAGGGGTTAGGGCTTCTTCCCCCAAACACTACCCCCCACACCCACGTCCACCAACCTGAGGCGCGGTCTGAGTAGGGTCCATATGTGAGTGAGGGCTACTCAGACCAGGTCCTTTGTTCTTTGTTGTTTCGTATGTATTTCTACTGTTAGTTATTTATTCCTGCACAGTTGGTGTGGAGCACCCATAATTATGCTGTAATATGTACAATGACAATAAAGGGCTATTCTATTTTATTCTATCCTATTCTATTCTAATGGATCGTGGATCTCCTTCGTTTGTGTAAGTGGAAAGAATTTACCAGCCAGCTTTACAAAGCATGCGGTCAGTCTGTCAGCTCGTCTGCTGTGGTGGACTGAGCCTTTGGTACCACAGACTCTGATTAGTCCCAGTCTGTAGTTTGAGCTGCGCTGATGGATCCAGACCGCCCAGATGAACACGCAGTCAGGCTTCAAAGTGATTCCCAGATCATAACTGGAACCTTGTATCCTTTTGCGCTTGTTGAACACATCTGTATGTGAGACGGTCGTGTCGGGTCATTCATCCCCTCGGTTCCTCGAGCCTCTGCAAGGCGTTCCATCCTGGAGTGTAACCAGAGGTTTGCACTTGGTTGTAAACGCTCTGTATCTCCATCTATGAGGGCGACTCTGGATCGTAGATGTTTACAGTGATCTGGCTGTCTCTGACCTAGTTAGCTGCTGTGAAGTTTGTTTTCATGGCCGTCTTCTGTGGTCTGCAGTAGCTTTGGCTCCTTTCCCAACAGAGAAGTGATGTTCCATGTCCCTACAGCCAGTCTTAGTGAGCAAGGATGTCTCTGTTAGCTCAGCAAACTCCAGCAAACACACAGTCTGAGTGTGTGCACAGTGTGTTGCTAGCTACAGGTCCAGCTGCTGTATGAGTGAGAGCTGACTTCACTTAGAAGCACATCATATCTTCTGTGGTCGGCTCAGTGCGGCCCGTCTTTTTAACAATGATCTGGACACTTTTAAACTTTCTCCGCTCTGATTGGCTTATTTTTGTTTTCAGCCTAATGATGGCCGCCATTACTTACATCTCTTTGGACCTCTTGCTATGTGTGTGTGTGTGTGTGTGTGTGTGTGTGTGTGTGTGTGTGTGTGTGTGTGTGTGTGTGTGTTGTTCGGACGGTCTTCTGGTTTCCATGCTGAGTGTGGTCATGGGCAGCCAAATACAAGCTGAACAGTTCAACACCGTTTCTGTTATCTGCTTCTTGTCCAGTTAATCCTGAAGCTCTGAAAATGTCTGTGTATCAACAGTCCATACAAACTTCCTGCGAAACCATCCATCAGTAAATCCTCCACTGGCACAGAGCAAAGATGAGGAGCTCACTTTCTGCAGTACCAGCCAACACAGAGTAAGTTAGCGGGCTAGTTGTAACCACCTACACAGCATGTGTCGCCTCAGGTATGGAGAATAATTGTTGCTCTCTCAGCTGACCTGACGCCCAGCAGAGGTTCGTACATCTGCAATGATCAGACGATGCAATCTGTAACAGTGTTAACAACTGTTTAAGCATCTTCACGGAAACCCATTAAACAATGTGAGCTAAGAAAAGGTGATTCGAATGAAGAAAGACTCATCGTGAGCCACGATTGGAAAGGTTTCAGGCTGCAGGTGTCTGTCGGTTGGTGGTTTGTGGATAACATCCAAAAGTGTCCGTGCAGGGAGAGAGACATCAAACGTTCGTGCTTTGGCTCGGAGGCTTGGAGCCGACTGAATAGATAATTACACACAGATGGTCCAAGTGTGATTTTCTGCGTTGAGAGTCGTAGAAAAACGAAAACGCATTCACACGCATTGTGTCGAGTCTGACCTCCATTAGTCGGCGCTTCATTCTGTCAGATTACATTCACCGTTATCATCACAAAGGCCAAAACCAACACTTTGTCTGTGTTTTCAATCATCTGAGGGAAAGTCTGTGCAGCAGTGGGATGGTGGTGTGTGGAGGTGGAGGTCAAGCTCACGGCTGTTTTTTTGAAGCTTTTACAGAAAATAGACTGAAACAGGAAAAAGCACAAAGAGGAAAGTTTAGGAAATCTGTAATGCTGCATTACAGGATGGCTTGCTCTCCTCCACACAATGAAGGACACGTAGGCTCTGTAATCTACCTTTGTTCATGAAATCTGTTTATTCATTCCACTTTTTTATTTGGATTCACTGAAAAACACTGAAGCACCATAAGCTGCAGTTCCTCTAATGTCCACATGAGGCTCCAGCAGTGAGTGTAGAAAACACGGATGACCGGACATTGCGCCCTGGTGTATCGGATTCTGGTGTATTACCCCCAGGTGTCTGGCTGCACTCGGCTCATAAACCAGCCCCCTTCCTGTTGGTGGGGGGGCGGGGGGAGGGGGGATTCAGGCTAGAAAAGACAGGCCAGTGGTTTGCTTTCTCAGAAGTTTGATTTGAATTACTAACTTGCTGCTGTGTGAAGTGACATCACAGTGACGCCTTTGATGGCTGCTGCAGAGAAACTTGCGTGTCTCTGTTCAGGTGTGACAGATAAAGCAGAGACGCTGGGAGGAGTTCCGGCACTTACAAAACCTCGACCGACCAGTTTCAAAGTGCCAGTGTGATGCGCTCTAACCTGGACTCACCGCACTGCTTCTATTAGAAATGTAAAGATTTGCAATTTCTATGCTGATTAATTGCTAAAAGTAATGAACTTTCTAAGCTAAGATAAGCAGTGTGGTTTTTGGTGGCTGTGATGTTTTCCTCTTAGAGAATAATCAGTGCACATGAATTAATTCACCTTGAATAAGAACTCGCTCTGTTGTGTTTGAATGTTCGATAAAGTCGGTGCTACGGTTCAGACGTCAGGTGTGCAGCAGGTACTGCTGCCTGCTTGCTCACTGACATGACTGTCCATGACTGTGTCAGTGACTGTCGGTGACTGTGCCGGTGACTGTCCATGACTGTGCCAGTGACTGTCGGTGACTGTGTCAGTGACTGTCCATGACTGTGTCGGTGACTGTGTCCATGACCGTGTCAGTGACCGTGTCAGTGACCGTGTCCATAACCGTGTCAGTGACTGTGTCCGTGTCAGTGACTGTGTCCATGACCGTGTCCGTGACCGTGTCAGTGACCGTGACCGTGTCCATAACCGTGTCAGTGACCGTGTCAGTGACCGTGACCGTGTCCGTGACCGTGTCCATAACCGTGTCAGTGACTGTGTCCGTGTCAGTGACTGTGTCCGTGACCGTGTCAGTGACCGTGTCAGTGACTGTGTCCGTGTCAGTGACTGTGTCCGTGACCGTGTCAGTGACCGTGACCATGTCCATAACCGTGTCAGTGACTGTGTCCGTGACCGTGTCAGTGACCGTGTCAGTGACTGTGTCCGTGTCAGTGACCGTGTCAGTGACCGTGTCAGTGACTGTGTCCGTGACTGTGTCCGTGATCGTGTCAGTGACCGTGACCGTGTCCATAACCGTGTCAGTGACTGTGTCCGTGTCAGTGACTGTGTCCATGACCGTGTCAGTGACCGTGTCAGTGACCGTGACCATGTCCATAACCGTGTCAGTGACTGTGTCCGTGACTGTGTCCATGACCGTGTCAGTGACTGTGTCCATGACAGTGTCCTTGACTGTGTCCGTACGGTCATGATCGGTATCATACTGTGCAAGGAGCAGGCCAGACTCTTCTTCAGCTGCTGTGCACAGCTGATTATTAAACAGAAGCAGGTCCCTGCCCCTGTTCTCACTTGCATGAACAGAAACACTGTAAACTGAGTGTTCGTGGTTCTCAGCAGCAGTAACACAGTACTGACTGCAGACGAAACACACAGCACTGAAAACGCTGTCAGTGTTCCTGTCTGCCCGTCTAACACCGGCTCACAGGTTTCCAGAGTGAATGACAGAAAGACAGCTGAAGAGGAAGGAGACGTCTGTGTCTGTGTGTGTCAGTTTATAATAAACATTACATGTTTTTAAACTCAGACGGCCGTCCTTTCTTCACCCTCAGTTTTACTGGGCTCCCAGCAAAGCCTGATGTGTATAACCTGTCTGTGTTATTAACTGGAGCTTTGCATGAACTTGTTATTGATGGTCTCTGTGTCAAATGTCCAGGTGACAGGACAGTGTGAATTATTATTCTTGTACTGTGGGAGGAAGAGGTGGGTCGTTCATCTTTACACCTGCAGAAATAAACTGTCTGGTCTCCGTTAGTATTCTGGCCCTTCATAGCACATGTGTGGAGGGATGATGGTTTTAGATCTCACCTGTTTGCAATAATAGGGGTGCTGCCTCTTTGACTGACAGGTGGATGGTGACACAGGCAGATGAAGCTGCTAGCTGTCTGCTAGGCTGAGCTGGATCATGTGACCAATAACATGGCTGCTGTGAGGTCACTGTATTAACAGAGCATCCAAGAAAGTGGAGCTCCAGGTTTAATGAGTAAAATTCTATTGTTTTGATTGGATGATACTGATTTCCAGGTGTCTGAGTCTGTGCGATGCTCCCATACAGTCTGATAACATAGGTAGTTAGCATCAGCTGATAACATATAGTTACTAGTGGTGCCAGGAAAACAAGATGGTGACGGCTAAACGCCACCCATGAGGCGTCCAGACCATCAGTGCTGTCTGTTTTTGTGGAGGAGGCTTGGTTCTGACCGACTGACTCTCAGAGGGACAGAAGCTGTTTGGCTTCACGCTCGCTGTTTTCCCCTCAGAGTCTGACGTCTGCAGGCCGGCCTGGGCACTCTGGAGGTATTTCTTTTATAGGAGAGCAGTGATGAGGTTAAACTGAGCCATAGGACCAATGACTGATGCTCCACGTCTGCACTTCAACCAAAGCTCATCAGTCATCCACGCTGCGCTCACTCTGGCTCAGCTTTTTTATTGCCAGCGTTCTTTTGGCCAGAAGTCTCCTAAATCAAACAAAATGTTTTACCGTCCTGGATCTGTTCCCATCAACCAGGCTTTGCATGCTTGTTCCAACACGCTGAAGTCTAAACCTAACCAGCTACAGGAGCCCGCAGTGCGCTTGGGAACACGAAACTATACAATAATGCAAATGTGAGGCTGCAGTGAGAGGAAACACTGAAGAGAAATCACCTGAAGGTATCACCTGTGCATGTCTAACAGAGGAGGAGAGCCAGGCGAGCGGCTGAAGCTCCCCTGCTGAGAGGGAAAAGACTGAACCAGGGCCGCAACCGTTCATCAAGTAACTCGAACTATTAGATTAGATTAGATTTGTCTACTCAGATTCTTTGTGCATCGATGCTTCGTTTAATACACGCCGATGTTTCAAACGATGTAAACACGAGCGTTTCGACTGAACACATACCTGCAGTACATGCGAATCAAAAGTCTGACCACATCAAGCCCACGCCTCCAAGCAGTGGAGGCGGAGTCTGTTTACACACAGGGACAGCAAAGAGGTGGAGACTGAGCTCAGGTTGAGTGAAAGAAGTGCAGTGGCTGTACTGGGCTATATTTATGTCAGGGCTTTTGTTACATTGTGCACATTGAAAGTTGTGAGGTTGGACTCAAGTGCTGTGAAGCAACAGTGTTAGCAAAACTTTTAACCTATAAATGACACTCATGTAATGAGCACTGTGTCAGCATGTTTGACAGAAACACAGTAATGACTTAGCACAGTGTGTATTGATACTGTGTTTTTAGAGAGACCTAGCATGTGCCCATCTTTAAACTTTGACACTTCAGTGTTTTTTCATTTATGAGAAATTCACTTTGCCTCCACTTTTCCAAACTCTGTCCTCTACGAAGCCGACCTCAGCGTGGAACTGCCTGTTAAAGGTCCGGCTGACCTTTTTAACTCTACATGCTCTGGTACTCTGTCGCTGATGTCAGGACTAAACGCTAAATCTTCACGTCACCCTTGGCTGCATGAAACCACTCGTGCTCTCAGATGCAAATGTCGACGTGCAGAGACAAAGTGGAAAAAGGACAAACTCCAGGTGTCTTTGGGCGTCCTACTATAGACCACTGTTAGAGCTGCAAAATTTGCTTTTCTGTCCAGCGTCATCAGTCACAAACCCCGAGTTTTTTTGAATATTTCTCATTGTGTGATTAACCCCTTTGCCACCGTTTCTATGGAGGCTTCCTCTGCACTTTGTGAAAAGCTTTTAAAGCTTTTGTTTTTTGTATCATATGATTTATTTAATACATTTTATGTGGAGTGAGTAAATAAAAGTATATTTACGGTGGCCCCTAGAGAAAAAACACGTACAAACTCCAAAACACGTACAAAACACAACAGAAGTGCTCCAGGATGCTAGGGGGCAGTGTTGAGCTTTTGTTACCGAGTGGCTACACAAGCCAGGAAGTACCAACGACCAGATTTGTTGTGTGGCAGTAACAGGTAAATGAACATTTTTTTAAATTATTTAAATATATATGAGTGCTTGTGTATAAATACACAAACAATACACACATGCTTTCAATTGTGTAATTTAAGTGATCTAGTAGCTCTGTTTTGAAGTTCAGTTAATGCTAGAAATGTGTTTTGGAGTTTGTACGTGCTTTGTCTCTAGGGGCCACCGCATATTTTTATATATAAACATATATAATTAAAACCCCGGTTTTTTTTACATTAGTAATTTCTTTTGTGCATAATTTTATATTGTTGTTGATAATAAATTAATTAAAGCAACAAAACAACCTGAAGAGCCGGTTGGGAGCCGAAAGAACGCTCTTCATGTTATTGGGCCTAGTGTTTCATTTTTATTAAATGCTTCCTTGTCATCAGGTTGTGTACCAGCTGCTTTCAAACATGCAGTTGTGCAGCCCATTATTAAAAACAAAGATCCAAATTCTAACTACAGGCCGGCCTCTAAACTCTGTTATATGTCCAAATAGTTGTGTTTAAGCACCTTCAGAGATTTTTAGACCCTCAAAGCGTTCGTGAAGTGTTCCGGTCTGGTTTTGAATCTCGTCACAGTGCTGAGACGACGCTTTTTAATCTTCTTCTTTTAACTGTCGACTCGGGTTGTTCTGCTGTTTTAGTCCTTTTAGATTTGACTGCCACCTTTGATCAGAACATTTTTCATCCAGACTTGAACACGTTGTTGGTCTCAGAGGCTCAGTTTTATCATGGTTTAACTCATAGCCGTCACAGAGGTATGTTTCTGGGAAACACTCCTCTTCCTCTGCCGCTGTTAGTTGTGGTGTGACACAGGGGTCTGTTTTCAGTCCAAGTCTCTTCTCCTTATACATGCTGTCTTTGGGATCTATTTTCAGAAAACACTGTTATGCTGATGACATCCAAATGTACTTCCCCTTGAAACTGGACGTCTCTGTCCCACTGCAGCCTCTGCTTAACCGTCTACATGATGTTAAAGCTGTTAACACAGAGTTTTCTCACCCTAAACAAAAACCAGGCTGAACTGATTGTTTTTGGATGCCACGCCCCTTTGGATGAGCTAACTCAGAGCCTCGGTCCTCTCGCTTGTCATCATTCTCAGACTGTTAGAAACCTCAGAGTGTCTTTAGTCGGATCTTTAAATGAGAGAACCAAGCTGTGAAAAACAGTTTTCATCAGTTCGGTGAAATTGCCAAAGCGATGTCTCATCTTCCTCCTAAAGACCTGGACAAACGTATCGATCACCACTCGACTGGACTACTGCAGTTCTCTCTGTTTGGGTCTCCAACACTCTATACGGTGTCACTTTTTTACACTGGCTTTTAATTGAAGTACCATCAGGTTAGTTTTATGTTTGTGTTTATGTTAAATATTAATTTCCTCTGGTTCTTCTTCCCTTTGCTTCATGTCTGGTATCTGTGCACTTTGTGCTCATCTCTCACTGTCAAAGAAGAAGAAGAGTGGCTTTGAACAGCCAATCAGCCGAACATTTCAATCACGGAGCAGCTGAAGAAGTGAGAAGAAAAGGACGAGGAGAGGCAGGAGAAGCCCTCGGTCCTTTCTTCTGCTTGTGTCCCTCATTATCTGTTTTTATGCTTTCATCTCTGATTATCTTCATCATCTGTCTGCTCCCGTTTTTTCTTCATATTCATTTAATGAGCTGGATCCGAACAGAGAGCTCTGAAGAACAAACGACGGTCGTTATCTGAGATTCGGGGACGAATCCGTCTGTCTTTGGGTGCCTCCTGTGACCGTTCGATACTTTGTGGTTTATTTTGAAAGATGCAAAGTGCAGTCCTTCTCAGGTTTGTTTTCTGTTGGATTTATCATGACTCTCCCCGTTTGTTGGTTTAAATTTGTTGGTTTCCTGGCATGGACCCGACTTTTAATTCAATTTCAGTTTTATTTATACAGTGCCAAATGACAACTGTCGTGGTCCTGAGTCTGACGACTCAGGGTTTTGTGTTGTTTTATCGTATTTTATGTTCTTGTTTATTCTGATTGTTTTTTCCATTATGATTTGCCATTTGTTAGGCTTCTGTGCTGCCCTGGTCCCACTTCTCTCTGTTCCCTCTGTCTGTCCATGATGTTGTTATGTCTGCTCATGAGTCTGTTAAGTTCTGTGTCTCGTCTGGATCCCTGTGTCTGTCGTGTACTTCCTGTTTTACTTTGTAGGTCTGTGCCTTATGTCAGTGCCTTCAGTTTTGTACTCTCCCTGTCTCGTCCGTGTCTCCCAGCTGTTTCTTCTCAGTCCTGTCACCTCTTGTATTTAGTGTCTGCCCCAGCTCGTTGTCACATTGTCCCTCATACTTCACTGTGTGTTCTGTTTGCCAGCCTGCCTGTTATTTTTTTCTTTCCCAGTTTAGCTAGTTTTCTGTTCTGTCTGCTACCCCACAATAACACCGCATGTTTTGAGTTCACTTTGCCTCTGCAAGTCCAGCTCTTGGGTCCACCATTCCTGCCTACCTTCACACAGCCATGACAACAACAGTCGCCTCAAGGCGCTTTATATTGTACAGTAGATCGTACAATAATAGATACAGAGAAAAGCCCAACAATCATATGACCCCCTATGAGCAGCACTTTGGCGACAGTGGGAAGGAAAAACTCCCTTTTAACAGGAAGAAACCTCCAGCAGAACCAGGCTCAGGGAGGGGCGGGGCCATCTGCTGTGATTGGTTGGGATGAGAGAAGGAAGACAGGATAAAGACATGCTGTGGAAGAGAGACAGAGGTTAATAACAGATATGATTCAATGCAGAGAGGTCTGTTAATACATAGTGAGTGAAGAAGGTGACTGGAAAGGAAAACAGCCTACGTCTATTGCAGCATAACTAAGGGAGGATTCAGGGTCACCTGATGATACAGGTGTGTGAAAAAGTGTTTGTACCCTTCTTGATTTTCTATTTTTTTCTATGTTTGTCACATTTAAATGTTTCAGATCATCAAACAAACTTAAACATTAGACAAAGATAACACAATTAAAAACAAAATATAGTTTTTAGATGAAGGTGTTTATTATTAAGGAGGAAAAACTGAGATAAACAAATGACAAACAAAATAATCAAATCTAATCACTTTTATCGTCACATGACATTACTGGTACACTGGTGCAGCACATGTGAGTGAAATAGGGTTAAGAATGCCCGGCTGACCAAAATAATCCCAAGAGGTCACAAAAGACCCCAGAACAACATCCAAAGGACCGCAGGCCTCACTTGCCTCAGTCAAGGTTGGTGTTCATGACTCCACCACAAGAAAGAGACTGGGCAACAATGGGGTCCGTGGTTCAAGGAGAAAACCACTGCTGAGCAGAAGGAACAAAGAGTCTGCCTGGAATGGTCTCGATGAGCTCCAAGACTTTAGGGAAAGTACTCTGTGGACTGACGAGACAAACGTTGAACTTGTAATGGTGTGTGTCCCAGCCACATGTAATAGGACACAGACTTTCTGAAAAGCAACATCATACCAGCAGTAAAGTGTGTTGGTAGTAGAGTGATGGTCTGGAGCTGTTTTGCTGCCTCATGATTTGGAAGACTTGCTGTGGTAAATGGAACCATGAATTTTGCCGTCTACCAAAACATCCGGCCATCTGTTCGAGTTGAAGCACGGTTGGGTTCTGCAGCAGGACAATGATCCAAAACACACACAACAATTCTGCAAAGAAGAGTGGGCCGAACTTCCTCCATGGTGCTGAAACAGGCTCATTGCCAGTTATCACAAATGCTTGATTGCACTTGTTGCTGCTAAGATTGGCTCAACCAGCCATTAACATGACTGGGGGATAGGACAGGGAGAAAGAATGAAAGAGAGTGAGAGAAAGAAAAATAGAGGGGAGAAGAGATGGTGAGAAAGGGGGGGAAGAAAGAAAGAAAAACAAACAAAACACCTGGATCACCTGTATGGAGAAAAAAACAGAAGAGAAAGCAAACAACAAAGAGCAACATAATAAAAAAAACAGCACCATCACAATAAACTAGCTAGCAGTAGATATCAGTAGATACTAAATAATAAACGATATTGTGCAGCACGCAAGATAGACAGCGCACAATGTGCTTTGAGGTAGCAGCCAAGAAAGCTGTAGTTTGTGTCTGTGTACACCTGTGGGCACACCTGTGTGGATCAGCATGCTTGTATTTAAAAGGTTCCTTCATGTAATGATCTGCTAGAGGGTGTGGGGAGCCATAGCCCCGCCCCCCAGGGCATGAAGCAGGTATGGAGGAGATCCAGGCTCCAGACATCCAGAGGCCCCAGAATACAAGGACCCAAGGAGGACCACCAAAGGGGGGGAACCGTGCCACCCTCCTGGGAAGAGCTGAGGAGAGCCCCAAACGAGAGGTCACCCAGCAGCCACGGAGCAGAGGCCAGAGGGGGCTGCAGTGACGTGCCCGCGGCTCTGCCAGCTGTGCCAGAGAGGACCGGGCCGGCACCCCACCCCCAGGAAGGGTCCCAGCCGGCCCACAGGCGCCAGGCCCCGCCAATCGGCCACCAGGAGTGAGTCGGTACATACATGAGCGCCCAGCCCCAGACACCAAGAATCACCAACACACCAACGTCTGAGGGCATCGGCCACTGGCAGGGAGTGTGGTGAGGGGAGATAGGCCTTTGGAGAGCTTGAGATGTTCCCAGAGAGGTGGAGTCTAAGACCCAACCTGACATATAGACACCGATGAACAGGCGCACGCAGACACAAACGTGCATTCCCACCCCCATATACACAAACAAACACTCGGCACTCACCCGACTTGGAGACAGACACAAATAGACACTGTTACACAATCACACTCCCCAAACATACTCTATACCCCAGGTCCAGGTAACCCCGCCCCCAGAGGGGGAAACCGTACCCGGACCCAGGAGATGTAACCCTTCTCTCTGGGGTGGAGGAAACCAGACCACCTCCTTATCTGCAGTAGCAGGGAGCCCCGCATCCCAGACCCCAATCCGACGGCCAGCACCTCCTCCCAGCCCCCCCGCCCTGACGGCTAACAGAACGGGGGTGAGTGAAGACCCCAAACCTCCCTACGCCCGCTCATATGTAGTGTTGCTGCGTGCTGTTCTAAAGGGCGCTGTTTTCTTTCATCTGTGGAGAAACGAGTTCATAGTTTCAGCAGACATGGAGGCTGAAGTGAGAAGGTGGCAGCGTCTAGCCAAACGCAGGTGGCTCGTCTGGTGTTGAACATGCAGCTTGGCTCAGTCATATCATTTCCTCTCTACGCCACGAGATTGTCTCTGCACGCACACAGACTCAAAAACACACACTCACAGGCGCGCACACACACACAGACTGCATGGTGTTGGCTGGTTAATGGCGTGTGCAATCATCCCCACTCTGGACCTCTGCGAGGCATTTCCCTTAATGAGGACCTCAGATGGTGAAGCAGAGCCAGGCCATTTACCATCAGCACGGCCAATTTGTGCTCGGCTCTGCCCAAACATGGCCCCACATCTGCAGGACCTGCTCCTGATTCCTAACAATGCAGGGCCGGCATGATTTCTGACCGGGGAGTGCTTCATTTGCATTACAGTAGGAAGCAATGTGCGGACAGATGGAGTGTGAATGGACAGCTGTGATTTTTTTTTTCAACTTCTGTGAACGCATCATGCTGAGTGGCGCCATCGCAGGCTCTAAGCGTCACAGCCGAACTGATATGGCACGACCTTATAAAACCCAAAGAGCCTCGATTTGGTCCGAATATTGTTCAAATAAAGCCTTCGTCACACGTTTGAGTCTGAAACACCCTCACAGGTCCACCTCATTTCAAGTTTCTCTGCAGAACTGCGGTACTGAGAGCAATTTTAAAACACCACAATCCATTAAAGTCCCATCACTGTGTTTGTGTGTCTGTCACTGCCATGCAGTGTAATCCTGAAGGAAGCAAAGACGACAGAGCAAGGCGGAGGAGGAGGAGGCAGAGGAGGATAAGCTGAGTTAATTGTGCGGCTTTTGGGTCAGACCTGCAGTAGCGTGTTTGACGAGAACGGTGAGAAAGAGAAATTAATCCTGAAGAGAGAGAGGCTGTGAAAGTGTGGTGGTGTCATTACTCAAAATAAGTAATCTATTACACATTACTTTTGTTAAAAATATGTTACTTAATTACTTGCCAAAGGGAGTAATTTGTGGCATCACTGTGTAAAATGACCTGAAACACTGTTACATAATTACAATTAACATATAAACCTGAGGCTACTTTCACACACACACCAACACAAATCGCTGTCCCTAATGATGACACACATGAATGTTCTCGCAGTATTTACGGTCGTCAAGGTGATGCTGCTATAGAAACATGAACAGGTAGAAACAGCCCGATTGCTCTTCAGTTTGTTACCTGTTGGAGTTCAGGCTCTGGCTGCTGGGCTGAAGTCTGCACACTCAGCTTTAACATTCTTGACTAGCTTAGCGTTAGCATGCTGTCTTGCAGATGTTAGCAGTGTAATGCAGATGTTTTTGCCCTGGATGCAGTTTGCATTTGTTTTCCCTTTGTTCAGTATAAATAAAGGTAGTGTGCACTTCTGAAACGTTTAGTCTGTTCTATCTTTCTCCTCCTCACCTACGTGTGCGCGCCGGCTAGGGTTGCCAACTCCCTGAAAAATAAATAAGGGACACCTCGTGGCCAGGGCCGGGCGACCCAGTTGTCTTCACCCTTCCCAGTGTGGTGAATTTTCTAGCTCTTTTTTTGTGTGTGAAATTTTTTTTTTTAACCCTTTGACTTGAATTTGATTTAAGTAGATGTGTATTCTTTGTGATATGAACACATGTGAAACAAATGATCATTTAGCCATTTATTTTTAGCTCAAAATGACAACATTAACACAGTAAAACAGGTCTCTTTCTTAAACAGAAGCCTGTCATGCTTAACTTTTGAGAATATAAGTAAATCTTTCTTTAAAAGAACTCTGTCCTGCTTAACTTAAAATAATAGAAAACAATAGAAAGAAAAACATTCTTGTAACAGTGCACATTTAGTGCATTTAGTACAATTGGCTTCAGCTGAGGTATTATTTCAGCTTTTCTAAAGCTAATCAGCTGCTCCTGTTTGTAAACCCGCTTGTTCCCATGATTACGCATCTTAACTCATCATCATTATTCATCTATGTATTACTTTTATGTATTAGTCATCAATTTGTTGTAATCATCTATTCTTGCAGTTGTTTATTACACAAAATAAATTATATTATCACACTTCTGGCCACATAGCGCTGATATTCATTGCACATGCCCATATTAACTTTTTCCAGCCAGGTGTTTTCCTTTTCCCATTCTTCCCTTTGTCTGAGGGGAACAAACATTGCTGCTCTAACGCTGGGCTCACACTGTGCGGTTTTAGGCCCATTTTGAGACGATTTTTGAGTGATCGGACCGATTTTGGCCTTCATCGTGCATCGTGTAGTATACGTGGGGTAACGAGAAGTGATTAACACCTCACGACCAGCTCCCGATCATCAGTCGCTCGTGAGGGTGTCACCACAGCCGCTCACACTGCTCGCGCGCAAACACGTAAACGTCGGTGAAAAAGACGGAGCAGCACAGCTGTGCAGCGTGTGATCTGGACACAAGCGATGGAGGCACAACTTGGAGAACTTTGGAAAGCTCATCCGAGCCCTTTCGATGTGGCATCACAAAATTATCACGACCACAACAACCGTGAAAATAGTTGGATCGACACTGCTGCTCAATCACAGCTGCCTGATGAGTGTTTTTCATTAGCAATTTAGCAAAGTTGATGGTGGTGGTGTGTCTGTGTGAGTGAAAGACAGAGAGAGAGAGCGACAGATTTTCTGTTATAACCTTCATGTTATGGAGGCACAGTGTGAGCACTCAGGTCGCATCAGAGCATCGGGCGGTATAGTGTGAGAGTACATCGTGACCTATGAACTTCTAACCCTGCGAGTCAATCGTGCAGTTTGAGCAGGAGCTGAATAACGTGACTGAAAAAATCGCACAGTGTCTGCCCAGCTTTAGGCGTGCTGTCGTCCGAGACTTGCACCGCAGAGTCGGCGTTTGTTTCCCTGTTGGCCATGCTTCTTGTTGTGGTCATCTGTTGTCTTCCGGTATTTTCTCCGTAAGCGACCTTTCCTCGACCAATGAGATGAGCGGTAATCTGAATTGCCATACTCGAATTGTCATAAGTGTGCTGTCAGCTCATTGGTCACAAAGCAGGAGAGGGGCTGGGAATTATGTTTTCAAACAAAGCGTTAATTCCATTAAAAGTTATAGACTACTTTTGATTCTCACTGTATTACGGGACAAAGTGCGTCCCTTATTAGCTCAATACGGGACGTGAACTTTTGTTTCTAAATACGGGACGATTCCGTATTTTAAGGGACGGTTGGCAACCCTAGCGCCGGCTCTGTTGCTGAATGAAAACGAGCTGATTAATTAATAATTAATGGTGTGTGTGTGAGTGTGTGCTTAAAAGCAGTTGGTGTGAGAGGCAGAGAAGACTGCAGAAAGCAAACCCATTATGTGTGAGCGTACAGTGAACGCATCGCAGCAGCTTCTAAACGAGCGCAGTAATCTGACTGTTATTGAGCTCTGTGTCTGTTCCATCACAAGCTGCAGGTCATAAATATTCCTCTTTTTTAATAAGCTGTATTTAACTTGGTGTCATCACACATGGCTTTTCTGGGACTTATTGTTGTATTGATTGCAGCCATCAAAGAATCACATAGATCCCTAAAATAAATCATGTGCAGTGTTAACAAAGAGCAGCACAGGTCATGTTCACAGCTGAGCTGTTGTTAATAAAGCGCAGACGAGGTTTTTGGCCAGCAGGTTATCCTCTCGTATGTGTGTGTGAGCCCCATGAACAGCAGAGCAAATGTGGATTCATATGTAGATAACAGTCAGAGAGGAAAATGAAAAGATGGGCTGAGAAAGCAGGAATGTGCCCATGAAGCATGCTGGGAATTGAATTGTTAATTAAGGAGGAGAGTGGGTGGAGGCGGGAGGGAGGGGGGAAGAAGAGGAGCATGAAGAGCTCTAGGCCATTTAGAGGTAAAAATGAGTGATGTGCCTCTAAAACCTGCATTTACAGCACTTACTGAAGAAAAAAACAGAAACAGAAAAGTTAAGGGACAGGTGGAGGGTGATGTGAAGAGGAAGACGAGAGGAAGAAGAAGAGCACTGTGATGTTTATCAAGAAAGCTATTATGAAATCAATTTGTATTTAAAAAGAGGAAGAGTGTCGGGCAGATCCTCCGGCATCGTGGACAAACCTGAAAATGGGATCTATTTGTCGAGTACGTGATTTCTGTCACGGCACAGCTCGCAGCACATGCAGAAGAAAACACTGCCCTGTTTCAGCCCCAACAACGAAAGCTACAGCTCGGCGCCGAGGCCGCTCACCTGGTAACCGAGGACGGTGCTGCTGCTTACCTAAAACTAAGGCAGCAGAGTGGTGGGTTTACTGTAGGACTCCGGCCTCCACAGTTGGAGTGTTGGCCCTTTAAATCGAGGAGACCTCGATCGATTCTTGCCTGTGTGCACCGATCAATAAATTTGATTGGTTTGATGAAGAAACGCGTTGATGATGAAGAAGGACTAAAGCAGAAAGCAGGGCTGAGACTGGAGGATGGTGAAGGAATGATGAAGAGGAGCAAAGAACTACAATAAGAGGAGGGAGGTGTGAGATGTTTCATCACAGGATCTGATGGAGGGAATGAAGAGTCTCCGACTGTGCTCTCCAGATTAAAGTAGCCTCGATTTTACATCCGTAAATCCACTCGGAAGTCTGGGCCTGAGCTACGCCAGAACGTGTTACTACACCCACCGCTGCAGTCCCCCAGAGAGACGGCTGAGGGTAACAGGGTGGTGAACAGGCGTTTTTGGGATTCACTGAAATAACAGAAGCTCCCACATTCGCAGTCAGACGTGCCCTCGCCTGTGACTGGCTTTCGTAAATCCCAACAGCACAGATCAGTCCCCGAGTCTGCAGGACGTGCAGTAAATGTGCATCCGACGGTTTCCTGCTCAGCCTCGGTTATCTCCTCTGCTGCTCCACATGCTAATTAGAGCAGCTTTGAATGTGCCCACAGAGCCCCATCGAATCCCATCCAAACTAATTTCACACATGATGACGGCCGTGCCCTCTTGACAATGATCTTGGAGAGGAGATGGCAACGTTTGGTTTAGACGCACGGCCAGCTCGCACAAAGGCAGTCTGTGAGGCAAACACACTCACCTGCTTTCTGTTTGTCTTCCTGCTTTGGGAATCATACAAGTGCAGCGGGCAGCAGGCGGTAGGATTACATCCGTGATGGATGAGCGTACGATCGGGTTAAAGAAGAAGCTGCGGGCGGCTCTGGGGGGGCAGCTGGCTTCTCTTTATTAAACACTTGTAATTAATGTTGTGATCCTTCAAACTGTTAGACAGGTGCTGTTTACCACATACATGCTAACAGGACCGACAGCCAAGCTGAACTTTCCTCCAAACACAAAGCATGAGTAAACTCGATGCCCGAGTGCTGCTGCTGTGCCGGTCGCCTCTCACTTCTGTTTATTCAGACCTAATAAATACACGAACTGAGCCAATTGTGGGATTTCCTTCCACCCTCTGACTCTGTAATTGAACCGCTGCAGTTTGTAGTCTCCTGGAAACATCATGGATAAAAGCAAATCTATGCTAAGTTTTTCCCAGCTCCTAAATCACTTCTAGGACTCTCTGAAGAAAGGACAGAGGAGTGAAATCTGAAGAAAAGGATGAAGCTAATCTGAGTGCTCAGCTGGACCTGAATGAAGGAACACGAGTGAAGCTGCTCCTCATCTGCAGCTCCAAAGAGGATGAATGAGCTCTGTCAGCTGGTTTTATGACGGCGTCTGTCATCAGTCGGCCATGCTGAGGCCGGCGGCGTGATGGCAGAGCTGTCGGCTGTCTGAGCACGCACAGCACTTCCTTTTCCACATTTAAGCATCCATTATTCAGGGTGCAGGTACAGAGTGAGCGCTGCTGTGAGGCTCTGACAAACGCACGTCGTCACATCTCTGCGCTCTGCACGTGTCTGCAGGTCTTCATACAGGTCTGTTGACGACTCCTGCAGATGCAACTGTGAGTGCATGCTCGGGTCAGGACTAAGCACAGGAAGCCTTTGAGCTGTGAGGAAACGGGAGGAAGGACGCATGTTGAAGTCCACAGCTGCCTCCGACTCCACAGGCTCTGCCCTGTTCTGGCTTCATGTGACACAGCGCAGATCTTTTTTTGTTGTTGTTTTTGCAGACACGCTGTGTCTTTGTCCCGCCTTCTGCCAGAGGTTTCTGGCAGTAAACTAAAGAGGTTGCGTTGCGCAGGACCAGTGTCACTAACAGTCACATGGCTTCGAGTCCCAGCTTGCGTGCTTTCCTGGAAATGGCTACCTTCGTGATGACATCACAGATGTGGTGAAGGACGCAGGCCCGATTGGTCAGAGGGCGGCGTGCAGTCGGTTTCTGTCAAGTTTATAATCGTATGATGCTACAAACACGGTGAGGTCTGAAACCGTCACAAACTCGCGTACGGTTTGGTCGACCTTCCATGTGTTCAGTGAGATGATGTAAATCATTCGGAGCCTTCACTCCACTGTTGCTGTTTCATGGTTGGCAGTTATGCTGAAGCGCTCGCCGTGTAGCCGACTTCACCTGCGTCTCCTTTAGTGGCAGGTGAGTCCTCGGGTTGTCATCGTCGTAGTTTTAATTTCCTGAGTGGCTCTTAAAAGACTGCCATTAAGTCTGCATGCTCTCTGGATAAAAGCAGCAATGAAACAGGTAAATGACTTCTTAAATTTGTTGTTGCGTAACACGCTGACTCGAGGACACATTAAAAGGTTAAAGCACATCCTCTCAGCCTGTGATTTGTGGCTAATTTGCAGCTGAATTACCTTCTGCAGCCTCTGCAGAGGGAAGCACGTGTGCTCCGTGCCTGCCTTTGACATGTTAAACAGGGTGAGCAGATTCAGGTCTGCTGACGGATGAATTTAGAACCTGCAGGCGAAAGATGTTGAAAGCATGTTGAGCTGTTCGTGCTGCTGCTGTAATGCTGATATCGTCGCGTGAACTCGATTTTAAAATAAATTCTGCAGTTTTCAGTTCGTTCCTTTATGTTTTTCTGAGGAGAAGTGTGAAGGGAGCAGATGGTTTAACCCTGATGGATCATTAACCCACTGATTTTCTGTCCGAGCCGTGTGTGTTGGATTGTGGTCTGTGAGAATCTCATCACCGAAGCTTTTCCACCTTCTGTGGACTGATGTCGTGATGTGTTTGATGCCTGCCTCCGACACAGATGCTTTCAGGTCTTTTAGACTTTGTGTGTGTGCAAAGGGTAAATGCTTCTTCAAGGAGAAATTCTCTTTACGAAGAGCGTTTTATCTTGCACAGAAACACTTTGTGCATTTTCCCGTCCTTCAGCCTGCTCGAGTCGCTCTGTCGTCCTCCACTGTGGTACTGATAATGAGCAGAGACAGCCTGTTCTCATCTTGTCAAAGCAGAATGAGCTTTGGCGGTGCAGCTTTCAGGGCTGCTGCTGCCAATGGTGATGCAAAGCAAAAGTACACATCTCCAACCCTGATGTGAACATCGTTGTTTTAAACCCTAGAGAGGACAGCCTGTGTATACCAGACGGGCATTAAACTGATGAGGTCAAATATCCGGCCCTCGAGCGGTGGAACTTACGGCTGAACGTGAAAAAAACCAGCCCTGATCAGACAGAACAGACGTTTGACAGATGGAGTCTGAGCTCATCGCGCTCATGGGAAACAACCAAGTCTGAATGGAAATGAACCAAAATCACCGTTTGCACCTCTGCAGGCAGAAAATCTACACAACACCTCAGAGCAGCCAGTGTTTGCGATACTGTGTGCATCAGGAATATTTAGCAGGTTTGCTCATCTGCAACAGAAACAGAAGTCAGACCGTCTGAAGAAGTCTGATTACTCTTTTTTCTCTGTGTAAGTAAACACGTCATATTCCCTGTGAGTTAACAACGTTAGCTTAGTGACGACATCATCACGATCAGAGATAAGGACCTCTTCTCACACTCAGCTGGGACGTGTGTGTGTCTGAGAGTCTGCTGGCATTTCCTCTGGTCTGCGCCTTGCAGGTTCAGCTCGGGATCATTTTCCTTTCACCTCCTCTTGTTCGGTTAGTAAAGCGTTACGTTCTCTCTTATCCACCAGTCTGAGACCTGTACGTCGAGCATCTGTTTGGCCTTTCTGGTGATGCCGCATTTGTGGGGGCGTGGTTAACAAAACACCCTAGCTTTCTTCTGAACATGGTGCCCATTGCAGCTTGCACATTTTGTGGCAGTGAGAGAGATGAATTTCATTTGAAAAAAGACGATGGTAATGAACAGTGATTCAGGGTTCGTCCAACTTTGTTGCTCAGGCGTCGGCGCTGGAAGAACGTCCCACTTTTACCAGAACGTGCTGAATGTGAAGTCTCCATATTATTGTTAAAAAGTACAATTTTCACCACATTATACAAAAACACAACTGTGATAAATACTCAGTGAGACTAACTGTGGTCACATGAACTGTTATAACAGTGGACTGTCGGCTTGTAGAGATGTGTCCACGGTATAAATGTGCACTAAGAGCTGCAGTTTGACGCCTGATGGCAGACAGAAGACACTGCTTCAGCATGCTGCACATGCTGCTGTTTTGAAGTTCACTTAACGCTAGCAATGTGTTTTAGTTTGCACGTGCTTTGTCTCTAGCGGCCACCGCATATATTTATATATAAACATATATAAATAAAACCAATTTTTTTTTTTACATTAGTAATTCCTTTTGTGCATAATTTTATATTGTTGTTGATAATAAATTAATTAAAGCAACAAAACAACCTGAAGAGCCGGTTGGGAGCCGAAAGAGCCGGTTCTCTAAAAAGAGCCAGAATTCCCATCACCACTGTGGAGTTCACGGGTGAGTGGACATTTTTAAAAATGGCAGGACCTCTGGAGTCACGCCACACTCACCTCTAGTGATGGGATTTCCGGCTCTTTTTAGAGAACTGGCTCTTTCGGCTCAGCTCACTAAAAAGACCCAACCAGCTCTTCAGGTTGTTTTGTTGCTCTAATTAATTTATTATTAACAATAATAAAAGGGGAAAAAGTGCGAGAGAGAGGGCGAGAGAAAGAAAACAAACCATGGCTCCCAATAAGGAGCCGGCTCGCGTCGTTCACTTCAAAGACCCGGCTCTAAGAGCCGTTTCGTTCGCGACCGAGACATCACTACTCACCTCGCTTCTGAGCTCAGACGCAGGTTTCACAGGTAAACTCGTGTGAAGAAGTTTCCATATTAAAATCTGTAATATTGCAGGATTTGCGAGGAGCCCGTCTCCTCCTCATTTCCTGCACGCGATACAGCTGCTGGCCTCAGCAGGTTGTGGCCTTCAGCTGTGGAGTTACTGAGCCGTCTTCATTCACCCCTGTGCTGTGAGCACAGCTGTGGGCAGGGCAGAAGGAATGAGAGTGACAGGAAGGAGTTTCCTCTGACGGGTGTCCTGGCTCAGGCAGGAGCTCCTCCACCCTGAGAGGACACGTGTGTTCTTCTGGACAGGCCAACAGGAGCAGATCCAGAGGTCTGTGGAGAGGCCGTGTACGACCTGGGATCGCTGAATCCATCGGGAACATTGTGAGGATGGATAAAATGTTTGTGCTGCTACAAGCAGAGAGTGTTGAGAGGCATTAAAGGCATCTGTTTTATGTCACTGTGATGCACGCTGGCTGCTTGGTCTAATACTATTAGTGTTTTGCACAGAGAGCAGCTGTGTAGAAATGAGTGGGAGAGGTCCTAAAGTCTCAAAAGGAGCAGTGTAATCCTCAGAGTACAAGGAAAAGCCTTCCTCTGCTGTGGGACATGCTTCAGTAATCCCTCTCTCTCCATCCAGCAGGGTGGAGATAATTGTAGATGCTTTGCATGGCTTTCTTTGAGAACATGGCTGGTGATGCTGTGACCCGAGAAGAGGGATGATAATACTGCGAACCTCTGCAGCAGCTGCCAGCAGTGAATTAGGCTGTGATTGTCGCTGAGAGAGGCTTTCCTTCAACAGCTCTTTCCTCTGAAGATACACAGGCATATAAAAAAGCTTCGAGTGAGTCAGGGCGCAGATAAATGTGTCTTTATGAGCTGTGCTATTAAAGCAGAGACTGCACAGTGCTGTTTATGCAGCAGCTTCTCGGAGGCAGCGTTACCTCCTGTAAACTCCTCTGAACGTGAGCACTTTGTTCCTGTGAGCGTGGATCAGCCTCAGGCTTGCTTCAGCACACGGCACAATGTGTGAGAGCGGCACCACCGGGTGACACCACCAAGTCAGAACCAGGTGACACCACCGGGTGGGTAACACCACCGAGTGACACCACCGGGTGACACCACCAAGTCAGCACCAGGTGACACCACCGGGTGGGTAACACCACCGCGTGACACCACCGAGTGACACCACCAAGTCAGCACCAGGTGACACCACCGGGTGGGTAACACCACCGCGTGACACCACCGAGTGACACCACCAAGTCAGAACCAGGTGACACCACCGGGTGACACCACCAAGTCAGAACCAGGTGACACCACCGGGTGGGTAACACCACCGCGTGACACCACCGAGTGACACCACCAAGTCAGAACCAGGTGACACCACCGGGTGGGTAACACCACCACGTGACACCACCGGGTGACACCACCAAGTCAGAACCAGGTGACACCACCGGGTGGGTAACACCACCGAGTGACACCACCGGGTGACACCACCAAGTCAGCACCAGGTGACACCACCGGGTGGGTAACACCACCGCGTGACACCACCGAGTGACACCACCAAGTCAGCACCAGGTGACACCACCGGGTGGGTAACACCACCGCGTGACACCACCGAGTGACACCACCAAGTCAGAACCAGGTGACACCACCGGGTGACACCACCAAGTCAGAACCAGGTGACACCACCGGGTGGGTAACACCACCGCGTGACACCACCGAGTGACACCACCAAGTCAGAACCAGGTGACACCACCGGGTGGGTAACACCACCACGTGACACCACCGGGTGACACCACCAAGTCAGCACCAGGTGACACCACCGGGTGGGTAACACCACCGCGTGACACCACCGAGTGACACCACCAAGTCAGAACCAGGTGACACCACCGGGTGACACCACCAAGTCAGAACCAGGTGACACCACCGGGTGGGTAACACCACCACGTGACACCACCGGGTGACACCACCAAGTCAGCACCAGGTGACACCACCGGGTGGGTAACACCACCGCGTGACACCACCGAGTGACACCACCAAGTCAGAACCAGGTGACACCACCGGGTGACACCACCAAGTCAGAACCAGGTGACACCACCGGGTGGGTAACACCACCACGTGACACCACCGAGTGACACCACCAAGTCAGAACCAGGTGACACCACCGGGTGACACCACCAAGTCAGCACCAGGTGACACCACCGGGTGGGTAACACCACCGCGTGACACCACCGAGTGACACCACCAAGTCAGAACCAGGTGACACCACCGGGTGACACCACCAAGTCAGAACCAGGTGACACCACCGGTGGGTGACACCACCAGGCCAGCACTTGGGGTGACGGGGAGGCTGTACTGTTGACAGGTCTCCTTTCTTTAGAAGCAGGTGGATGTTAACTACACCCTCCTCCAGTCCATAACCCTGAGTTTGTCAATAGAAGATAAATGTAAGAGTGCTGCTTTCTTTCCTTACTTTTATCCAAAGGAAACAGAAGTGGAGCATGCCATGTGAGTATTGGAAGAATGATTTGTGATCATATGTAATCACATCCATGACTGATAACTGGAACACCTGCTGGTGGAGTCTGAGCAGCTGAGAACAGAGAGAAAAACTCACAAAACATTTAGAATCAAAGTTTCTTCAAGAGCGTTTCAGTCTCTGTGGTTTCCTCACACACACACACACAGTGGTAGTGTGAATAATTCAGTGATTATTAATATTTGAAGCCAAACGGCTCAGTGGATTAAAGAATCATCAGAGGAAGCAGAGAGAGAAATGAAGTCTGAGAGAACCACAGAGACGAGGACAGCCTTCGAAGAACAAGCACCATCAAACCGTTCATTGTTTCCGTTTACCTTTACTTGTTCAAACATCAAATCACTTTGAATCGTCCTGTCATACATTAAGAGCTGCTGCTTCACTGGCCACTCACCATCAGCAGAGCTCGGGCCATCAGCTGCTCAGCCTTCAGTCAGAAAGCTTTGATGGTGGACGTTAACCAAAGACTAGCATCAATGCCCAGGCTCTTCCAGCAGTCACTAGGCCCAGGATCCTCCTGCTCCACCAGGCCCAGGATCCTCCAGCAGCCACTGGGCCCAGGCTCCTCTAGCAAGGCACCAACAAGTAAATCAACAGTGACTTCAACGGGCCATCACAAGGAAATACTAATCTCACCATTTTCAAAATGCCACCTAAAAAAGCTAACCCAGGAGTTGAAGAGGAGTTGGAGGAGATTAGGAAATCGCTTAATTTCATGTCTGATGAACTGAGCAAAGTGGCTAAACAACAAGGTATGCTACATGACCTAATGGATGAAATAAAACAACTAAAAAACCTCATAAAGGACAAGGACAAGAAAATAGACGACTTGGAACGGCGAATCGAGGACCTTGAACAATACACAAGAATGGATGATTTAGTCATAAGTGGTCTGGAGACGCAACACCGAACCTACGCCAGAGTAACAGCTGGCGGAGGTAAAGACGGTGAAGATGCCCCGGTAGAGGAGCTGCAAACGCTTGAACAGCAAGTGATAAAATTCCTTCAAACGAAGAATGTAAGCAGAGCCATCATATTGCAGCATGCCACACGCTCCCCAGAAAAGACAGTAAAACAAAGCCAGCAATTATTCTTCGGTTTGTGAGTCGCAAAACAAAGATTGAGTTACTGAAACAGGGTAAGAAGCTAAAAGGGACTGGTGTGTATTTAAATGAACATTTAACGAAAAAGACTGCTGAAATTGCAAGACAGGCACGCAGCCTGAGAAAACAAAATAAGATACAAGCGACATGGACGAGGAACTGCAAAGTAATGATAAGACTAAATGGCAATCCCGAAGAAGCGAAAGTTGTGATGATAAGAGAACTCAAAGACTTAGAGCAATATAAATAATCAGGAATCTGCTATGGAATCTATTGGAAAAGTGACGATTGGATAATGAACAATGGGTATGGAAAGTGTTTCTGGCCTTATGGCTCAAAAACAATGGAAACAACAACAACAAAAACACATAAATGACAAGTTTGGACACAGATTATAGGTTTCCATTCGGAGATATTGAAGAGGAAGACTTTGATTATGAAAAGGACTGTCAAGGTGGTTATTTTGCCACACACACTGAGAAAACGAACTTCAAAACGTTTAACTATGCAGAGCACAACATGCATGACCCTGAAAGTAACATTGACCCAGATACCCACTTCTACAATAACACCAATAATACTTGTGAGTACTATACAGATGACCAATTCAATGTGAATATTAAAATGGCAAATGCATTGTCGGTCATACATTTCAATAGTAGAAGCCTGTATAAAAATTTTTCTAAAATTACAGAATGTTTAAGTAAGTTAAAAAAGTTTAATATAATTGCAATATCAGAAACATGGCTCGATAATGAGAAAGTTAGTGAAATGGGACTGGAAGGATACGAATTATTTACAATGAACAGGGTGAATAAAAAAGGAGGTGGTGTTGCTTTATATGTAGATAAAGTTTTGAAATGTAGTCTGATTGAATGTATGTCAAGCACCATAGATAACGTATTGGAATGTGTCACTATTGAAATCCATGTTGAAAAAGCTAACAATATAATTATAAGTTGCATCTATAGGACACCAGGTTCATGCCTTGAGATATTCAATGAAAAACTTGCTGCTATGTTTAGCAACCTAAATGATAAAAAAGTGCAAATAATTTGTGGTGATTTTAATATAGATTTGCTGAACCCAAATGGACATCAGAAAACAACAGATTTCATAAATACAATGTATAGTAACTCCCTTTCCCCTGTAATTATAAAACCAAGTAGAATAACAATTGATACAGCTACATTGATAGATAATATATTCACAAATAAAATTGACCATGAAATAGTAGGTGGACTTCTTATAACTGATATAAGCGATCATCTTCCTGTTTTTGCAATTTTTCAAAATTATTTTGGGATTAAAACTAAACAAAAGAATCAAATATTTGATATGATACGACATAGAGCAACAAGAGCCATTGCTGCCCTCCAGGTGGACTTAAAGGAACACAATTGGAATGAGGTTTTTGCAAATGAAGATTCAAATAGTGCATATGATGCATTCTTATCAACTGTAATTTCACTATATGAAAAACATTGTCCTTTAATGAAGATCACTAGAAAGCATCACAGATCAAATAAGCCATGGATCACAAAGGGGATAGAAGATGCATGTAAAAAGAAAAATAATCTATATAAGAGATTCATAAAACAGAGGACAAAAGATGCTGAAATAAAGTACAAGTTATATAAAAATAGATTAGTAAATATTATAAGAACAAGTAAGAAAGAATATTACCACAAATTATTGGAGCAAAGTAGAAGTAACACACAAGAAACATGGAGGATATTAAACAGTATAATCAAAAAGGGCTCAAAAAATAAGAATTATCCAGATTATTTTAAAAAAGATAAAGATATTGTGCTTGATAAAACTAAAGACATTGCAAATGAATTTAATGATTTCTTTGTAAATGTTGGCTTTAATTTAGCAAAAGAAATTCCAGAGTCAAGAAATAATAACGACCTAAATAAACATATTACTCAGAATGTGTCCTCCATGTTTATTGGTGCTGTAACTCATAGAGAAATAATTAACATTGTGAAGACATTTAAAAATAAAAAGTCCACTGACTGTTTTGGTATTGACATGATATTAGTTAAAAGTATTATCAGAATCAGAATCAGAATCAGAATGGGGTTTATTGCCAAATGTTGAGCAGGTTTACAACATTAGGAAATTGCTGCGGTGCTTCAGTGCAAACATGCTGTCATAAATAGCACTTAAATAGACATGGAAAAATAAAAGTAGGGATAAGAATTAAAAGTGCTACGTGGAAAGATATGTGCATGAGATATACATGAGATATATACATGAGAATAAGAATTAAGAGTGCTACGTTGAAAGATATATACATGAGTGCAGGTGGTGATCAGTGCCAAACATGGAATGATGCAGTGACACAGCGTAGGGTCATGTGTTAGTGGCGGGGACAGTCATATGGTTATTGTTCATGTGTCCAACAGCAGAGGGGAAGAAACTGTTCTTATGGCAAGAGGTTCTGGTGCGAATGGACCGGAGCCTCCTGCCTGAGGGGAGCAGGTCAAACAGACTGTGTCCAGGGTGAGAAGGGTCAGCTGAGATCCGAGCTGCACGCCGCAATGTCCTGGAGGTGTACAGGTCCTGCAGAGATGGGAGTCTGCAGCCAATCACCTTCTCAGCAGAGCGCACAACACGCTGCAGTCTCTGTTTGTCCCTGATAGTGGCTCCAGCGTACCACACGGTGATGGAGGTGAGGATGGACTCGATGATTGCAGTGTAGAACTGCATCATCGTCCGTGTTGGCAGGTTGAATTTCTTCAGCTGCCTCAGGAAGTACATCCTCTGCTGGGCTTTCTTGATGACGGAGGTGATGGTGGGCTCCCACTTCAGGTCCTGGGTGATGGTGGTACCCAGGAAGCGGAATGAGTCCACAGAGGTGATGGGGGTGTCAGTCAGGATGATGGGGGGGAGTGGGGCTGTGTGCTTCCTGAAGTCCACAATAATCTCCACTGTCTTCTGGGCATTCAGCACCAGGTTGTTGTGGCTGCACCAGGACACCAGACGTTCAACCTCCCTCCTGTAGGCAGACTCATCCCCATCAGAGATGAGCCCAATAACGGTGGTGTCATCTGCAAACTTGATTAGCTTGACAGACTGGTGGGTGGAGGTGCAGCAGTTGGTGTACAGGGAGAAGAGCAGAGGAGAAAGAACACAGCCCTGAGGGAAGCCGGTGCTGATGGTCCGGGAGTCCGAGACATTCTTCCCCAGCCTCACATGCTGCTTCCTGTCCGTCAGGAAGTCAGTGATCCACCGGCAGATGGGATCAGGCACATTCATCTGGGAAAGCTTGTCTCGGAGATGGTCTGGAAGGATGGTGTTGAAGGCAGAGCTGAAGTCCACAAACAGGATCCTGGCGTAGGTTCCTGGGGAGTCCAGATGCTGCAGGATGAAGTGTAGGGCCATGTTGATGGCGTCGTCTACAGACCTGTTGGCTCTATATGCAAACTGCAGGGGGTCCAGGAGGGGGGCCGTGAGGGTCCTGAGATGGGAGAGAACTAGGCGCTCAAAAGACTTCATGACCACAGATGTCAGAGCCACGGGTCTGTAGTCATTTAGTCCAGTGATCCTAGGTTTCTTGGGGACAGGGATTATGGTAGAGGACTTGAAGCAGGCAGGCACATGACATGCCTGCAGTGAGGAGTTGAAAATGCCAGAAAACACTGGGGCCAGCTCGTTTGCACAGTGTCTGAGGGTGGCAGGAGACACACCGTCTGGGCCGGGAGCTTTCCGAGCATTCAGGTTCTTAAACTGCTTCCTCACATCTGCTTCATGAATATGAAGAGTTGTGGTGGGAGGAGGTGGTGTGAAATCCTCTTTTGTGTGGGGTGAGGAGGGGGGTGTTGTAGGTGAAGTGTTTGAAGGTGGTGATGGCTCTATGGAGGGGGGAGAGGTGGGGGAATTAGTGTCCAAAGTGTCTCTATTGTTGGGGCCGTTGGAGGTGTGAAGGCTGCCTGATGGCTCGTCAAAACGGCAGTAGAAGTCGCACTATATATTATAGAATATATAGTGCAACCTTTCGCATACATTTGTAATCTGTCCTTTCAAACTGGTGTGTTTCCCTCACAAATGAAAATAGCAAAAGTTATTCCAATCCATAAAAACGGAGAGAGATGTCAGTTTACCAATTATAGGCCAATATCACTACTCCCACAGTTCTCAAAATTTTTAGAAAAGTTATTTGTTAATAGACTTGATAAATATATTGAGAAGCATAATCTCCTAAGTGATAACCAATATGGCTTTAGAGTGAAAAGGTCCACTTCAATGGCAGTGATGGAACTTGTTGAAGGGATATCTAATGCAATAGATAATAAGGAATATACTGTTGGTGTTTTTATAGACTTAAAAAAGGCGTTTGATACAATTGATCATTCTATATTAATGAATAAACTAGAGAGATATGGCATAAGAGGGATAGCATACAAGTGGATGAAAAGTTACCTGGATGAAAGATATCAATATGTCGAATTCAATAATGTAAAATCTAAGCAGTTGAAGGTAACTTGTGGTGTTCCTCAGGGCTCTGTGCTGGGCCCTAAATTATTTATATTATATATAAATGACATATGTAGTGTTTCCAAACTGTTAAAATGTGTATTGTTTGCTGATGATACCACTCTGTACTGCTCAGGTAAAAACTTAGAACAGCTTCTGACTACAGCGGAAAAGGAGTTAAATATATTAAAAAACTGGTTTGATGTAAATAAGTTATCATTAAATATAAAGAAAACAAAATTGATTATTTTTGGCACTAGACAAATGAAAAATGTATCTAAAATCAGGGTTAATGGAATTGAAATTGAAAGAGTGTACGAAAATAAATTTCTTGGCGTGATAATTGATGATAAGCTGAGTTGGAAGTCTCATATAAACCACGTGAAAACAAAAATGTCAAAAACCATTGCTATCCTCTATAAAACAAAGCATGTCCTGAACAAAAAATCATTATACACACTTTATTGTTCTCTGTTGCTTCCATATATGACTTACTGTCTGGAGATATGGGGTAATGCATATAAAACGAACACTCTTCATATTTTCAAGTTACAAAAAAAAGCTATAAGAATTATAAACCAATCAAACTATATAGAACCAACTAACATTGTGTTTATTAATCTGAATACCCTGAAATTTTATGATTTAGTTGAATATAAAATGGCACAGATAATGTATAAAGCACAAAATAACTTGCTTTGCCCCAGTACTCAGAAGCTGTTCAAAGTCAGAGAGAGTCAATATGACTTAAGGGGAACAGATTTCTTTAAAAAAAACAAGATAAGGACAAATATAAAGCAGAGATGTGTTTCTGTTAGAGGAGTTAACCTGTGAAATAGTTATGACAGTGATTTAAAAAGGTGTAGTTCATTTTCCTTGTTTAAAAACATGTTTAAAAATAGAGTATTAGAAAAATATATAAATCAAGAATGAAAAGAGCAAAAAGGAGAAAAAAAAACAACCTCTTGATTCTTTTGCTTTGATGTAGTTACTTATCTAAGGTGGAAAGTTTTTTTTTTCTTTTTTCTTTTTTTTTTTTTTGTTTGTTTGTTTGTTTGGTTTTTGCTTTGTTTTATTATTTTCTTCAAGCCCTGTGTACAGGAGCTGCATACAAAAAGAATATTTTGTGAAAAGGGTTGGCGTAATAAGCAAATGCTTCAGCCAATACCTTTTGATTAGCCTTGTCTCATGCTTTCTTTCTTTATGGTAGATTTTTGTTCTGTTTTCACTGTTTGTTTGTTTTTTGTTTTTTTTCACTGTTTTCACTGAGATTTGAATTTGAATGTTAATCAATAAAATCAATAAATCAATGTCCTCCTGCCCAGAAGCAAGTTTCAGAAACAGGAAGCAAACATGATGAAGGTCCGACTATCATTAGGTCCAAGTGTTGTTGCTGACTGTCACTGGGTCAGAGTGTTGTTGAGTCTAAGGTCTAGACGGTGCCTTTACGTGATGAAATTAGGGCTGCATTTGATTTGGATAAAAACCCACAGTGATGTGGAGGGAGGCAAAGAGAAACTGGCTTCTTATTTCCACTCTAACTGTGTTTGTCTTACACACTCAACCAAAGAACAAATACACAATTCAACAAAAATTCAGTTAAAAATCAAAATGTATCTTCGGGCGAACATAAAAAAACCCTCTGATTTAAAGTTATGTTTTTCACATCTCAAATAAATAAATAAATAATCCAGTAAGTATCTACATCACTATGGAAACAAACAAGAAAAGAAGGTCAAAAATTCCCTCCAAACAAAATGTATAAATTTTAAACGCACAAATCAGTCCGTGCATGATTACATCGCCCCGCCCATCAAAAAGTCACCTGTGTGAATATATCGCCTGTCGTCGGTTGGAAAGTGTTTACTATCAGCCAACCTTAGAGGCGGAGCCACAGAGTTTGCTTTTTTTCACGGCACAGTTTGCTGACTCCTGCTAGCTTTACCGCAGTGAAGGTTTAATGTTGGTCACAGGAACTTGAGCTAAGCGTCATGGGGATGCTCCGCCTCTTTGCCTCCATGCTAACGCGCCGGTGTGCGTGGGCGTAATCGTTTCATGCGTGCACTGCTCCTGAAAACATTTCTCTGCAGGTCAGTCTGTGAAACGCTCACGTTTCCATGGTGACAGTAGCGCTACAGAGCCGCGTGTTAAACGAAGCAAAGAATTTGTGTTTTCTAATTGAATTATTGGAATTGCTCGATGACTCACTGCAGCCCTTCGTGTCTGCGTGCACTCGTGACTCATGATGGGAGTGGAGGTGAAGCAGACTGGGGTTGAGTACCATCAACCCTCAGCTGGCCGAGGCTTTGAATCGGAGCTTCGGGCAAAGCCTCGTCCTCCAGCTGAACCACCGCAGGGACATCTACAGGAAGAGCGTCTCGCACCACGACAGGTCGGGCTCCATCTTCTGTGTGCAGATCCGATCATCGTCGTCATTTATTCGCCGCGCAGCAGCACATTTCATTATCTGCTGCGAGTGTGTCTGCTGAAAGGTTCACAGGTCTAATTGCATTTATTAATTATAAGATAATGGGCTCATGCAAATAAAGGAGAAAGGTGAAGAGGAAATATGAAGGTGAGCAGCGAGAGAGAACCGAGCAATCAAAGAGAGGAAACCAACAAAAACACAGAGGTTTGAATTATTCCAGCTGCTCTAATTTGACTCGACGTGAATTATTAATAGAGCAGAAGGCAGGATGCTCGTCACACTTCCATCAGCTTTATGGCTGTGTGATGTTTTCTGTCTCCGATGGCACCGCAGAAGAAGTCTCCTTTATTATTAGTACAACAATGAGCAGCCAAAGCAACAGGAGCGAGGAGGCGGGTCCCTCCGCCTGGCGGTCTTCAGCACAATGAAGAACAGACTGGGGCAGTCTAAAGAACACCTGAAAACCAAAGCTGATCACTGATTATCGTCCAGTCACAAGTCAGCCAACAGCACGTACTAACCACGTGGTTTAACCGCGGTGGTTAGTACTGTTGGTCGTCCTCCATCTTGGCTTTCTGGGTGGAGTTTATGTTCTCTTCAGGTACACCAGGCTCCTCCCACTGTCCAAACACATGCACTTAATGGGGTTAGCTTAACTGAGTCCCATTGAGACTCAGTGTGTCATGTACCAGAGAGACTTGTTCCACACAAACAGACAACAATAAAATGTACACAGTCGTATCAAAGACAAGTTTTTCACAAAAACATTTGTACGTCGTTGGAAGTCTGTGAAATCGAGGAGCTTCAGGTGCTTCTGTAACGTCTTCCATGAAGACGGAGCAGAGAAGGACAACGCCTTCTTCCTGAGCTCTGCACGAACCGATGGAACGACGAACGTGATGATGTCTTGAGAGTGCACTCTGTCACCAAACTGTGTGACATGTACTCTGATAAATCAGAGGGCAGTCAACCAGAAATAGGCTTTCGTGTAAATGATGTCACCGCGATCCAGGAAAGGTCAAAAAGTGGCAGCAACAAGTCTTTTGTTGAAGTGAAAGAGAAACATGATGAACTTCAGCCTCAGTTTAATAGCTGGTGACTTAAAGGAAAGACTGTCATCAATCACAGCACCGAGGCCACAGTTTCATTCAGTGACATTTAAAAAACATAGAGGTGAATGGTTTTCTGTGTCTGCTGCTGGTGACCTGTCCAGGTGTACCCCCCACCCTCTGGATAAGGCCATGTCTTCCGTCCACACTGAGACGGCGTTTTCGGTCAAGGAAAGCAGATACTTTTGAAATGGAAACGATAACACATTTTATCATGTGATGCAGTCATGTGACCAATTAAACTAAGATGGCATTACACAGCAGTTGTTTTGTTTGACTGCCCTATTAAAGATTAATAGGGCAGTCTGTACGTGCTGCAGACAGCTCTTTGTCAAATTCTTTAATTCTCACTCGCTTTTGCAACTTTGTACTTTTGTGTTACTCGCAGCAACGACTCCACCTCATCGTTAGTCCATTTAACAAACTCGGTGCTTTTCCTCAATTTTCTTCCGCGACGTTTCAACGAGCCGGAAAGTAAATAAGCGGCAGACAGAAATGAGGCAGGCCGAATCTTCTTGCGTTGTACGCATGCGCAGGACTGCAACGTTTTCGACCGTTTCATTGTGGATGAACAAGTGTTTGGAAATGATTAAAAACAATAGTGTGGAGCGTTTTTAGATGAAAACGCTGTTTTCAAATGTATTCGGATTAGTGTAGCCTAAGAGAAGCTTTGAATGTTTATAAGGAAGCGTTCAGGTGTGATCCCACCCTGAGTTGGCACTTTCTCATCCATCTTCTGCCTCAGTGGTCTAAGCAGACACCTCTCTTTCCTCTCGCTCATTAACCTGAGATACCTGAACTCGCCCACTCCTCCTGACCCCTTTTTCATGAACTGTGATGGAGCCGTCACCATGATTGGAGGTGTTAGTTCTCATCTGTGGTGCTTCACTCTCGGCTGAATGCTGATCTGGATCACTGGATAAACCATTGCAGACATATCGTCTGCAGAAAGCTGAGAGAGCCTCTGCCTGTGCTCGTAGCTGTCGTAGAGAAAGAAGGTGGGTCACCAGCACAGAAGATACACAAACTCACATTATAAATGTTCAAAATGTATTAAACGGTTGAAGGTCAGTACCAAAGACCTCCCTCTGCCCAGTAGTCGAGACAAAGAAAAGCTGCCGGTTAAAAAAAAGTGGCACAAACAGGACGTGACCAGTTAAAGAGTTGGGGAGAAGTTTAAACAACACAGATGTGTAATCATCGATAAAGCACGAATGAGGTAATTTCCTAACAGAAGTGTCAGATCGTTTATTTAAATGCATTTCTCTAGTTTGCATCCAAACTCCACCTCCAGTCAGGAGGTGGAGTTTGGGGTGGTGGATGGGCGTGCAGCAGGAATCCAACCCGCCCTGAGCGACCTCCGCGGTCGGAGCTGTGAGAGGCGGCGTGCTGGATTAGCTTGGCTCCGAGGAGCACAGAAGTGGTGAGGAGACAATTAGAGTGAGAGCTGAGGAATTAGCTGAGAGGAGGCGTGAGGCAGTAAAGCCTCTGTGATGGACAGAGGTGTGGACTCGAGTCACATGACTTGGACTCGAGTCAGACTCGAGTCATTAATTTTATGACTTTAGACTTGACTTGAAAAAATGTTGTAAGACTTGTGACTTGACTTGGACTTTTACACCAATGACTTGGGACTTGAATTGGACTTGAACCGGTTTACTTGAAAAGACTTGATATTTTACCCCAAATATAAAATTTAACATGCATATTATATAGAGATTGAAAATGTGACGTCATTCACGGGTAGAACCGCAAAGGATTCTGGGAACTCGTGGCAAGAGGTACTAGCGCACGCAGGCTTTCAATTAAAATCAGTCACACAGCGATAAAAAGAAACACAAAAATGTCAAGAAGCTGTTGTATTATTAACTGCAATAGCCGGTCGCATGACAGCCACGGGAAGCCGACGGGTAAAGAGATCGGTTGTTATCGGATTACGTCGTTGAAGAGAAATTGTTCGAGCCATGTTTCCGAAGTAACAAAGACGCGACGGATGGCCTGGATTGCAGCCATTCAAAGATAAAATATAACGTCCCAGAACACTCCAGCTCACAGGTTAGTCTGCTCCAAGCATTTACACGAAGGTCAGTCTGCTGTTGTAGTTAATACGTCATTTTCATAACATAATTGGTGATATAGGTTACAAGCAAGTCTGGCGCTGAACAGAAATGGTCGCGCTATGCTCCTTTGTTTATTGTGCATAAATAGTGAATTGTCCTGACACAATATTGCGTTTCGCTTCTGTTATTATGGTACATTGACAAAAACATATACTTTTATTCACAGGATAAAACAGGTTTTTTGTATCACTAATTGCCCAGTACGATTACAGCATACAGTATTATTGTCACTGCTACATTTCTGTGATGCTACCAGAAATTATTTCCACTGCTAATTAATTACCGTTGATCTCAAAGGTCCTATTAATAAACGGTTAAGGAATGTGTATTCATGACGACAATTTGTGAGACTGGTAAACTTATGATACGTACGATGGTCTTTCGTTCTACACGGTGCATTTCAAAGTCCTGCACCCATCCGTCGGTAAACTGTACCTGGGCTTGTTGCAGTGACCTGAAGTTACTAAACTTCATGAGTGTATGCACTCACTCCAAGAACCGTATGATTATAAATATGCTAAGATGAGATAGCTGACTTCATCTAACTAGCAAATGTTGTCCAGGCTACGTTGGTGATACAGTTTTTTTTAATGTGTATGATATTTTTGTCATGCGATTTCAAAGCCGGTCCTACAACCGCATCCAAGAATAACATGCAGCTTATCTCAGAACTGTCGGTGAAAATTATTCTTGGAGCTAGGTTTAATTGAGCTGCATTTTAAAGAGGTGCAATTTCACAATTTGTGTATATTTTCTAAGTTCACTATTTTGTCATGTGTTGAGAAAAACACAGATTAAAAAATTACATGGTCTAATATTTACATTTAGCATAACTGCAACATTATTTTTTCGTTTTTTTTTTTTAAAGACTCGAAAGGACTTGAAATTCAAAGTTTCAGACTTGTGACTTTACTCGGACTTTTACACCAGTGACTTGAGACTCGACTCTGACTTGCCTGACATTACTTGAGACTTGACTTGAGACTTGAGGATAAAGACTTGAGACTTACTTGAGACTTGCAAAACAATGACTTCGTCCCACCTCTGGTGATGGATGCTTAAATATTTCATGCTTGTTTTGGAGATTCCTTAAGTGCAGACGCACAGAGAACGCTAACAGGATCAAGTGTTCGTTTCAGGATTATGAGGGATACACACAGCAGCAGTGTCTGTGTGAGCGCTTCATTTATCACACAGAAGCTTCAGCTGGACCTCAGAGAGGCAGGAGAAGGGCGCCGTCATGGCGAGGAGGCTGCTGCACATTTGCTGCTGCACAGGCTTCACGTAAAGCAGGGTCACGCTTTTGGACTGAAGACAGGTTCGTGGAAATGTCACAGCTTTTCACCGTTTTTCGGTATCATATAGACAAATTAGATGTGAGAGATTAGCAGTCATGGATGATAGCGACTGAGGTCGCAGGGTTCGTGTTCACCCTCTTCAGGTCTTTATTTGACCTGACTGTGTGTCGCTGTGTTGTCACAAGTGATGGCAGGGACTCAAGCGCAGAGCAGGGTTCAGTTCCACAGTTTATTTACACAGTCACCAGGTGCAGAATATATACGGTGGTGGAAATCCAGGTAGGGGAAGCTCTCTCACACTCACTCTCAACTTCACACTACAACTAACACACGTCCACACGGCGGTAGGTCACAGGTCCGGGAAAACTATACACAAAAGACATCGGTTACACAGAAGCACAGATTAACACAAGAAAACTTCACTGAAGGCTCACTCAGTCGCACAATCATCCAGCGATGAGACTGCCTGCGTCCCAGCCTTAAATGCAGGCCAACAGGTGTGTGGGCCAAGGGCGGGAGCAGTAAGCTCCACCCAGGTGGAGTGGCGAGAGAAAGGGGGAGAGCGTAATCAAAAACACATGTAGCCTTGCAGGGCCGGCCGGCAGACGCGGGACCATGATGTTAGCAGGATTACTGTTAAACACATCGGAGACGTCCTCAGGGGTCGGGCTTGGATCCCTTTACAGACGTCCGGTACCTTCAGATGTACGCACCAAAAGAAATGAAGAGAAACCGGGAGGAATTCTGGTCAGTTTCCAGCTGTGATGGAGAGATGCAGTTTGTTGTGTTGCTGACAGGCAGACTGACTGAATGATGATCTTTGTCCTTCATCCTGATTCTGAAGGGTTTTCATGAAGAATCATTTCTGCGCAGCACGCAGAGGATGGATCTGTTTCTTCCTGAGGATCTTGTCTTGGGACGCTCTTTAAGCATCCGCTGCACGAAGGACTCGTTTGTCTTCAGTGCTTGTGTTTCTTACTGTCGGCGTGCTTTTGCAGTGAAGCACACAATCCTGCGGTAAATCATCAAAGCAGCAGAGCTGATGAAACTCGGTGCAAACGCTGTAAAAAGGTTCGTGTGTGTTTGTGAGAAGACACGACTGCCCGACGCTTCTCTGAGCTCCGGCCTCACCGGTCACTCTCCTCTTCCTTTGTGCCCACGAGCACTGAACTCATAATCAGCATTTCAGGGTTTTTTAACTACAGCAACAGAGCAACAGAAGAGAGAGGAGGTGGAGGTGGAGAGGAGGGGAGATGTGGTCCCGATGTGAAAATGGGCGGAGAGCTCAGCTGAACACCATAAAATATTCTGTGTGAAGACTCCCGAGCTCCCGGCAAGACTCCAGCATGCACAGGGAAGGAGGCAGCAAGGAAAGACAGAAAGGAAGGACCGAAGGAAGGAAAGAACCGGGCGAGAGATGAAAGCAGCTGATTGGAGCTGGGAGGTGGAGCAGTGAAGAGCAGCAAGAGTGGAAAGGTGGAGGAGAAAATAAATGATAATGATAATAGCAGACCGAACGTGACCATGGTGAGAGTCAAAAACAGGAAGTTTGACCTCCTGCCTGACGCACCTGCAGCTGCTTCCTCCACCTCTCTGGCTGCGGAGGCTGCCGGTGTTTAAGTGGAGCAGTAAATTCATTTTTTTAGGGTGAAATAATCCAGAAGCACATAAATAGAAATTAAGATTTCCCTGGATTAATATTGTGACGGCTGAACGTCGCCGCTCCTTTGCCTCTCTCAGCCGCTCTCTATGAATCTTCATCTCTCAGTTTTGACCTTTAAGACCTGATTTTAACTTAATAAAGGCGGCTTCCTGTGAGCTGCAGGTGGAGACGGAGTCAGAGGGCTGAGTACAGCAGGGATACATCAGAGGGAGGCAACGAGAGGCACGAAAGCATAAAAGAGTGAAAGACACAGATGTTGGGATGTAAAGGAAGCGAGGAACATAAAACCGAAGCTGGAGAAACAATAAGAGGACTGAAGAGGAAAGGAGGCAGAGGAGGAGACGAGAGGAAGAGTGGAAGAAAGAAGGGGATGTGCTGAGGAGAGAGAGCGAGGGTGAAACCGGCTGGGGGCAGGGAGGAGGTTTGACTGCACTGCGTTTTCTACACTTGGTTCAAAGTTGCAGCAGCCGATGCGCTCGGATAAGACGCAGGTCACATGACTCTCCGCTGCGTGCTTCTGTTCGTGTTTCCTTCTACACCCCAGATGTCTGCCATCCTCCCCGTGGTTCCTAAATTAAGGTTAAAAAAGCAGAGCTTGCTCCTCACCCGACTGCTTCTTCTGCCGCCTTAGACCTGGTTTTAGATTTAGGCTCGGCTCAGGCTTACGGCGGGCGCTGTTTACAGGCTCAGGTGGGTTGCTAGGTTACAAACCTGTCTTCTAGGCGTGGCTGTGTTGACAGCGCCTCCTGCTGTCTCTAAAATCACATACGTGACTAAAGTGCGTCACGTGACGGTTCAAGTTTGAAAATGTCGCATTGAAACTGAAGCTCGCGTTCACGCGGCCTCCGTGGGAGGTCACAGGGCTACGCGTGCCTCCTGCAGTCTGGTTGCTGAACAGCTGGAACGAGTGCTCCTCCTCATCTGCCACAATAAAAATCAAACAAACTAAAAAAAATGTTTTTACAAATTTGCCACAAGTCCCTCCCCTTCTTGATTTTGATTGGTTGGTGACAGTGATGAACTGAGAGTGGTCAGCGGGGCCGGTGGTTATCTGCTGTTGTCAGGTGCTTCACTGAGGCGTGTGTTTGTGTGTCTGACTGAACTGATTCTTCTTGCTCAGGTACACCAAGATGAAAACAGCCACCAACATCTACATCTTTAACCTGGCACTGGCCGACTCGCTCTTTCTGGCTACGCTACCTTTCCAGGTACGACATCATCTGCACGCGTGCAAACTCTGTAGGTTAACCACCTGTTCCTCTAGGAGCTCCGGCTCTGTGACCCTGAGCAGGATAAGTTGTGTGATTCACGCTCAGACTCTGCTTTCTGGATGTTTCCAGGGCACTGATTTGTATCTGGGCTTCTGGCCATTCGGGAACACTCTGTGCAAAGTGATGGTGTCCATCGACTACTACAACATGTTCACCAGCACCTTCACGCTGACGGTGATGAGCATGGACAGGTACGTGGCTGTGTGCCACCCTGTCAAAGCGCTGGACATGAGGACTCCTCACAAGGCCAAGGTACGTTTTATCCTGCTGTCATAAAAAGCCGCCGCTGTGACATCACCGTCTCGCTCCTATCAGAGGGAAACTTTGTGTTTGTTTAGTCTAAATTAGTGAAACGTTATGAACCAGTGAGCAGCTTCCCTGACCTTTCTGACAATAAGCTGTCTTCAGCCAGAGGAGTTGCCTCCTGCTGGTCATTGTGTAGAATGCAGGTTTAAAGAACTTTTCAGAGGTTTTCTACGTTATTTTGACTCTTTTTATAGACGTATCAGGACCTTAAAATATAAAGCCCTGATTGGCTGTAAACCCCTTAAAGGCTGAAATATAAAATTCCAGTTTTCTCGAAATGGAGAGTTTATTGATCCATCTGACAAATTTGTTTTCAAATTTTAATTTCCGTGTATGACTCTTAATTTGTGTAAAAATGATGATGTGGAAGTCTTAAAAACATTAAACTGTTCATGTCTTCATGTGTTCAGGTGGTGAACATCTGTGTGTGGGTGCTGGCGTCCGCCTTCGGAGTTCCAGCGACGTTCCTGGGAAATGTGGAAGAGCACGAGAACAGTACGCCACGCGCACACACACACACGCACGCACGCGCACGCACGCGCACACACACACATCTCAGTGTCACCGAGGACCACAGGCTGCAGATCTGACGTGTACGTCCTGCACAGCTCCACGTCTACATAAAACCATTATCATCATCAGCTGCAGCGACCTGTTCCCACGAGCACTTCATCTGCCTGCACCGTAGAGCATTGAATTTAATCACAGCTTCGGGCTGTAGGGGAATTTAATCCTAATGACAACTACGAGTGAAACATGGCTGTTAACGCTGTAGCACAGCGCCCTCACTCCTCTCTGTTCCAGTGAGAAGCTCTGACTCTGTGATGTCTGTTTCCTGCTTACAGCAGATAGACAGACTTTAACGCTAGAACATGCAGACTGCTGTTATAATGTATCTGTATAGCGCTTTACTCGTCCCTAAGGACCCCAAAGCGCTTTACACATCCAGTCATCCACCCATTCACACACTGGTAATGGCAGCTACCTTGTAGCCACAGCCACCCTGGGGCGCACTGACAGAGGCGAGGCTGCCGGACACTGGCGCCACCGGGCCCTCTGACCACCACCAGTAGGCAACGGGTGAAGTGTCTTGCCCAAGGACACAACGACCGAGACTGGGGCTCGAACCGGCAACCTTCTGATTACAAGACAAACTGCCAACTCTTGAGGCACGATCGGGTTAGCTATTACCCTAAGCATGTCCCGCCTCCTTGGAGCATAAAGATCCTCAGTCTCTTATCTCTCCTGAGGACACGTTAGTGGGTGGAACAAAGAAGAACCTGAAGTGAGGCAGAGGCTGAATTAGAAGGCTGTACTTCGCAGCGAGACGTGGCCGTGCACTGATCTGAACCTTCAACACAGAGCGTCCCTGCACAGACTGCACCTTCAGATACTTCCATAAAGATGAAACCCTAATTAAATACAGTAACGTGCAGCTTTACACACTGCTGCCTGCAGAGAGGGTGTGATCAGTATCTGCTCCTTACTGCTGTCACTGCGCGCTGTCTAACTAATGCTGTTAACCAATGTCAGCATGTCTTTATCACCACTTTGACTGAATAATAAAGCAAATAATGCAGAACTAAACTAAAGTGACACGAGGCTTTCATTTAAAAGGAGCCTGCACACGTGCAGGTCAGTGTCGCCGTACCGGTGCAGATCACGAAAGACGCTGCATCGTGTTTTATTCATGAATGCACTGCAGCAGCAGCTCTGCACCACAGCCCTGCATCTTGGGGTAAACTCATTAATCACAGGTTTGTCAGCCGGGAGGCCCACGGAGCTTTGTGGTTGCTTTTCACAGTCACAGGGATTCCACTAAGTTTTTATACCTAAACTCTTAAAATTCACCAGGTTATATAATAATTTCATCCTCAGATGATCACTGTAATAGTATAATAGGTAACATTGAAGACAGGAGTAGCTTTTCAGGCAGACTGTGGTCCTAACGTCACCGCGAGCTCTGGCAGGACACCAGCAGACTGAGGATACAGGTGCCAGAGCCATTACTGCGCCCCTTCAAAGGGAGGCGGGTGCTCAGGAAGGCCTCTTGGACGCCTCCTCTTAGAAGTTTTCTAAGCAGACCCAGAACTCACTGGAGAGACCTCATCTCTGTCTTGTCTGGCTGTAAAAACCTGGATAGTGGAAAATACTGCACGGGAGGAGCCCAGCCTACCCTGTTGCCAGTACAACTTCGCTTTGGATAAGAAGAAGGAAGCTGGTGCACGGCCCTGCTATGTACACATCGAGCAGGAGCAAGTTTTTGATGCTCACCGGGCTGCAAGAAGATTCAGCAGCATCTCTGAAGAGTTTACCCTCAACCAATCAGCACAGACTAATCAGCGATCACTCCCAGAGGAGGAACTTGTTAGACTCTGAGCAATAAGGTGTGCAGATCAGTGCAGCCTGTCTGCAGACGTGTTAAACTTTCCAAGAAGGGAGTTGAACGCTGTGTTTAGCATTAGAACTCACTCCATCAGGAACATGTGGCCGCGTGCTGCTTTAGGTCTGTCTGGGTCAGCGCGGCTCGCCATCGTCAATAGAGCATCCACCTGTGACGGGCTGGGAGCGAGACCATAAACCTGCTTCGTCGCAGCACTGCGGGAAGCCACGTGCACGGCTTTGCTTCAGTCAGGCCGGATCAGGTTCTGTTCCCGTCAACTGTGCTGAGCTCAGCCCTGACAAGCTTTTCATTTTGGCTGTAGCTCAGGTGGCAGAGCCGGTCAGCCACCAATCAGAAGGTCGGTGGTTCGATCCCAGGCTGCCTGCTGGCTGCATGCCAAATATCCTTGGGCAAGAAAGTAACCCCACGTTTGCCTACAGGTGGTGGTCAGAGGGCCCGGTGGCACCAGTGTCCGGCAGCCTCGCCTCTGTCAGTGCGCCCCAGGGTGACTGTGGCTACAGTGTAGCTGCCATCACCAGTGTGTGAATGGGTGGATGACTGGATGTAGTGTAAAGCGCTATACAAATGCAGGCCATTTTATTAAAAGCTGAGGCATGGCTGCAGATCAACTGCAGGCGCGTTAGAGTCAACTCAAATTCGTCTCTCTGCGTGAGACGTCTCAGGACTGCTGAGGTGAGTCTTCAGACAGCGAATGGCCGAGCAAAGCGGGATGTTATCAGGCTTGCCGTTTCCTCATGACTGGAGTGTTGATGAGTGCTGACCTGGTGTGAAGGCCCGACTGGGCTGGTAAAACAAACTTTGTTTCACTTTTCTCAGCTGTTTTTGCTTGGCTGTGTCTCTCTCTGAAGTCTGTGCACAAACATCCGTAATTATGAAACCCACTGCGCTCGTTCCCAGGACGTACTCTGAAGCCTCTTTGTTGATGCTGAGCATGTCTGTGCTCTTTAACCTGCTCTCTGCTGCTCGTCATTAATAATGTGTTTCAGCGGCGTTTACCTCACTTTGTCCTTCAGCGTTTGGCGTTTTGACTGGCTGCTTAAGCTTCGATGGAAATTCTCATCATTATTTATCGTCTGGCATAAAGACCTGGAGCACACAACAGCACTCCAACATATCGGCAGGATCTGTCAGAAGAGCTCTGATCCCCTCCCAAAAACACAAGCAACAAATTGCAAATGTTGGGCACTGGTGAGGCTCAGACGGACTTTAATCACTAACACGGCTCGTTTGGTGACATCTGACATGCTCTCTGTAGGGAGCCTTCAGCAAAGGTTTTAAAATGTTCATGAAACTGAATTTATTTGTTTTTCTGGACATGAACACAATTATTTTGAATCTAGTCTCATATTTTGTCATGTCCTGGGTCAGTTGACCCACTGTTTTGATGTCATTTTGTATTATGGTTTATGTCTAAGTAGGGGTGGGCAATAGAAACGGTATGAAATTGGCCAACAGTAGAGATTTTGACTGTACCGCTCTACCACGATAGCGCATATTGATGGTTTGTTTGTCTTGGTCAAAAGCATTAGGGGTTAGGGTTAAACAACATCATCTGCAAATTATGTTGCGCGACAGTAACAGTGAAGAGACGAAGCACGTTTTGGAATATGGGGAAAGCCAAAAACTGCGCTTCCTCCACTTCCGTAACATTGATTCAATAATGTTGAATTCTCTCACAGCTGCTCTGTTCCCGTGTTGTTGCAGTATATTAATGACCACTAATGGGAATAAATGGCCTGTATTTGTAGCCACAGCCACCCTGGGGCGCACTGACAGAGGCGAGGCTGCCGGACACTGGCGCCACCGGGCCCTCTAGTAAATAGTAACTATAATTAATTACTTTTTCAAAGTAACTTGCCCAACACTGTTAATGACTAACCTTGTATTGTGGATGGATTATCCCAGTTGTTCTCCTGACTGAAGTTTGGTCCATTTACAGCATCCTGCTATGCGATTGCATTTGTTTAACCATCAGGAACCTTCACGTTAACTTTTATCAAGTGGAAAAAAGTTAGCGTTCATACTCCAGCTTCACTGTGTATATGCTATGCTAACATAGCTGTGTAGCTAGCTACCACGTAGCACATCATTATATACCAGCTAGCCCAACTTCAGTAACCCACAAACGTCACTGCTGTTTAGGTTTCTGTCTCCATTTGGGTTAGTTTAGGTTAATTTTGTTTTTCTTTGACGTTCCAACAATAAAGTTGTGTGTTTGTGTCAAGTCCTGCCTGACATTTGGGTCCAATCCTGCCTGCTCCACACACAGTTCATGACATATTAGCTCATTCATGTGTGCAAGAAGAGAAGTTCTGGAAGTTCTGGAGGGTTGATGTGTCGGGCTAATGATTCCTGTTGATTTGTTTCATCATAAAAACTTGTGAGACAGTCTTAGAAACAGGCGACGGTTTATATTAAAATGACATGAATTCAAACCGCAGGTTGATTGGTTACTGGGCTGATGAGTTACCTCTGAGTCTTGCAAACATCCAAACAAATGCAGAAAGCGTTGAATGAGCATTTACTTTATTTATGTTTATTGTGTGAACTCTAAAACAGCTCGTTGGAAAGCTTTAAAGGAAATCCCAGTCTGATGGCAGGAATTCTGATCAGAGGCTCTGGCTGAGCGTGAGCGATTCAATTCAATTTTATTTATATAGCACCAAATCACAACAGCAGTCACCTCAAGGTGCTTCATAGATACAGAGAAAAACCCAACAGTCATATGACCCCCTATGAGCAAGCACTTTGGCGACAGTGGGAAGGAAAAACTCCCTTTTAACAGGAAGAAACCTCCGGTTCAGGGCGGGGCCATCTGCTGTGACCAGTTGTGGTGAGAGAATGAAGACCGGATAAAGACATGCTGTGGAAGAGAGACAGAGATTAATAACAGATATGATTCAATGCAGAGAGGTCTGTTAACACATAGTGAGTGAGAAAGGTGACTGGGGTGTGAACAGATTCTGCAAATGAGCTGAAAAAGTGCAACAAGAGCCACTGAGCACGTGCTAGAGGACAGAGCTCTGCTCTTATTGGTGCACAGACTCCATTTACCCATTTACAGCAGAGCGCCAACGGGCCGCCGCTGAAGCAGCCTGTAGCACAGTTAAAACATCGTCGTCATCCTTTCTGTTCTTGTCAGCAGGTCCTGGCTTTGAATCACAAACCAGGACATGAAGCCTTGTTTCTGCTCCAGATGTTCAAAGGTATGAAATGGTTGGAAAGTTTACGTGTTTGCCACATCTGCTCTCAGACGCTGCTCTTCATTCCTCTCCGTATAGACCCGGCGGTTTCTGCTAAATGCCTCCACCTGCTCCTTCTCTGCACTCTGAGCCCACTCAGGCACTCATATCTGGTGATGTAAGTCACACGCGTTGATATTTATGAACTCATATAAATGAACAACCCTGCAGGCCTGTGTGAGAGGGAAGAGTGGAGCTGAAGCTCAAACATAAACGTTTGTCTCCTAAAAAGGTCAAAATATCCAGAGAATGCTGCTCAGTTCAGTCGCACGCACAAAAAGAAGCTTTTCTCCATCTAAAGGCATCTACACACCAACCCTGAACGCAGACCAACACAGACCAACACAGACTCACACAGATTCACAGAGACTCACACAGACCAGCACAGACCAACACAGACTCACACAGACCAACACAGACCAACACAGACTCACACAGATTCACAGAGACTCACACAGACCAACACAGACCAACACAGACTCACACAGACTCACACAGACCAGCACAGACCAACACAGACTCACACAGACCAACACAGACCAACACAGACTCACACAGACCAACACAGACCAACACAGATTCACACAGACCAAAACAGACCAACACAGACTCACACAGACCAACACAGACCAACACAGACTCACACAGATTCACACAGACCAACACAGACCAACACAGACTCACACAGATTCACAGAGACTCACACAGACCAGCACAGACCAACACAGACTCACACAGACTCACACAGACCAGCACAGACTCACACAGACCAACACAGACCAACACAGACCAACACAGACTCACACAGACCAACACAGACCAACACAGACTCACACAGACTCACACAGACCAGCACAGACCAACACAGACTCACACAGACCAACACAGACCAACACAGACTCACACAGATTCACACAGACCAAAACAGACCAACACAGACTCACACAGACTCACACAGACCAGCACAGACCAACACAGACTTACACAGACCAACACAGACTCACACAGACCAACACAGACCAACACAGACCAACCCTACTCACACAGACCAACACAGACCAACACAGACTCACACAGATTCACAGAGACTCACACAGACCAACACAGACTCACACAGACTCACACAGACCAGCACAGACCAACACAGACTTACACAGACCAACACAGACTCACACAGACCAACACAGACCAACCCTACTCACACAGACCAACACAGACCAACACAGACTCACACAGATTCACACAGACCAGAACAGACCAACACAGACTCACACAGATTCACACAGACAAAAACAGACCAACACAGACTCACACAGATTCACACAGACCAAAACAGACCAACACAGACTCACACAGATTCAAAGAGACTCACACAGACTCACACAGACCAACACAGACTCACACAGACTCACACAGACCAGCACAGACCAACACAGACTCACACAGACCAACACAGACCAACACAGACTCACACAGACTCACACAGACCAGCACAGACCAACACAGACTCACACAGACCAACACAGACCAACACAGACTCACACAGACAAACACAGACTCACACAGATTCACACAGACCAAAACAGACCAACACAGACTCACACAGATTCACAGAGACTCACACAGACCAACACAGACTCACACAGACCAGCACATACCAACACAGACTCACACAGACCCACACAGACTCACACAGACTCACACAGACCAACACAGACCAACACAGACTCACACAGACCAACACAGACTCACACAGACCAACACAGACTCACACAGATTCACACAGACCAAAACAGACCAACACAGACTCACACAGATTCACACAGACCAAAACAGACCAACACAGACTCACACAGATTCACAGAGACTCACACAGACCAACACAGACTCACACAGACCAGCACAGACCAACACAGACTCACACAGACCAACACAGACCAACACAGACTCACACAGACCAACACAGACCAACACAGACTCACACAGACCAACACAGACTCACACAGACCAACACTGACTCACAGAGACCAACACAGACTCACACAGACCAACACAGACCAACACAGATTCACACAGACCAACACAGACTCACACAGACCAACACAGACCAACACTGACTCACACAGACAAACACAGATCAACCCTACTCACACAGACCAACACAGACTCACACAGACCAACACAGATCAACCCTACTCACACAGACCAACACAGACCAACACAGACAAACACAGACTCACACAGACTCACAGAGACCAACACAGACCAACACAGACTCACACAGACTCACACAGACCAACACAGACTCACACAGACCAACACAGACCAACACAGACTCACGCAGACCAACAGAGAGCAACACAGACCATCACAGACTCACTCAGACCAACCCAGACTCACACAGACCAACACAGACTCACACAGACCAACACATACTCACACAGATCAACACTGACTCACACAGACCAACACAGACTCACACAGACCAACACATACTCACACAGATCAACAGAGACCAACACAGACTCACACAGACTCACACAGACTCACACAGACCAACACATACTCACACAGACCAACACAGACTCACACAGACCAACACAGACCAACACAGACTCACACAGACCAACACAGACTCACACAGACCAACACATACTCACACAGACTCACAGAGACCAACACAGACTCACACAGACCAACACAGACCAACACAGACCAACACGACTCACACAGACACACAGACTCACACAGACCAACAGAGACCAACACTGACTCACATAGACTCACACATACTCACACAGACCAACAGAGACCCACACAGACCAACACAGACTCACACAGACCAACAGAGACCAACAGAGATCAACACAGACTCACACAGACTCACAGAGTCCAACACAGACTCACACAGACCAACACAGACTCACATAGACTCACACATACTCACACAGACCAACAGAGACCCACACAGACCAACAGAGACTCACACAGACCAACACAGACTCACACAGACCAACAGAGACCAACAGAGACCAACACAGACTCACACAGACTCACAGAGTCCAACACAGACTCACACAGACCAACACAGACTCACACAGACCAACAGAGACTCACACAGACACACAGACTCACACAGACTCTTTCGGCTCACCTGTACTCACCTGTGTGTCTTTCACTTCCTGTTTGTGTTCCATGTCGATAACATCAAATCAAATCAAATCAAATCAAATCACTTTTATTGTCACATCACATGTGCAGGTACATTGGTACAGCACATGTGAGTGAAATTCTTGTGTGCGAGCTTCACAAGCAACAGAGTTGTGCAAAATACAAGAACGTAAACAAGCAAAATACAAGAATGGCTACATCTGAAACTAATAAATATATCTACAATATATAATAGTATATGCATTTCTGGATGTGTATACTAAATATTTTTCTACCTGTGTGTGTGTGTGTGTGTGTGTGTGTGTGTGTGTGTACACATATTTTACAGATTAAATAGAGTAAACAATAAATAAAATATATAAAAATATACAGAGTTGAATATGTGCAAAACAGTGGCATTACTGTACAGTATGGAGTGCATAATGTTAAAGTTCCAGTAGTGAAGGTGAGGTGTCTATGACGTGTTCAGCAGTCTGATGGCCTGGTGGAAGAAGCTGTCTCTCAGTCTGCTGGTACGGGACCGGATGCTGCAGAACCTCCTTCCTGATGGAAGCAGTCTGAACAGTTTATGGCTGGGGTGACCAGTGAGTCGGGTAGTGCAGAGCAGATGAAGTCCCTGACCAGCTTCTCGAAGCATTTGCTCACGATGGGGGTCAGGGCTACAGGTCGCCAGTCGTTCAATGAGGAGGTGGTGGAGGATTTGGGTACAGGGACGATGGTGGCCATTTTGAAGCAGGCTGGGACTACAGACAGAGAGAGGGAAAGGTTGAAGATGTGCGTGAACACTCCAGCCAGCTGAGCCGCGCATGACTTGAGGACGCGGCCGGGAATCCCGTCCGGACCAGTAGCTTTGCGTGCGTTCACCTTCCTGAAGCACCTCCGCACATCCTCCTCAGACAGCACACTGTGTCTGAGGAGGTGCTGTCCCCATTCAGGATTTCTGCTCCCAGATCGCTGCCCAAAGCTCGTGGTTACAGGTGAGAGCGAGGTTGCCCCTCCCCCCCAAAAATGGATTTTTCTGCAGTTGGTTTTGGCGTGTTTGCAGGGTGAGCTGATGAAAGGCGTTCAGCCTCATAAAATCCATCCTTAAAACAGTTTCTGTGCACGCCGCTCTCTTTGTTCGCCGTGACTCGCTGATTCGAATCGATGCTGGAACTTTTCTGACATTTATTTCTGCGCTGAACTAATCGTTGGGACACGTGGCCGCACGCAGCACACTTATTAGCTGCTGAATGGAGCGATGTGCTGCAGCAGAGAGATCCGGAGTGCGGCAGCTCCTTATTGATCGGCCTGCAGCGACGGCCTAATCCCATCATCGCTTTTATTAGTCTAAGCTACATGTGCACCGCCTCCTCTGCTGCCTCCTTCTCCTCTTCATTGCCTGTTTCTCCTCCTCTGTTCAGCTTTGCTCTGATTTGTTTTCGTCCTCTTTTCATCCTCTTCCTCACCTGTCGGCTTCAATCACTACACATTTCTCCTTCCCGTCTCTCTTTCATCTCTCGTGAGTTTATTCTTCTTTATTCTCATCTGTTTAGTTTTACTTCCAGTTTAGATCTTTGTCTTTATCCCCTGCTGCATTTAATTTCAAACTCCTCCTGTCTCACATCTTCGTTCCCATCCTCCTTCTCCATCTGCTCTCCTTCTTCCTGTGTAATTCCACCTCGTTGACCTGCTCTTGGAGCTTCGCTGTGCTCCTCTTCCTCGTCTGTCTCCTCCAAACAAACAAAGGGTCGAGCAGCCTCAAAGCTGACGGCTGCAGGCACCGTCACAGCTCGCTGCTCACAGTAATTGGGGTCAAAAGCCTTGCACAAGGACAGGGCGGCAGGATGGAGGCCAGAATCAGCAGCTCCCTGCTGTCAGACCGATCTGTCCAAAACAACACGGCGACAGGTGCTGCAGACTCTTCAGAGGGTGGAGTTATCGCAGCATCCACAAGCACAGAAAGGTGGGTGGAGCTTCAGTGACATGCCCCGCTGGTTTGTGATGTTTTACTGCTGCCACCATCTTGATTCAGATACGAAAAGAGCAACACGGTGTTAGCCAATCAGCATGCAGTTTCATACCGCCAATCCATGATGACTGAGCGTGAAGTCATCAGCACTGATTACGGAGGTTCTGTTTCACATACACTTCTACAGGAAGACTTATCGCCATCTGGTGGCCATCAGATAGGATTTTGGCAGAGGTGCTTCTGCGTGGCGTTGTTTTCCGGAAACCAACCAACAAGTTTCTATGACATGGATGATACGAAACATCACGGCACATTTGTTCGTCTCCTGAGGAGGACCGCGGTCCTGATGAAAGACGAGAAAACTTGAGCAAGTATTGGCTGCGGTTGTGACTGAATGGCGACACCTGTGGTTCAGGAGAATACTGCAGCACCTTAACAGCGAGCATAAATAGAAGTGACCGTGTGATGATGTTGCAGACCCAACGTGACCAGTGGAGAGGGTTTACTGAGGACGTGCTACCTGCAGATCTGTATCTGGTACAGAGTAGAGAGACAAACAGATCGCAACATCTGGATCTTCAGACCTGACACTGATGCTGCTCTCTATGAAGATCACAGCTTTCCACTTTGATAGTTTAACCTGACTTTTGCTTTTTTACGGCACTAAAGGAGAAAAACTGGGATGACGTGGAATTATCTGAGTCCTAACACGTGGCAGGTTTGGACCAAAGACTGAACAGTGATCAAGCTTCCACCTGTCAAACATCGACACGCGGAGGTTTGGACCGAGCTGCACAGGTGGGAATTTAACTGCCCTCGCGTGTTCAGGTGGCAGCACATCAAGAGCCAATCACAGCAAAGCTACACGTCCCGTACTGTGTAACAAAGAAAGGAGAAAGCGATGAGGAAGGCTTTTTCACTCTGAGCGAGAGACAATCAGCGGTTGTCACGACGATATCAATATATCTCTTAAATTAAAATTGACAGAAATAGTGAAAGAATCAGGATCAGACGTGAGGCGCTGCAGACAGAAACAGAAGAGGTCACGTGAAGGAGATTGTAGGGTGGTTTGTGGGCGGAGCTAGAGTGGTGTGTTTAAACTCAGCATTATATAGGGTTAAAAATCTCCATAGTCTTGTCAGCGACATAAAGTGCTGAGACTGTTGTGTGATGCACTGATGGGTGAACGCTCGAGCAGACGCAGACCCTCTCTACTCTAAAGCACCTCAGAGTCAATCTTCTGTCTCCGTCTCTTGAGGTCCAAACTGGGGTGGGCGGGGTCAACCCACTACGTCACATTTACTGTAAAAATGTGAGACGTGTCCAAAGATCCGTCACTTAGTAACAAAGAGCCGTTACTGAGTGAGTGCAGGCTGACCTTTTCCAGAACTGCGACACACTGCAGCGGTGTCTCTGATTTCCACCAATCACAGACTGAAAAGTAGATCTGTCCACCGTCACATGACCTCTGAGCACACTCGGCTTGTTCTGCACTACTGTTGGCACGTTGTCTTAGTAACTGACACACACATCTGGGAGACTCACAGATGTGGGCATGATGGAAAATCATCCCTGTGTAGTGCCCCAGTCGTGGGTCTCTAAGGCTGCACTGTCCTCGTGCGTGAGGACGTGGTCATTAATTTATGGTCTTCCAGTGTGAATGAACTTTGACCCTCCGTCGTTTAAACCTTTTCCTGTGTGCAGAACTCACACACCTGTGTAAGTGATCAGTGCTCTCCTCTGCTCACTGCAGCGCTTCATTTTTACTGAGACACATTCACGTCGGGTTTAGAAATGAAGAAGCAGATACTTTGATAAAAAACCTGATAGTAGTCAAACTAAACGTAAAACACAGACTCTGAAGTACGAATATCAAGTTACTCCAGAGTCCAGGCCCAATCTCCTCTACGCTTTAACCTCGGCTGTACTAAGAGCATCTGTTGGATGATCTCAGTGCTGTTTTCAGGTTAAATATGTGGAGGAGGTTGCCACCATTTAACACTTTAAAAATCTTAAAACCAACACGATAATGGACAGGGAGCTGGTGTAAGTTTGTCTTCTAACACCTGTTAAAAGACGTGCAGCAACATTTTGGACTAACTGCAGGCGACGGAGAGACGAGTGTTGGAGACCCAAACAGAGAGAACTGCAGTAGTCCAGTCTAGTGGTGATCGATACGTTTGTCCAGGTCTTTAGGAGGAAGATGAGACATCGCTTTGGCAATTTCACCGAACTGATGAAAACTGTTTTTCACAGCTTGGTTCTCTCATTTAAAGATCTGACTAAAGACACTCTGAGGTTTCTAACAGTCTGAGAATGATGACAAGCGAGAGGACCGAGGTTCTGAGTTAGCTCATCCAAAGGGGCGTGGCCTCCAAAAACAATCAGTTCAGTCTGGTTTTTGTTTAGGGTGAGAAAACTCTGTGTTAACAGCTTTAACATCATGTAGACGGTTAAGCAGGAGGCTGCAGTGGGACATATTTGGAAGTGTGTGTGGTTATTGCTCTCGCTGGCTGAATCGCTGTCATGGCTTTGCAGAGTTTGCTGTGACTTTTTCATACGACATTTTCTCAGGGAAGGCTGAATTAATGGTGACAGGAAGTGTTTGTGCTAACTGTGCAGTGTGAAAATGGTTAGAAATTAGAAACAAAGTGCTGACCCTGTAGTTAAAAGTAGGCTGTAATTAGTGTGAAGTCTCCGCGGACTGTAAAATGCTCTTAATTCATTACAAACACACTTGTTGGATCAGGACCCGTCTGATTGGTGCAGAGCTCGGCCGTGGCTCGTGCTCCTGCACTCAGGCCTCAGGAATAAAAAGATCTGCCTGTAATCTGCATTCTTCAAGCATATTAATAAAACATCAAATCCAGCTAATGTCAGCAAACTTACCTGCCAACAGGTAATCAATCATTTTTAGGCCCGTTTGTGGCGTCTTTGGCGAATCGATGGCAGGCTCGGAGCTCGTCTGAGCAGGAACAGAGTCAGGCGCTGCCCCTGACTCCTCCCAGCACTTTAACACTAAACCCTGTCAAAGTTCTAGATGAACATGACCGTTGGTCTGAGCATCTTAATCTCAGTAAAGACCTTCACAGGGTGCGAGTAGGACGAGTCCATCAGAGGAACAGCTCAGAGAGGCTGAGATGGTTTGCACATGTGTGGAGGAGGGAGGGTGGAGGATGAAGGTGGACCTTTATTTAATGGACAGGTCAGTTAATCGAGGTTGATTGGTAACTGGGGTCACATGACTCGATTCCGGTATGAAACGTTGCGTTTCTGGAAGGAATTTTTTCCGATCTTTGTGAGTTTGGGCTCTTCCTCCAAATGAAGGATGAGCTGTGGTCATCGTTCTCAGTGCTGGACTTAAAAGACTAGTATGTGAGCTCAGGTCTAAGTTGAGTCTTTAAGGTGCAGTTTTCAGTTATTTAGTGAATGCAGGTGATGAAGGTGAACTGATGAGGGTGCGCTGCAATCAGGTATCTGACCTGCTGAAGAAGGTCGGAGCTGTTTTAAGGTGCAGTTGTGAACCGTGGCTGTTTCTCGCTGTGATGTCCCACTGACATGCCTGTGTTTGATTTGGAAGTGTGTTGGTTTTGGATTTCCAGGTGTTTGCGGTGAACTTTTGTTCTTTTTCCTTCTGGTGTCTCCTCCGTTGGGTTGTGGCATAACTCTGCAGTCATTACTTTCTTATCTCTCCATGGGCTCAGACACATTTATCTTCCTGTCTGCCTTCTCCAGCTGCAGACTGTATTATGATTAAACTGATTAAACCAGCTGACTCTCCTGTCACTGCTCATTCATACATTCATACCTTTTATCCTTTGCACCTCCCATTTTTCTTTTCGCTTTTATGTGCCTGTTTCTGTTATTAGCATACTAATTAGCATTTTTAATAAGCACATTAATATGCAGATATCAGGGACGTTGTTCCCTGTAGGTTCTCTTCCATCCTGCCGGCTGCATTGCAAATGAGTAGCTGGAGGTTTACTCCTCTCTGAGTGCAGGACTGTGGATCCTTGAACTAAAACTGGAGCATACATCCAATCAAAAGCAGTCTAACACACACGATTCTCCACCAGGAACTCATGAGGACAAAGCGCTGCCGTACACTCGACGTCAATTCAATTCAATAAAACTTTATTGATCCTGAAGGTTGACCCCGAAGGAAATTGGGTTAAGGCTGCCGACGTTTGCCAGCGCCGACTTACCCTTCTGACCATACATACATTACACAAACATCACATGGGGAAGACAGGTCAGAGAGGTATAACAATGGAAGATGCACCACATGAGGAAAGATAAGGAGAAAAAAATAACTCCCCCCAGACTGAGCTCCAACAGGGAGATCAGTTTGAGAACAGAAAAAACACCTCTGCACATGAAAAAACTCTAAATACACCAAAGAAACACATGACAAGCAGCAGGGGGGTAAAGGGTGAGAGACAGCCGATTTAGACAGCACATCCAGGCGTGCGTGCGCTGGTCTCCTTGATCCACCGTCAGCATCGGAGGGGAATAAACGTCGAAGGCGTTTGGAAAGGGAGGGGGGATGAGTGTGTGTATATCAGAATATGTATGTGTGTGTGTGTCCAGAGTTCAGCTGAGACAGTCTCCTTCACCCTGCTAGGCTAAGTAAACAGTCTTCCAGCCAACCCAGGTGGCCTTGCATGAATGGGAAGGGACAGACTAAACACAGTCGTTATCAGGGTGTTGTTGTTCGGCTCCAGCCTTGAGACCACAGCTGGCGCCGAGAGGGTATCCGGAAGAAGTGATGGTGGTTTTTACAGGGAGTGCAGAATTATTAGGCAAATGAGTATTTTGTCCACATCATCCTCTTCATGCATGTTGTCTTACTCCAAGCTGTATAGGCTGGAAAGCCTACTACCAATTAAGCATATTAGGTGATGTGCATCGCTGTAATGAGAAGGGGTGTGGTCTAATGACATCAACACCCTATATCAGGTGTGCATAATTATTAGGCAACGTCCCTTCCTTTGGCAAAATGGGTCAAAAGAAGGACTTGACAGGCTCAGAAAAGTCAAAAATAGTGAGATATCTTGCAGAGGGATGCAGCAGTCTCATTCAAAATAGTCAACAGGGTCGCAAGAAGCGTGTGGAAAAACCAAGGCGCAAAATAACTGCCCATGAACTGAGAAAAGTCAAGCGTGCAGCTGCCAAGATGCCACTTGCCACCAGTTTGGCCATATTTCAGAGCTGCAACATCACTGGAGTGCCCAAAAGCACAAGGTGTGCAATACTCAGAGACATGGCCAAGGTAAGAAAGGCTGAAAGACGACCACCACTGAACAAGACACACAAGCTGAAACGTCAAGACTGGGCCAAGAAATATCTCAAGACTGGTTTTTCTAAGGTTTTATGGACTGATGAAATGAGAGTGAGTCTTGATGGGCCAGATGGATGGGCCTGTGGCTGGATTGGTAAAGGGCAGAGAGCTCCAGTCCGACTCAGACGCCAGCAAGGTGGAGGTGGAGTACTGGTTTGGGCTGGTATCATCAAAGATGAGCTTGTGGGGCCTTTTCGGGTTGAGGATGGAGTCGAGCTCAACTCCCAGTCCTACTGCCAGTTCCTGGAAGACACCTTCTTCAAGCAGTGGTACAGGAAGAAGTCTGCATCCTTCAAGAAAAACATGATTTTCATGCAGGACAATGCTCCATCACACGCGTCCAAGTACTCCACAGCGTGGCTGGCAAGAAAGGGTATAAAAGAAGAAAAACTAATGACATGGCCTCCTTGTTCACCTGATCTGAACCCCATTGAGAACCTGTGGTCCATCATCAAATGTGAGATTTACAAGGAGGGAAAACAGTACACCTCTCTGAACAGTGTCTGGGAGGCTGTGGTTGCTGCTGCACGCAATGTTGATGGTGAACAGATCAAAACACTGACAGAATCCATGGATGGCAGGCTTTTGAGTGTCCTTGCAAAGAAAGGTGGCTATATTGGTCGCTGATTTGTTTTTGTTTTGTTTTTGAATGTCAGAAATGTATATTTGTGAATGTGGAGATGTTATATTGGTTTCACTGGTAAAAATAAATAATTGAAATGGGTATATATTTGTTTTTTGTTGTTGCCTAAGTTGCCTAATAATTATGCACAGTAATAGTCACCTGCACACACAGATATCCCCCTAAAATAGCTAAAACTAAAAACAAACTAAAAACTACTTCCAAAAACATTCAGCTTTGATATTAATGAGTTTTTTGGGTTCATTGAGAACATGGTTGTTGTTCAATAATAACATTATTCCTCAAAAATACAACTTGCCTAATAATTCTGCACTCCCTGTACTTTAGTGCGAACAACTCATATGAATTTCAAAGCAGTTCTACAGTCCAACACTGGTCGCTCAATCTGCCATTGGAGAGCCGTGAGCTTTCTATGATGTTATCCAAACTTACGTTCCGTGATGTTGTCGTCCTTTTTGCTCTAAGAGCAGGTTCTGAGAACTCACGACCACAGTACACTCCCCCAAGATGTGATCGAATTTGCGCTCACAGTTGTTGTTCGAGCTAGCCCCAGAGGTAATCCAGTTTTTCACTCAGAGGTCTTGTTCTGAGTATTCACGGCAGCCGTGCGTTCTCCAAGATCTTCTCCGTGCTGCACTCAATGAGCCCATTTTGAGAAACTCACGCCTCGTCCCATCATTTCAATCCCAGCGGGCAGCCTTGTGGGGGTTTGAACAGCCGGTTCCGCTTCCTTAATTCTTCGATAAGTCAGGGCCAAGCCAGCTCCGATCAGCCAGAACCCTGTTATCATGGTTCCGAATAGGTAGATATCTTCAGCACTCAGGCTCACTCAAGCCCAGACTTCTCATTGAGAAAGGGGTGTCAATTGCATTTAGGGACCAGTTGATCCATTCCATAATTCTCTTTTAGGTTTTAGAGTACAGACTGTGAGAGAGTGTTCCAGGGAAAGTAATACAAAAAACACGAGACTAGACAAGGACATAAGAGGCTAAGCAGGGAAGCTAAGGGAGAGGAGGAGGAGGAGAAAAGTGCGACCGCCTTCGTCAAGAGCAAGAGCAGATCTCTCACTGTGAACTCATAAAATCACGTTATTCAAAACAAACCCTGCCGCGTACTTCTCTGTTTGAAAGTGTAACTCGTCACACTAACATATTCCACCTTTAATAGAACATCAGCCGCTGTCCTTGACATTCATGCCAACAACACATACACCGACCAACCTACATCTCCCCCTGCCCTCCCCCTTTTTCTCCCGTATTTAATACTTCTTCTTTATTTCTCTTTTGAACTTATAGGTTCGGAGTGCATAGTGGCTCTGCCCGAGCCAAAGAGCCACTGGGATCCCGTCTTTGGTACCTGTGTCTTCGTCTTCTCCTTCCTCATTCCTGTGGCCATCATCAGCATCTGCTACAGCCTGATGGTCAAACGCCTGCGCAGCGTCCGCATCCTGTCTGGCTCCAAGGAAAAGGACCGAAACCTGCGGCGCATCACCAGGATGGTTCTGGTCGTGGTGGCGGCATTTGTGGTGTGTTGGACCCCGATCCAAATCATGGTCCTGGCTCAGTTTCTGGGCTTCAACCTGAGTAGCCTATTCACAGTGGTCCTCATGCACTTCTGCATCGCACTAGGCTACGTCAACAGCAGCTTGAATCCCGTGCTATATGCCTTCCTCGATGAAAACTTCAAGCGCTGCTTCCGAGAGTTCTGCCACCCGTCTCCATTCCGCCTCGACCCCCAGCAGTCTGGCAGAATGAGGAGCATCGCCAGGGAGGTGGCGGCTGCCTACAGCTGCAAAGCCGGAGACGGCGGGGGGCTAGGGGGAGGGATGCCGAATCCAGCATGACTAGGCGTGGAGCTCCCCTTGGTGGGGGTGGACCCCCCACAGAGGGGAGAGACCCATGGAACTGGGAACTCCAACACAGAATTGACTCAGATTACAGCTCTCTAGCGGCACGAGCCCTCCCGCCCCCCAATGAGGAGACTGGCCTGGGGCGGGGGGGAGGGCGACAAGGAGGATGAGTTTGAAAGGAAAAGGATTTAGGGATGGAAAGAGGGGATGTGGGGACAAGTTTAGAGTGAAGAGTAGCAGAGATGTCCGATGCCCAGACTCGTGTTTTGAAACTTTATGCGATAAGACGGACACATAAAATACTAAAATGCCTCTGGAAAAACTCTCATCCAGCTTCAAGAGAGCTGATGAATATTCATTCGAGCTCCAAAACAACAGCCTTGTGAAAAGAAACTGGATCTGTGGCGTCCCTGGAGAGATGACTCTGTGACGAGAAGGCAGGAGGTGAAGTGAATGTATGAAAATCAGGAGGAGTTAAACAGGAGCTGCCGATGCCAAATCAGAAACTCTGATGCTTTTACAATAAATAAATAGAACATCGGAAACTCTGGACCACGAAGACATGCAGAGAAGGAGCAGATCATTCCTAAAGTTTGAAATGCTTTCAGTCTGGAGAACTAGGACATTTTTGCTGTGATGGTTTTGGTAAATGGAGGCCACATAATGTAATATGCTGCTGCCAGCATTTTACTGGGCCAGAAGTGTGACTGGACTGATGTGAAATCTGCAGCTTGTAGAAGTAAAAGAGCAAGACGAGATTCTGTTAAATATGGGGGTCAGGTGAATGTCATTTCTTATTTGAGTGACATTTCTCAGCTGAGACTCAACAAACCTAAGACACCCATGGAAGGACACGTTTCCTTTGACTTTCTACATGGTGCTTGTGTGCGGGGGGGTTGGGGGTTTACACTGCACCGTGTTGCCAGATGCATCTCACAGTTAGATAAGGTGTTGTTTGGGATCTGTGGTGGAGAAACGCGTCGAGGTTTAATGACCTTTTGTGTTCGGAGATGCCATTTGTTCATTTTGTTCAGTGTTTAGGCGCTAAAAATCATTTTGGTTTAGGATTGTTGACTGTGGTTTAGATTAAAATGTGTCCACCAGACTCGTGAGCCTTTGTGATGAAAATCAGGAGTTGGAAACCAAAGGACAACATGTGTGTAACAGACTCACCAGCAGCTTTGACAAAATGACTTTGTTTGGCTCCCGATGGAAAAAAATCACAACTGAGATTCAGCGTTCAGACAACGCTGCCTTTCAGATGGACTTTTACTGGCAGATACAAAGTGAAATACATACCTGTTTGATCTGAGGTTAAAGACTCAAAACTGCAGCTCACACTTGAAGTGGGACATAAACAGCCTTACCTGAGCATCTGTGAATGCTGTTTCAACACTTCAACAGTGTGAGGTCTAAATAATCTCAATCCTAACCCCAACTCCTACCCTTCCCCCGACTCCTGCCCTGGCACCAACTCCTGCCCCCGACTCTGGCCCTGACACCATCTCCTACCCTGCCCCTACTCCTACCCTTACCCCGACTGCTACCCTGCCCCAGACTCCTACCCTGCCCCCTACTCCTGCCCTCCCCCCGACTCCTACCCTTATCTCGACTGCTACTCCTGCCCTGCCCCCGACTGCTATCCTTCCCCCGACTCCTACCCTGACCTCGACTCCTAGCCTGCCCCGACTCCTACCCTTCCCCCGACTGCTACCCTGCCCCCAACTCCTACCCTGACCTCGACTGCTACCCTTCCCCTGACTCCTACCCTGCCCCGACTGCTAATCTGCCCTTGACTCCTACCCTGACTCCTACCCTGCCCCCCGACTCCTACCCTGACGTCGACTGCTACCCTTCCCCTGACTCCTACCGTGCCCCCGACTCCTACCCTGACCCCAACTGCTACCCTGCCCCCAAATCCTACCCTGACTCCTACCCTGCCCCGACTGCTAACCTGCCCCCGACTCCTACCCTGCCCCCGACTGCTACCCTGCCCCCGACTGCTACCCTGACCCCAACTGCTACCCTGCCCTCGACTCCTACCCTGCCCCAGACTCCTGCCCTGCCCCCGACTCCTACCCTGACCTCGACTCCTAGCCTGCCCCGACTCCTACCCTTCCCCCGACTCCTACCCTTCCCCCGACTGCTACCCTGCCCCTGACTCCTACCCTGACCTCGACTGCTACCCTTCCCCTGACTCCTACCCTGACTCCTACCCTTCCCCCCGACTGCTACCCTGCCCCCGACTCCTACCCTGACCTCGACTGCTAACCTGCCCTCGACTCCTACCCTGCCCCCGACTCCATCCATGACCCCAACTCCTACACTTACCCTGTGTTTTAGAAAAAAGAAAAAAACTTGAAAAAAAGTTGAATTATTTTCTTGTCTTCAGCCAAGACTTAGAGGAACATTTTTTTAATGACATGTTTTGCTAATGTAGGGTTAATGAGGGTAATCGGCAACAACGACTTCGATCTCTAAGGGTTAGGCATATGATACCTCACAACACAAGGACAAAAGTTAAAAGGTAAAGGTTCTGTTTCATAAACACTGAAAATGATCCCTGTAAACGTTTGTGTGTGCCCCTGAGTTCTGCAGCTCAGTAAATCTAACCCTGTGCCACTGGTCACAGATTTAATATAAAAGATGGATGATGTGAAGATCAATCTTGACTTTTCATTATCTTTCTTCATTCTGAGACGAAGTCATGAGCGAGGGTTGGATCTGACTCTGAACACCAGGTACACTGGTCACTCAGAGTAGCAGCCCAACCCCGATGTCCCGGTTCTTCGTGACTCTACTGGGGCCGCTATTCCCAAAACGAACATTGTGCTTTATCTAGTCAGACCTGAGTAGCGACTGAGACCATAAACTCATCACTAAAGAGTTCACTGAGCTCAGAGATCAACTGAACAAGATGTTCATTTTCTCATAGACTTTTATAGACCAAACAGTCAACCCCTGCTGGACTTTAAAGGCAATGCAGGTTTGAGGTACTTCAGCGCTGGCTTCATTTTTCAGACTTTGAGCTACAGCCGTCCTTGTACATACGGACCGAGGTGGAAACAGGGAAAACGTAGTTTTACTGAAGCCATAAAATAGCGCCCCCTCACAAAAGCAGTCCTCTTCAAACACCTCACAGGTGCAATCAGAGTGGGCCTGACAGGGGTCAGATGACCCCAGATGTTCAGGAAATGCCACCTCTGGACACTGAACTGCAACTGCTGTCAGGTTTTTGGATATAGAGGCAGGTCGGGTTCGGGAGAGTTGAACTGTGGGTCTTTAAACAATGGGGGTGTTACCAGCCCCACAGGGGCGGAGCATGGGGACAGGGTTGCAGTGCCCCGACCCCAATCCAAGGGACAAAGGGGCTCTCTCTCTCTTTCTTCTTGGTCTCTTAAAGAGGAAACTAGCTGTGAAACAGGAACACATGAGCATTCCTACCATCCTGCACAGTTTCAGACAGCACTGGACTGCACAGAGCATGTTGGTGTGACGTTCGGGTACCACTGACAAAAACAGAACAAACCCTATGAAACGCTCATCGGTTGGTGTTTGTACTCTGATCAGTGTTACTGTGATGCTTTAAATCGAACTTTCATTTCTATTCGCTGTCACTAAATCTGATTAAAGGGTCCTTGGTCTCCTGAAGTTTATCTAACAGAAGTGCGAGGATGAATCAGAGACGTTGAGACTCATCTGTATGAGATGGGTTCTACGTTTAGCTGGATGCTGGTTGTTCTGTAAACTGTGCGGCCTTTGAGAACTTGCGTGTTCTGTTCGCGCCTCAGTATCCTCTTTGCTTTTATATTTGTGTCTCTCTATGAAGTTGGGTTTGCTCGTTTCGTTAAGACTAAAACAGGTCTGTTTAAGTAAAGTAAAGTAAAGTTTATTTATTAAGCGCTTTTCATAGACAGGTTTTTCAGAACGAGCATGACAGTTTGGTTTTGCCTGGTTTCGTTAGGTGCAGCCACTCTTAGCAGCACCTTAATTGCTTCTGTTGGTTTACTTTTGCTTTCGTTATGAGAGAAACATTTCAATTAACTTACATTGCCTTAAATACGAAGTGAAGTCTGTCACTAAACCTCGCTCTCTGGCTGGATTCAATGTGTTTTATGGTGCTTTGCTCTTAGTTATACTAGTTCAGACCTGTACTCTGAAACCGTCTGTGGACAGCACTCGTTCTCGCGGAAGATATGACATCTTCAGAAATGGCCAATCTCTCATCTGAAGGGAGACGAATATCTTTTCTTATTTGTATAACAGGTCGATCCTGAAACCAGTGTAAGAAACTGAAAATATGTGGATCTCAATCCAGTTTAGATTTTTTTCAGTACATTTAAATCACATATTTAGTACTAATACTTAATATTTATGAAAAATTTCCAGTTCTACACAATATGTAGTCTTACATTCATTATTGAGCCCTGTGCATCTGGATTCACTGTCTCAGATCACATGATAAAACCAGACGTGATGGAAAAACAGAGTAATTCCTGCCCCATATCATCCAAATACATAATATGCAATGAAACTTACAATAATGTTTGTGATGCACACACGGTACACCGGTTTACTCACAAATATTCATTTCAAAATCACAACAACAGCAGCAACAATCAGACGACTGCCTCTGAGCAGGCACTTGGTAACCGTGGGAAGGAAAACCTCCCTTTTAACAAGAAGAAACTTCTCGCACATCCGGGCTCAGGGAGCAATGTGTCGAACTGCTTTATGTCAACAAAGCTGTCTGGTTTTAAGCAGCACGATTCAGGTCATCAGTAAACTGGATAAAAGTGTCTTCTGGTATGACAAGAAATGAGGCTTCATGTCTGCCTTCGTGGCCCCGGTGCCGATGCAGAACACTGATCAGCCTTCAGAGAACGGTTGCAGCGGTGCCTTCAGCCACAGGTGGTTGTATACCTGCTACTCTGGACTGATGAAGGTAGTCTGTGACCTCCACCCACAGCTCAAACTGAAGCGAGTTTGTTTGCTGTTTTCCAAACATCTCCATCATGAAGTCAGGTCCACAGCATGAATCAGAATGTGAAGTGTATTTAACATGCTGCATCAGTGTGACTGTAATGCAGTAGCACCTCCAGGACTCCTTCCAGCTGAAGGCTGGTTTGGAGGTCCAAAGCAGGACCCAGAGTCATCGGCGTAAACGTCTGTCTGAGGCGTGGTTGAAAGCATTCTCCGTGGACGTGTGCTGCTCTCAGGTGGTTTCTGAGCACAGGTCACCTTTCGTACAAACCTAGCAGACTGTGTGTAGGAGCATCGAGGGCTCCGTTTCTGGAGCTTTAACGCTGCCGCGAGCTCTTTGTCCGTGACGTTCTCCTCCTGTTCGCCGTTCTTTCGTAGCACGTAGAGAGGAGCGTGTACAGCTTTCTGTTTGAACATGTAAAACACGATCATGTGACCTCTCTGGTTGTTCTTCGTCACCAGCTGTAACAGTTCGTGTTAGTTTACATTTACAGACCACATGAATGTTTGACCTGACAAAGAGAAAACTAACGTGTTGCTGTTGTTCTTCTATATCTTTATGAACAGAGGAAAAAAGTGTTTCATTGGTGTTTCTGTTGTTTCTGTTGTTACTCTTTCTAATGTGTGGGGTGGGCAGAGTCTGTTATATATATATATATATAGATATCTATAAATGTACTCTGTGTTTTACTGTGGACTGCACTTAGCTCAGCACCCGAGTGACTGACCCACACCGCCCCACGCCGCTCACACGACACAGCTGCAGGAAAAACGTCCTGATGATGACGATGCTGTGCTTTAATCGCACATATTTGGTCATATCGTAAATACGTTGGAGCGGTTTGAGTCATGTGACCCAGGCTGCAGCCATATTAGCGTTCTGCACTCACAGACCGAACTTTACGCTCGCTCGCTTGTCGTCAGTGCAGACAGACCTTCTGCTTCAGCTTGAATTTTAAACTGTATATTTTCAGTGCTTATTAAATGAATAAAGATATGATGATTAAGTTGGTCTGAGCTCATCATTCTGTCAGCTCATCGTTCAGGAAGCAGTCACAGTGCAGGTTCAGATTTAAACAGGCAGCTGCTGATCTCGGTTCAGTTTCATTCAATAATGAACGCCTCGTTGGGGCCAGTTCCTTTCATCTCAGTCCACTTCAACATATCCATATATTTATCCAGGATATCTTCTGTTTATCTGGCTTGTCAGACATCATCAGTGAGGCTAACAGGTCACATAAAGGTTGTTATCAACTTGGTTTATCAGTCCAGCTATGGCACACTGACATAACAGAGTTTGCAGCTGCTGACCAATCAGAGACATGGACATATAGTGACAACATTTTCTAAAGGAAGATAAAAGTTGCTCATCCAGGTAAGGAAGTCCTATTCATCTGGACATTGTGTTCTCGGTGGGTTAAACATCTTGTCTCTCAGGTTTCCCCACGTTACAAACACTACATTTACATATCAGAGAGGCTCTGAGTAAATGCAGGTACCCCAGGATATTTGTCAAAGCTGGGAAGACTCGGGGCGATCCAGGATAGAAGAAGGATAACGTTACACCCTCTTACAATGCTGTGATTGCAGCAGTCTCCAGCTCTCTCTGAAGGGTACTCCTGGCTCCCCAGATAAAGACGAACCTTCAGACCCTGTGACTGTCTGCGCGTCTGCTGTTTTCCAGTGATCTAATTGGTCAGTCAGCAGTGATTTCATCCCTGCTGATTTCCTATCAGGAGCATAACCTGCTCCAAAGCAACAGTTACCATGGCAACATAGCCTGCTAAGAAGTGCAACACTTTGATATCAGTGAGAACAGCAAGTTGAAACTGAAGTTAGCTGGATGAGCTCCGAGCCTACGGCGTGCACTCCTTTCTTATTCAGCTCGTCAGTAAATGCTTAGAGCGTGAACTCTCGGCCTTCATCGCTGCACACTGGCAGGTGATGAGGACCTCACTGGAGCAGTAAGAAGCCCTTCCCCCAAACACCTCCATAATCCATCAGTGGGAAATGTTAATAGAAACACATCGGACATGTTTTCAAAGCAGCTCTGCAGACAGAAGCTCTGAAATAAAGTCAATCAGTAACGAGCACGTGGATAATCAGAGGTCTGCCCAGCAAATGGACGTGCAGAGTTTTCCCTTCTTCCTTTATCACCATAAATTATAAACGTGGCTCAAAGAGCAAAGGAAGTTGTGTTTGAATGATTTCTTCGATGTAACAGTTTCTTTGCACTAAAGGCTGCCCAGGAAACGGTCTTCTTGTGCTGTCATCTACTTCACAGCCTGTCTCTGACATCGTTATATGAAACTTGGCCTTCTATCTGAAAAGGAAACTGGGGCTCACTCCAAATAATGCTGCACTCGATTAGCAGTAGCAGAAAAAGCTGTTGGCAGAGAAGATTTGGCAAGTTTGTCATGCACAGCCCATTTTTTCCTTACAAATGTGCCGCCTTTTATGGGGGAATAAACAGCCTTTCCAACATTGTGAGATTTATTGCCAAGAAGCATCGTTACAACAAGGAAATCATCCAAATACAAACTTCCAGAATGTCTGTGCTGGGTTTATATTCAGCCCACTGCACTGTGTTAAATGATTTCACTGGAGCTGAATATACATGAACTACAAAAGACTTCTTCTCTTTCACACATTGTTGTAGTGTGGCAGGCGCAGCGAGCAGCAGCAGGTCACCAAGCACGACGGCCTCCGTGTGCACGAGCGGCAGCCTCTCTCAGAGCGTTCGTCACCTTCGTGTCGGAGCAGTCGCTGATCCGTGCTCGTGTCACACTGCTGGAAACACTCACAGAAAAATAAATCGCATTATTGATCCCACTCTGGTTTCCAAACAGAAAGGAAAGACGTGGAATCGAAGAGATTTCACTCTGCTGATAAATTCACTGATCTCTGATTTCCAGCTCGCCGCTGAGGAGAGATAAACGGCAAAGGAAACGTCAGGCACGTGTTAGAGAATCTGTTTCAGACGTCACTTCACCTGTGCAGAGTGTGACGTCTGTGTGTGTGCATGTGGGCTTGCTTTCATCCTCTTCTTCCTGCCCTCAGACCACTCAGCTCGTCTTTCACCCTCATCCTATCTGCACTCTGACCTGCATCTGCTTTCATCGACCCGCTGCTTAGGTTACGCATAGTGCATATGCCTCTTAGGTGAGAAGAGTTCGTATATCCAGCATGTATGTGCAGGCTGCTCCGCTGTGCTCTGCTCACGTGGAGGAAGGTCAAAGATGCTGCAGCGAAAAACTCTCTGCAGTTAAACAGTGACAATCCCAGCATCCCTCTAACAACCCATGGGCTGATTCCTCTGGTTGAGCTCTTTGGACCTCGGTGCCTCCTTCGGCTCCCAGCATCAGCAGTTAGCAACACAAGCTAACATTAGCTGAGAAAAGCAGCCTAACGTTACCAAGCGAGTGGCTGAGAGCCGATGGACCTGATGGGGGAAGGTCGTGCCGATAAGTGTGAACTAAAGGTTGTTATCAGCTCACACCACCTGTGCCCCTCCCCCCAGGCTTAAGTTCCATCATATTTATTTGCTTCCATGACATGCTGACCTCCGACCTTCAGAGAGGTCAAAGAGGCTGACAGCTTTTGACTCTGTGACTAAGTCAGCTAAGACCTTTGACCTCCTCACCTATTTGCCTGCTGATGGGTGGATATGACCAGAACCACAAAGACGAGTCCAGCCCTGAGAAGGTGGCTTTTTATTAAAATATGTCTCTGCTACTTTTGTTTGTTTTTGTTTGTTTTCTTCCCCCTTTCTCACTCTCTTCTCCCCTCATTCTTTCTCCCAGTCATGTCTGTCCCGTCTGTAACAACTGAAAATAAAATAAAATAAATACATAATTATAATAAAGGCCAATCAAATGGACCAATATGGCAAGGCCATGATGATCCGCTTGGCCTCTTTCTTGGCCTTCAGCATTTCTCACCCAGGAGTCTGTTTCGCTCCGGAGCTGAAGGCTGATGAGCACGTTTGTGCTGACGGGTGTATAAGTGAGTGACTGCCGTGTGCTGAATGACTGTTAAAGGACGATCATCCGTCCTGCACACACTGAAAAGTTGTTCATTCGGTTTTTGAACCCAAGTTTCAGATCTGATCCTTCCTGTGTTCTCCTGGAAAGGTCGTAACATCGTGCATTTGTTAAATTGGAAGATAGCTCATTGATTATCAAAACATTTTGCTGGTTAATTTTCTTTGATCTTAAAATAAATGAATTGATTAATAGACTGTAGTACAGTAGAATAAGAAGAGCATCGTCAGGGTCCACGGAGCAGACTCCAACGACTGACGACAGCTAAAGGTGATTTATTGAACTGAGATCACATCAGGAACCAGAGCAGGGACAGGACAGCAAGCCGGGAGCCACTGCACAAAGATAAACAGGATGTTCTGCACTGAACCATCCAACATGTACTCTTAGTGACACGGGAACAACGTGAGAACAGCCCCACCAAGACCGCAGGTGGAGGAATACTGGAAGAGCATATGGGGAAAGACGCAACAGAGGACAACAATGCTCAGGGGCTAGTGGAGCTAAGACCAGACAAACAGGATCTGATCAGCATCACTGAGGCAAACATTAAAGTGTCTCCAGCATGAAGAGTTGGACAGCACCAGCCCTGACGTGGTTCGTGTCTACGGGCTGAAGAAGCTGCAGTTTTGTGTGGCCGCTCTGCTCGAGTTTGAACCTTTAAAATAAAATTAGTCCCATGAATCAGTTTACAAACCAGAAATAAGCCTTGGACGGATCAGTGACTGAGATGGGCCTTTGTGAGCCAGCAGCACTGTGTACTCGCCACTGATTTATGACACGGACGTCCACTCGGTAACAGCCTCATTCAATCACTGCAGCGGGGGAGCGACTCTGGGGCAGGAAATCTTTTCTTATCCCCGCCGTGACAGCACGATGGAGGATCGTGTGAAACGCTGCCAGCCATGACTTTATGACGAGACAGTGACGAACCTTTCAGCGTCCTCGGTGTGCGTCGAACGTCGCAGCACTGCTGCTGCAGACACTGTGGAAAGGTTCAATCTGTGTCTTTCATATAATCACAGGCTGAACGCAGGAGACGCTCAAAGAATCCTGAGCACAAATCTGTGGGAGGACGCCGCCATGCGCCCCGCCCACCACCCTCATACATCCAATCAGGAAACACATCCTTTTAGACGATGACATATGCTGCAACGACAAAGGCAGATGAGGAAGGTGAACACATTGTCATGATTCCCAGTGTCTAAGCACACATTTCTGTTTTCCTTTCCTGTGAAGGATTGTCTCGCCTGTCTTCACCTTCCTGGTTTCCTTGTGTTTTAAACTCTTCTTTAAAAATCTTGTTGTGTCTTGGAAGTCTTTGAACCCTGGGTCCTGCCGGTCTGTCGTGTGTGCGTGTTTGCCAGCACAGATCAAAAACCATCCATAATGGAAACCGCAGCCTGACACCACCAGATAATAAGTGCACAACAATTACACCAACATCATTTCCAGGCAGGTGGAGGGTCAGCGTGAGGAGGAACGGGCTTGAGCATTACCTTCATCAGCATTCAGAGAGAAACCAGCAGCAGATACGTGCAGAGCTTCATGTCTGTTTCTCACAATGAATCCATCCCAGTGTGGGTGGAGCTGCCGAGTGAGCACTGTTTCCTCTGTTTGATCGCTACCCGGGGAATCTTAATGAGGGTCTTCATTGGTGTGCAGTCAGAACAACAAGATGAAAAGAGACAAACAAAGAGCTGCCGCCGAGGAAAAAGCCTGCTGACCTTTACCCAAATGACATTTCTGCTACCTGCTGATTGTGTTTCTGTGTGTGGGCTTTCAATAATGGACCCAATCATCTGCTGGCCTTCAGTCTGTTCATTCCTCTGCAGCACACGTCTGCAAATATTTACTGTAAACCAACAGGACCTGAGACCGAGGCATCCGCAGGGACATCAGGGTGTCTCACTGACTTATTATGACACTCAAACGATGCATCTTCCGTAAGCACTGCCACCCAGTGCAAAGCTCATGAAAGAATGACTTTCCGATGTCTGAGGATTATGTCTCCAGTGGGCCGTTTTGTCCCCACTGGGAGAAGTGACCTAGTATTTGCACAGCAGCCGTAATGGTCCTGATGTTCAGGAGAATTCGGGAGTCTCTGATTCGGGAGTCTGATGGCCTGTGAAGCTGTTTGAGGCTCATTTTTGTCTGTGATTCAGACAGTTTTCGCCTGAGGACAGGGGTGTGAACAGGTGGTGCTGTGGGTGTGTGCCACGGGCCCTCATGATGACCCCGGTGGATTCTGAACATTGCAGCTTCCACACAAGGCTCCGTAAAAATGATTGAGGTCTTTGGTGATGTGCCAGATGTGCTCAGGAATCGTAGGAGGAGCAGCCTCTGCTGTGAGTGTTGTTAGACCAGCTGAGGTTTCCTCCTCTCCACCCCTGTCTCTCTGTTAGCTCCATATACATGTGCACACTCTCAGCTGTCATTCGAGGGTATCTACATTCAAACTGGATGAAAAATAATAAATACTCTTGCACAAACTATGAATACTAGTCTTAAATTCTCGAAATATTCAATACTTTTTGTCTTTTTTCTCTTTATCATTATTATTGCTGCAATTTTCTGTTATTGTCTTCCTAATTTAACTGCACACTTCTATTCAATTCAATTCAATTTTATTTATATAGCGCCAAATCACAACATAAGTCGCCTCAAGGCGCTTCATAGATACAGAGAAAAACCCAACAATCATATGACCCCCTATGAGCAAGCACTTTGGCAAAAGTGGGAAGGAAAAACTCCCTTTTAACAGGAAGAAACCTCCGGCAGAACCAGGCTCAGGGAGGGGCGGGGCCATCTGCTTGGGGGTGGGGTGAGAGAAGGAAGACCGGATAAAAGACATGCTGTGGAAGAGAGACAGAGGTTAATAACAGATATGATTCAATGCAGAGAGGTCTGTTAACACATAGTGAGTGAGAAAGGTGACTGGAAAGGAAAAACTCAATGCATCATGGGAATCCCCCGGCAGCCTACGTCTATTGCAGCATAACTAAGGGAGGATTCAGGGTCACCTGGTCCAGCCCTAACTATATGCTTTAGCAAAAAGGAAAGTTTTAAGCCTAATCTTGAAAGTAGAGATAGTGTCTGTCTCCTGAATCCAAACTGGAAGCTGGTTCCACAGAAGAGGGGCCTGAAAACTGAAGGCTCTGCCTCCCATTCTACTTTTAAATACTCTAGGAACAACAAGTAGGCCTGCAGAGCGAGAGCGAAGTGCTCTAATAGGGTGATATGGTACTACAAGGTCATTAAGATAAGATGGGGCCTGATTATTTAAGACCTTGTATGTGAGGAGCAGGATTTTACATTCAATTCTGGATTTAACAGGAAGCCAAAACAGGAGAAATATGCTCTCTCTTTCTAGTCCCTGTCAGGACTCTTGCTGCAGCATTTTGGATTAGCTGAAGGCTTTTCAGGGAGTTTTTTGGAGATCCTGATAACAATGAATTACAGTCGTCCAGCCTGGAAGTAATAAATGCATGAACTAGTTTTTCAGCGTCACTCTGAGACAGGATATTTCTAATTTTAGAGATGTTGCGCAAATGGAAGAACGCAGTCTTACATATTTGTTTAATATGTGCGTTGAAGGACATGTCCTGGTCAAAAATGACTCCAAGGTTCCTCACAGTGTTACTGGAGGCCAAGGTAATGCCATCCAGAGTAAGAATCTGGTTAGATACCATATTTCTAAGATTTTCAGGGTCGAGTACAATAACCTCAGTTTTATCTGAATGAAGAAGCAGAAAGTTAGCGGCCATCCAGGTCTTTATGTCTTTAAGACATTCCTGCAGTTTAACTCATTGGTGTGTGTTATCTGGCTTCATGGACAGATAGAGCTGGGTGTCATCTGCATAGCAGTGTAAATGTATGCTATGTCTTCTAATGATGCTGCCTAAGGGAAGCATGTATAATGTAAACAGAATTGGTCCTAGCACTGAACCCTGTGGAACTCCATAACTAACCTCAGTGTGTGAAGAGGACTCTCCATTTACATGCACAAACTGGAGTCTATTAGATAGATATGATACAAACCACTGCAGCGCAGTACCTGTAATACCTACAGCATGTTCTAATCGCTCTAATAGGATATTATGGTCGACAGTATCGAACGCTGCACTGAGGTCTAGCAGGACAAGCACAGAGATGAGTCCACTGTCAGAGGCCATAAGAAGATCATTTGTAACCTTCACTAAAGCTGTTTCTGTGCTGTGATGAGCTCTGAAACCTGACTGAAACTCTTCAAATAAACCTCTGCAGATGATCTGTTAGCTGTTTGACAACTACTCTTTCAAGGATGTTTGATATAAAGGAAGGTTGGAGATTGGCCTATAATTAGCTAAGACTGCTGGGTCTAGAGATGCTTTTTGAGTAAAGGTTTAACTACAGCCAGCTTGAAGGCCTGTGGTACATAGCCGATTATTAGAGATAGGTTGATCATATATAAGATCGAAGCATTAATTAATGGCAGGACTTCTTTGAGCAGTTTTGTAGGAATGGGGTCTAAAAGACACGTTGATGGTTTGGAGGAAGTAATTATTGAAGTTAACTCAGAAAGATCAATTGGAGAAAAAGAGTCTAACTTAACATCAATGGTACTAAGAGTAGCTGTAGATAATATTACATCTGTGGGATGATTACTGGTAATTTTTTCTCTAATGATAAAAATTTTATTTGTGAAGAAGTTCATGAAGTCATTACTAGTTAACGTTAAAGGGATGGTTGGCTCAACAGAGCTCTGACTTTTTGTCAGCCTGGCTACAGAGCTGAAGAGAAACCTGGGGTTGTTCTTATTTTCTTCAATCAGTGATGAATAGTAAGATGTTCTGGCTTTGTGGAGGGCTTTCTTATAAAGCAGCAAACTATTTCTCCAGGCTAAATGATGATCCTCTAAATTTGTGACACGCCATTTCCTCTCCAGATTACGAGTCATCTGCTTTAGGCTACGTGTTTGAGAATTATACCACGGAGTCAGGTACTTCTGATTAGAGACCTTAGTTTTCACAGGAGCTACAGTATCCAGAGTCGTACGTAGTGAGGAGGTGAAATTATTAACAAGATAATCGACCTTTGTTGGAGTAGCGTTCAGATAGCTGCTGCTCTATGTTGGTACAGGGCATTGAAGATGATAACAGTGGGTGGATTACATTCTTAAACATAGTTACAGCGCTTTCAGAAAGACATCTACTGTGATAAAGTCTACTCTCCACTGCTGTGTAATCAATTATTGTAAATGTAAATGTTATCAGGAAATGATCAGACAGCAGAGGGTTTTCAGGAAACACTGTTAAATGTTCAGTTTCTATGCCATATGTTAAAACAAGATCTAGAGTGTGATTAAAGTGGTGGGTGGGTTCTTTTACATTTTGAGAGAAACCAATTGAGTCTAATAACAGATTAAATGCCATGTTGAGGCTGTCATTTTTAGCATCTACATGGATGTTAAAATCACCAAAATTCTATATGCTCATGTAAAGCTGAGGAGCACTAATGAATTTCATTATGGGTAAACGTGGCTACACTGTTTATCTGTACATGACAATACAACTTGAAACTTGAAGGATTTAAGAGTTTCTGCTCTTTAACATGTGCCGCCCTCTATTTAACGGGACCAAAAGTAATTGGACAATCGACTGAAAGGCTGTTTGATGGTGTGGGCAATTCCTTCGTCATGTCATCATCAGTGAAGAAGATTAAAGATTTGATTTGATGTTTGGTTCTTGCATTTGGAAGATTTTGCTGTGAACAGACATCATGCAGTCAATGCAGCTCTGAAACAAACAAAGACAAACCGTCTGAGAAATTGCTGCAATATTAGGAGTGACAAAATCATCCTGAGAAAGAAAGCGAGCACTGGTGAACTCAGCAAGGCAAAAAGACCTGGACGTCCATGGAAGACAACGGTGGTGGATGCTCGCAGAATCACGGTGCAGAGAAACCTCTTCACAACGTCAGCCAAGGGAACAACACTCTCCAGGAGGAAGGCGTGTCGATACCCAAGTGCAGCATAAAGAGCAGACTGTATGACAGAAAGCACAGAGGGTTCACTGCAGGGTGCAACCATTCATAAGCCCCGAGAATAGAAAGGCTCGATCGGCTACAAACGTCTAAAAACGCCGGCACAGCTCTGGGAAAACATTCTTTGGACAGATGAGGCCAAGATCAAGAGAAAAGTATGGAGAAGGCGTGGAACAGCTCGTGATCCAAAGCATACAGCATCATCTGTAACACACGGTGGAGGTAGTGTGATGGTTTGGACGTGCATGGCTGCCAGTGGCACTGGGATACGAGTAGGGATGGGTATCGAAACCCGGTTCTTGTTGAGAACCGGTTCCCACTGTTTCAATTCCTTGGAATAGTTTGCCATTTTTGCAAACGATTCCCTTATCGATTCCAGTCGCCCCGAATGACGTCACCACGTTGTGGAGCGTCATTTACCTGGCAGGAAACACGGCGGCTCAAACGCTCAAAAGTTTGGTTATACTTTACGAGAACGGATGACAACAGGGCAACTTGCAATACTTGCAAAGTAAATATTTCATTTAAGGGAGGAAACACTATGAATATGCAAAAGCATTTGCTCACAAAACACGCGATGACCTTAAATGAATGTCGTGTTTTTAATTCTGGACTCGTGAATCTCAACCCAGCAGCAGCGGTAACGTTTGCACGTCCTCTCCCGTTAATGCGTCAGGTAAATAATCAACTAACAGTGCATATTATGTTAGCGCGATCTGCCTTATTACAAACCTGCCATTACTGTGCATTTAGTGACCATGATGAGAGACAGAGTCTGGCTCAGATGCTGGCAGTTCTCGCTGCAGTCTGCCGGTAGCGTCTCCTTTCAGGCCAGGATAGACGAACGTCACCGAGCAGTGACTCAGTTTGTGGTCAAAGGCTTGCACCCGTTTGCCACAGCAGATGATTTTCAGTAAGTGAATGTGTTTAATTGTAGGCAGGACATTACTGGATATTCTTGTGTAATTGCTACAGAATAATTTATGTTATACTTTGTTATTGCTACAGAAGAATATTTATTTTATTATTTTACATTTACAGTTTTTTTCCTGGGGACCCTGTGACACCCCCATTGAAGAGCCGCAGGCTGGATCTCTTAAGATCTCACTGTTGGGTTTGTAAGGCCATGTTACTCCTAAATTTCTATCTTGTTCAAAGAGAAGATATAAAACAAAGTTCTAAGCTAGTCGACCTTAGTGTTCTCCTTTTTAAAAAGAATCGATAAAGAATCGAATCGTTAAACAGAATCGAAAATGGAATCGGAATCGTGAAAATCTTATCAATACCCATCCCTAGACATGAGTGTTTATGATGATGTGACCGAAGCAGCAGAACGAACTCTGAGGTGTTAAGATAAGATAAGATGAGATATACCTTTATTAGTCCCACAATTTGGAAATTTCATAAGGCTGCCGACCTATTGCACGCAATGGCGGCGCCATCTTACCCTCCGACCACACATACATTACACAAACATCACATGGGGAAGACAGGTCAGAGAGGTATAACAATGGAAAATGCACCACATGAGGAAAGATAAGGAGAAAAAAATAACTCCCCCCAGACTGAGCTCCAACAGGGAGATCAGTTTGAGAACAGAAAAAACACCTCTGCACATGAAAACACTCTTAATCTCTCAGCATTGGAGGGGAATAAGCGTCGAAGGCGTTTGGAGGGGGGATGAGTGTACATCTGCATGTGTATATATGTCTGTGTGTGTGTGTCAGTGTGTTTCATAATACAGATGACCCGAAACACACAGCCAGGAGTTTATTCAAGCAAAGGAGTGGGAGATTCTTCAAGGGCCAAGTCAGTCAGCTGATCTTAGCCCAACTGAGCGTTTCACTGCTTGGAGTCAGACAGAAAGGCCCACAAACAAACAGGTTTGCTTAGGTTTACCTTTTAAAGACCTCTGCAACCTGCTGGACTCGATGCGTAGCATGGACCATACCGCAGTGCTGATCCAGGTGTTCCTGGTCCATGTCTGTTAGTTATCTAACTGATATGTGATAAATGAGAAACATCAGAGCAGCTCCCAATACTAAACATGAAGTATTAAACAGATAAAGCAACACAACCAAAAACAGCGCTACACAATACAAGAAAACTCTGTGTAAAGAAAACAGCAGCAGATTGATAATCTTTAAGCCAACAGAGGGAAAAATAGCTCTCACACACAAATATGGATCTGCACTGAAGAAACTTAGAGCTCAGAGTCGCAAACAGCAGGAGGAGCAGCTGGGAGGCCCGTGCATACTGCGAGAATAAACAGCATGACTGCACTCAGACCAGAGAAGAGGTGTAATGTGCCGGCCTGCACTCACACTGCAAGGTCCTCAGGTCTTCCTTATGTGCAACAGAAACAGTGGATGACAGGCAGAACGACGCTTCACACATGAAGAGTTTGTAAAGCTCCTGACAGCCAATCAGATTTAACCCAGAGAAAGCTCCGAGCCTGCTCTGTGGCTGCGCTGAGAATCAGCTTTATGACGAGCTCTGCACGCAGACCACACTGACCACACTGACCAAAGCAGCAGGACACAGCCATTTGTAGGGATATGGATAAGTGGTTAGGACTATATATAGTCCGCTTACTTGCACACATCATGTATGAGGGATATTTAAATCCAGGCGTCCGCAGTGCTCTGGAGCACGTACAGGAGGGCAGGAGTTGCATCCAGGCTGCAGCGGTGCTGGCTGCACCAGACCTCACCGTGCGCTGCAGTCTGTTCTTGTCCTGTTTGGTGCCGATCCAAGCCGTGCAGGGATGAAGAAGAGCCCAGAGTACTGCAGAGCATAAATGGACCAACAGCTGCTGAGGCAGGCTGAACTCTCTCTCAGTAGGGCGTTTAATGTTTGCCGTGGTGCACCAAGGCTGAGCTTTATTACAAAGAATGAAAAATGTGCAGCTTTTCTGCAGGACAGGGTGAGGTGTTCTTTAAGGCGGACGAAGAGTTGCAGGTCGAACACAGACAGCAACGCTGCTGGCCGACAAAGAGCTCACACGTTTCTCTCTGTGACAAACACGCTGAGAGAAGCTGCAACGTGTTTTCTTCAGCTCCCTTTCAGCACATTTCAGCTCTGTGCGAGCACATTTGCTGGATGACCTTTGTGGCAGTCTTCTTTGGAGTGCAGCGTGTTTTTGTTTGGGCAGCATCTCCTCGGACAAACTCACCAGAATTCACCTCAAGCTAAATGTGACTGAACCTGAAATGAAAAAAATGAAATGGCTCTAATGCTCCTTTTTGTCTCGCTGCTTTACCGCTTCAGAATTTCATTTTCTCCTGTTAGAACCTGAAATCTCTGCTGCGGTCACAGAGCCTCTCGAGCATCAGTCGCTCAGACTGGCTGCTCTTTTCAGAGAAATACGGCCGTAAACACAGCAGCTGTGTTCAGGCTGCAGGGTGAGCTGACCACAAGACAGATGGAGTCAAATGTGACAGGCGGCTCTGGTTTAAGAAGCATTAGTCTGCTAGCTTCATGTTTGTGGAGAAAATCTTTTAGTAAAATGGGTCAATCTGTCATAAATGTCTGGACCCCAGCACAGACTCACGGGGGCCTAACACAGCCTTACTGCTGAACACAGGAAATACAAACTAAACTGGGAAATTACTAAACACACAGCCATGAGGGAGATGCTGACTCACAGACACAGAAGCACAACACGGGAAGCAAAACTTCTCCCACAATTCCACCCAGTGCTTCCTGCAGAAGTTCTCTGATGACTCTGCAATAGTCGGCCTCATCACTGATGGGGACGACAAGGAGTACAGAGGTCTGACCCAAGACTTTGTGGACTGGTGCCAGCTGAACTACCTCCAGATCAACGCCAGTAAAACCAAGGAACTGGTGGTAGACTTCCGCAGGCACAAGCATTCTCCACTGCAACCACTGAACATCCAAGGTATGGACATTGAGGCTGTGGACAGCTACAGGTACCTTGGTGTTCATCTGAACAATAGACTGGACTGGACTCATAACTCAGACGCCCTCTACAGGAAAGGGCAGAGCAGGCTGTACCTGCTGCGGAGACTCAGGTCGTTTGGAGTGGAGAGCCCACTCCTGAAGACCTTCTATGACTCTGTGGTGGCTTCTGCTATCTTTTATGGCGTGGTCTGCTGGGGCGGCAGCATCTCTGCTGGGGACAGGAAGAGACTGAACAGGGTGATCCGAAGGGCCAGCTCTGTTCTAGGATGCCCTCTGGACCCAGTGGAGGTGGTGAGTGACAGGAGAACGGCGGCTAAGCTGTCATCCCTGATGGACAACATCTCCCACCCCATGCAGCAGACTGTGACAGCACTGAGCAGCTCCTTCAGTGGGAGACTGCGGCACCCACGGTGTGGGACGGAGAGATTTCGCAGGTCTTTCCTCCCCACTGCTGTCAGACTCCACAACAAAGACTTTAACTGATCAAGCACACACATCCATACATGTGCAATAATACTAAGTGCAATAATCTTTTCTGTCATCGTTGTATTTTTACTCAGTTGTATATAGTATTTGTATTTGTATTCTATTTTTATCTTATTGTATATTTATTTTATTTTATTCTACTGTATATAGTATTTTATTTTATTCTATTCTGTACAGTTGTGTACTGTATTTATTCTTATTGTATTCTAATGTTTGCCTCATAACTTTTGCACTGTCCACTTCCTGCTGTGACAAAACAAATTTCCCACGTGTGGGACTAATAAAGGTTATCTTATCTTATCTTATCTTAAAACCACTGACACAAATTAACATGACGCCACAGGGAAGCAAAACTAGACACACCGAACATGGAAACACAAGACTTTCACAATAAAACAGGAAACGGTTGAACATGACAAGAGTGGAGGAAAGGCAGACGAGAGAGAGAGAGAGAGAGAGGAGACGTGACAGACTAGAAACAGGACACAAGAAGTCACAATACATAAACACAGACAGAGACACACACAGAGACACACACAGAGACACACAGAGACACAGAGACACACAGAGACACACACAGAGACACGGAGACACACACAGACACAGAGACACATAGAGACACACAGAGACACACAGAGACACACACAGAGACACAGAGACACACACAGAGACACACACAGAGACACAGAGACACACACAGAGACACACACAGAGACACACAGAGACACACACAGAGACACAGAGACACACAGAGACACGGAGACACACACAGACACAGAGACACATAGAGACACACAGAGACACACAGAGACACACACAGAGACACAGAGACACACACAGAGACAGAGACACACACAGAGACACACACAGAGACACACAGAGACACACACACAGACACAGAGACACACAGAGACACACACAGAGACACAGAGACACACAGAGACACGGAGACACACACAGACACACAGAGACACATAGAGACACACAGAGACACACAGAGACACACACAGAGACACAGAGACACACACAGAGACAGAGACACACACAGAGACACAGAGACACACACAGAGACACACACAGAGACACAGAGAGACACACACAGAGACACAGAGACACAGAGAGACACACACAGAGACACACAGAGACACACACAGAGACACAGAGACACACACAGAGACACAGAGACACACACAGAGACACACAGAGACACACACAGAGACACACACAGACACACACAGAGACACAGAGACACACAGAGACACACACAGAGACACAGAGACACACACAGAGACACACACAGAGACACACAGTGACACACACAGAGAGACACATAGAGACACAGAGACACACACAGAGACACACAGAGACACATAGAGACACACAGAGACACACATAGAGACACACAGAGACACACACATAGAGACACACAGAGACACACACACAGAGACGCACACAGAGAGACACATAGAGACACAGAGACACACAGAGACACACACAGAGACACAGACACACACAGAGACACAGAGACACACACAGAGACACAGACACACACAGAGACCCACACAGAGACACACAGAGACACATAGATACACACAGAGACACACACAGAGACACACACAGAGACACACAGACACACAGACACACACACAGAGACACAGACACACACAGAGACACACACAGAGACACATAGAGACACACACACAGAGACACACAGAGACACATAGAGACACATAGATACACACAGAGACACACACAGAGACACACAGAGACACACACAGAGACACACACAGAGACACACACAGAGACACACAGAGGCACATAGAGACACATAGATACACACAGAGACACACACAGAGACACACAGAGACACAGAGACACACAGAGACACACACAGAGACATACAAAGACAAACAGAGACACACACAGAGAGACACACAGAGACACATAGAGACACAGAGACACACAGAGACACATAGAGACACACACAGAGACACATACAGAGACATACAAAGACACACAGAGACACAGAGACACACCGAGACACACACAGAGACACAGAGACACACAGAGACACACACAGAGACACACACAGAGACACAGAGACACACACAGAGACACACACAGAGACACAGAGACAGACACAGAGAGATACATAGAGACACATAGAGACACAGAGACACACAGAGACACACACAGAGACACACACAGAGACACACACAGAGACACATAGAGACACACAGAGACACACACAGAGACACATAGAGACACACAGAGACACACACAGAGACACACAGAGACACACACAGAGACACACAGAGACACACACAGAGACACATGTGTGTGTGTGAGTGTGTGTCTGTGTGTGTGTGTGTGTGTGTCTATTTGTGAGACTGTGTGCGTGTGAGACTGTGTGCGTGTGTGTGAGTACGTGTGTGTGAGTGCGTGTGTGTGTCTGTTTGTCTCTGTGTGTGTGTGTGTGTGTGTGTGTGTGTGTGTGTGTGTGTGTGTGTGTGTGTGTGTGTGTGTGTGTGTGTGTGAGAGAGAGAGAGAGAGAGAGAGAGAGAGTCTGGATGGGTATTAACATCTTCATGGGGACCAAAAATTGGTAATTTACTACACTTGTGGGGACAAACAGCCCTCGTGGGTCCCCATGAGTTTGAAAGCGTTTTTGAGACTCAAAATGTGGTTTTAGTGTCAGGGTTGCAGTTAGTTCATGGTCAGGGTTCGGGTCAGGGTTAGGGTTCATTTTTGATGGTTAGGGTAAGCAGCTAGGGAAAGCATTATTCCAATGAGATGTCCCCAGATATAAATACACACATGTTTGCGTGTGTGTGACAGTGCAGAGTTCGGTGGTCCTACATGGAAATACAAAATCAGAGTCTGTTCATTTCTTAGCTGTAAGTTAATATTTGGTACGAGCAGTTTCATCCTTCAGCTCTCGGTCAGCTCTGTGAGGATCTTCAGGAACAGTTTTCCAGGCTCCGTGAAGGACATTCAAAGGACTTCTTTGGATGTTTTGTTCCCTGTCAGGATGATCCCACGCTGCTTCAGTCATGCTGAGGTCTGGCTCTGTTCCCCCGTGTGTTTCTATCCAGCTGTGCCTTCACTGTGTTTGGATCATTGTCATGCTGAAACATGAAGCTGATGTTTCCAGATGTTGCTGCACGGTGGATCGGACTCATCAGTTGATCAAAGCTCTCCAACAGCAGTGACTGACCTGTAGCGTCCTCACAGATGGCTGCAGACTGCTGGACCTCCTCCTGACCTCCTCCCACACACTGACCATGTTCTGGCTGTGCTGTGCCTCTTTCTACAGGACGTGACTTTCCGAAACTGAGCTCTACTCAGGTTTTAGCCCTCACACTTCTTATTTGGTCCAGTTTGTCAGACATGCAGAGCTTTCAGCTAACAGCTCTTTAAGGCACTGCTTGTTGGTACAAAAATACTATTTTATGCCAAACTGTGTGTGTTTGTGGTAACAAAGAGCCTAAAGACACCATGTAAAACTCGTTCAATGCTAAGGTTTCTGTTATGTGTAGACACAACACTGGTTCATCTCCGAGCTCAGTGCTTCATAGGTCAGAGTTCAGGGGTTAAAAACACTCCTGTGAAAATGCTCAGGTACAGGGACTGAACATGAGTCAAAAGCAGCCGATGTCCAAAGAAGAACTTTAAAAACTGTTGCTCAAGAGCACAGACGAAGTGTGATCGTGTGTACAGCGTCTCTTTATGTCTGTCTCCACGTTGGGTGAGTGTGGAGTAAGTGTATATGAGAGCATGAGGGTGGGAATGGATGTTTGTGTCTGTGTGTGCCTGTATGTCTGTGTCTATATGTCAGGTTGGGTGTCAGGCGCCACCTCTCTGGGGACATCTCAGGCCCTCCAAGGTTTGGAGGCCTATCTCCCCCTACCACCACTTCCCCTGCCAGTGGCGGACTCCCTCAGACATCGGTGCGTTGGTGGTTCTTTGTGTCCGGGGGTGGGCGTCCAGGTACACACCGGCTCACTCCTTGGCGGCCGCTTATCGGGGCCTGGAGCCTGGGGCTCGCTCGGGCCACTTCGGAGGTGGGGTGCCCCCGGCCTCTCGGCCTGGGGCTCGGTCACTCAGGCACGGCTGGCTGCCGGCGGAGCTCACGGGCGCGTCACTGCAACTCCCCCTGGCTTCTGCTCCGCGGCTGCTGAGTGAGCCCTCATCTGGGACTCTCCTCAGCTCTTTCTGGGACAGTGGCGCGGCTGCCCCTCTGTTGGTCTTCCTTGGTCTCTTGTGTTCTGGGGGCCTCTGGATGTCTGGAGTTTTGATCTCCTCCATACCTGCTTCATGCCCTGGAGGACGGGGCTGTGGCCCCCCCACACCCTCTAGCAGATCATTACATGAAGGAACCTTTTAAAAAACAAAAAACAAGCGCGTCCATGCTCACAGGTGTACACACGGGTGATCACACCCACAAACTACACCCTTTTTGGCTCCTACCTCAAAGCACACTGTGTTCTGTTGATCTTATGTGCTGCACAATAATGTTTAATATTTAGTATTTACTGTCATATTCCCATATATCATTGTGATGTTGTTTATTCTATTACTCTTGTTCTCTTCTGCTTGTTTTATTTTTTCTTTCTCAGCAGGTGATCCAGGTGATCGATATATGCATTTTTTTTCTTTTTTTTTTTCTGCCCGTTCTGTTGGTTTTTGTCTTTTGCCCTTCTCCCCCGTCCCTCTTCTCAGCTGTTTCTCTTTCCCTCTTTCTTTCTCCCCTTCTTTCCCCCAGTCAAGTCTGTCCCGTATTCAGTAAGTGAAAATAAAATAAACAATAAAAGGTGAATCAAATGGACCATTACGGCAAGGCTGGGATGGTCAATTTGGTAAAGTAAATCCGTTGGGCATCTTTCTTTGCCTTTAGACAACAATTCTGATGCAAAAGAGCCAAACGGGACAGGCAAAAAAAAAAGAAAAAAGAAAAAAAGAGCACAGACGAAGTTTGGCTCCTTGGAAGCAAAATGTAAAGAAGTGAAAAGCCTTTTGCACAGTGCTGTATAAACATTATCGACCTTTGTGAATGTGGCACTATGTTAAAGACAGAGACATGAAAATAGTAGCCCCCCATTTTATTTGATGCTCAGAGACATTTTCTTTTAGTAAGGCCACTGTAATGTCAGTTTTACTGTTGTATAAGTTCCACCAGCAGAGGGCACTCAGTCCTGTGCATCGGTAGCTGACGCTAGAAGTAGTGTCAGCGGTGAAGAGGCAGCCTACGGCCCGCGTGCCGAAAGAACTGATTAATCAGACATTTTTCTGTCTTTACAGGTAAGCTGGGTGGTTGGTAATATAAAACAGAGGTTCTAAAAGTGACAGACAGCAGTGGCGATTAATGATAAATGTTTTGTTTGTGGCGAATGTTAAGCTAAAGAGCTAATTTCCAAGTTGGTCCAGTTGTTAGCCTGTGCCGATCGAGGTGTTAGACGGTACCTAAAGTTTGTGAGTTCATTGCAGGTATATTGTTGGGTTAAAGCCACACTTAATATGTTTTGCACAATAAGAGAAATGTAAGTTGCTTTATGTTTAGTTCATGACGAGTGAATGCTATAGAAATATGTTAAGAAAAGTGTTTATTTGAAAGGGATAGAGTTAAATAAATAGTGTTAATAAGACAGGTTCATAAATAGATTAAAACAGTAGTAAAAACAAGATAAAACTGTAATCAGAGTTCACTATGTTATTCATGCGTATAGTAAAATGTATTTTTGTGATTTAAGCAGTTTATAAGAGTGGTGCATGTGAATATGAAGCTGTATAAGTTACTTGTATAAAGTGATGTCAGCTACACTAGAAGAAGTAGTGTCAGTGGTGAAGAGGCAGCGTACGGCCTGCGCGCCGAAAGAACCGATTAATCACACTTTTCTGTCTTTACAGGTTTCTGTAAAAATAAATATGTTGCACGGGAGATGAGTTGGCCCATCATTTCAGCGGTGTAACATGAACATTCTCACGCTAACAATCAGGAAAGACGACCACAGTCAGTAAACTATTTGACTGGATTTCCTTTGCATTTCACAATAAATGATAAAAACATGGCTTGAGTCAAGTACGTACAATAAAGTACCCATCCATCTGTCCAGAAACGGCCCTAACCAATCTGGCGCCCTAGGCAAGATTTTAGGTGGCGCCCCCCTACATCAGCAGTGTAGTGTAATGTTGTAACAAATAATATTTCTATTAAATAAGCTTTACTTTGCATTTTAATTAACGTGGGATTATTTTTTGTATTTAGAAATAATAGTACCAACTTTTTTTTTTTTTTCAACATTTGTGGCACTGGCGTGGCGCCCCCTGATGGACGGCGCCCTTAGCATTTGCCTATACGGCCTATGCCACGGGCCGGCCCTGCATCTGTCCATCCATCCATCAGGCTGTCCGTTTGCCTGTCCTTCCATCCTTCTGAAGCTGTGTGAGCTCCTGTGAATAAAATATGGGGACAAAGTCACATGATGGTTCTTAAAGGTTAAAGTTCATTGAGAGTTGTCAGATTCGTCTTTGAGTGTTCAGGTATAAAACATAACCCTCATGGATGGCTCTAAAATTATTCCCAGAAACAAAGTCTGGAGTCTCCGGTAGGTCATTAGGGCACTGGGGAAAACAAGCTGGTTTATGGATATCGATACTATCATCCAATCAAAAACCCTTCAGTTTCCAGACAAGTCTGTGCGCAGCTGTCATGGGACTGTTAGTCTGACAAAAATAACAGAAGCTCTTATTAATCAAATCTATTCAGTCCAGCTCTGATGATGCATTTAAAGACTGCAGGGAATCTGAGCGGTGCAGCTGTTTAAGATGTTGGATTGTTCAAGTGATCAGAAATCAGCTAATGGGCTGAAATGCAGGAACTGCAGAGGGTAATGCAATGATATGAATAAAATGAGGACCTTCAGTTTGGGCTGACCTGACATTTAACTTAATTGGGAAATCCAACAGGAAGGAGGAGTAGAGGAAATAAGGAGGTGAAAAAGGTGAAGGCTGCATATGAGTTTAATTAGATTAAACTTTAACAGCAGAGTAAATGTCAGCGATATCAGCGCATCAGTCTGAGGGTTTGGAGGACAGAGTCTGAAGACTGCAGAGGGTGAGGAGGAGGATATTCAGAGCAGGACAGATATAAGGAGAGAGGAATGCGAGGAGGTGAAAGCGTTAAATGTATTTGAGGCTTCAGTGATGCTGTGATTTCACGGATGGGTGAAGGGTGGAGAAAAATGAAGAGGATGAGAGGGGAGCTGCTGGAGAAGCCAAAATGTTCCAGGGGCTGATTTATGAAGGCTTTCGCTTGAGTCTTAACAAAGCCAGAATCTGGAATTTTAAACGTGTGAGTGCTCCGATAAAATCCTTCTGAGCAGTGTGATTGGACGGTGTGAGGTTAAAACAAGGATTTGTAACCTTATATCTTTATTACCTTGGAGAACACTGTCAGTCTGGTGGGACCAGCGTTCCTTTCACTCACCCTGATCCCATGGGTCTTACCCAGCAGGCTGTGCAGAGCCGATGGGTGAGGAATAAGCCCAGTTCTAACTGCCTCGACCTCCCAGTGTCTACCCTGCTTAATCTGAGAAGAAACCAGAAGGCCTGAGATACCGCTAACAGGCCCGGTCCCCATCAGCCACACCCGTTAACGGGACGTGAATGGATGCCATTAAGATCGATGCAGAAGGAATATGAACGAGTTTAATATAGTGGCACTGAACACTAAACCGCAGAGGTCAGTTAGTTGGAGGCTGGTGTAAGCTGTAGAAACTAGTCATACTAATGTAAGAAACAACAAATAAACAACAAAAAGATGAGAGAAATCATTAAATACACCGTACATCTGGGGGTTCCCTAGGGGTGGGATTCTTGGGGGACTTCAGTGTGGGGGGTGTAGACCTGGATGGGGCTTTGGTGGCTCTTAGGCGGTGTTTTTCTGGTGGTTGCTGCTGGGGGGAGTCTGTGCTTGGTAGCCATGCTGCTCCTGGGTGGGTCCAGGGCGGGGTTGTGGTTCTGAGGGTGCTTTGTTTCAAATACCTTTTATTAGAAGCAAGTATCACAGTTGTTACAGGTTAATAAGACTTATGCCCCCTTTTCTCTAAATAAATAAGCAGACGAACAAAAAATCCACCAATCGATGATTTGGATGATTAAAGTAGATTTCAAGTCCGTTCCTGACTGCCAGAAAGTTGCATTTTCCCAAGATATGCAAGCACAGGACGCCAAATTAGTTCAAAATCTTTCACATCGGCATTCATGGTGTATCTTATTTTTTCACGGTGAAGTGTATTTGTAAGCTCTGCGAGCCACATCTTCAACACAGGAACCTCTTTGCCTTTCCAAAGCTGCAGGAGCAGTTTCTTTGCGATGATCAGTGCATATGACACAAGACCTTTTTGAGCATGTTGTAAACTTTGTGTTTCTTTGGAGAGCCCAAAGATAATTACTGTTGGATTTGGATGAATCTTGGTGTTAAGAATATTAGACAGATGGGTGAAGATGTCACCAAAAGCCCTGAAGCCTCGGACAAAGTGCAAAACTATGTAACAGATTTCCATAATGTGTCACACGTTTTCCACAGAGGGGAGTCTGGATACATTTTGTGAAGTCTTTCCCTTGAGTAATGTAACCTGTGTACAATTTTATACTGAATTAAACAATGACAGGAATTAATAAAAAGCACATTTATGTTGCGTAAGACCTGCCAAAAACATTCCGATAGGGAGATCCCAAATTCCTTTTCCCACTCCTCTTTAATTGGATGAGTAGAAGGTGTACTCATCTCCTGTAGTGAGTTATAGAATAATGAGACTCTCTGTTCGGACCCCCGGCTATCACTAAGGCATCTATCCAAGGTGTCGGACGGCATGCTTTCAAACTGCAGCAGATGTGTACGGATATAAAAAAAATGGCTGCACGGTAGTCCAAATCTATCTTTCAATTGTTGAAATGACATGAAGGTATCGTTTGAATACAAGTCTTTTAATTTACGAATACCAAGTTCATGCCACACGTTGAAAGCTCCGTCTGCACATGATGGAAGGACAGGAGGTAGATGTAACAGGGATGCACACTGATAGTGGTTTCAGATTAAAGTGCTTAATTATTTGTTTCCAAATTCGCAAAGTGGCATGGATCACTGGGTTATAGTTGTAGTGTGCACTTGTCAAGGGAGTAGGAGAAAGTAATATTCCACCAACACAGTAAGGAAGGCAATCCTCCCGTTCTGAGGGTGCTTTGGCTCCAGGCTGGGGTTCTGGCTGGGCATGGGGGGCTTGGGTCACGGGTGGTGTGTCGCCAGGGTTGTGTTTTGGTGGATGTGCCAGAGGACGGTCTGTTGATTCAGCCTCACCTCTGGGCCCAGGACCCCCCTGGACCTGGGTCTGGGGCCGATTGCCCCTCTGAGGTTGCAAACAGCTCTGAGCACTCTAAGGAGTGCTTTGTATTTGTATATGTATGCATGAGGGCGGGACTGTACGTGTGTGTATTTGTCTACACTACTGGTCACCCCCAGTTTTTCCAGTTATTCATTGCAGTTCACGTCGCTCAAGTCCAGTGAACAGCTGAAATAGTACAAAGGTAAGTGGTGAACGGCCAGACGTTAAAAAAAGGTTTCCCAAAACTGAAAATGATGTGCATTTCAGATTATTCAAAGAGGCTTTTTCAGGGAACACAACATGGATTAACAAACCGCTGTTCTGCAGCAGTGAATGATGAAGCCTTGACACAGTGAGAAAAAGGCATTAAACAATGGAAGAGAGACAGACCATCGTAGCACTTAAAATTGCCTCAGCTTTCACGGTCCACACGCCAAAACGGCGTTTTCAAATGTATCTGCTTTGGAGAGCCTTTTAAAAAGCTCTGTGTTCCAAAAACGCCGTCTCAGTGTGGACGGAAGTTTGCAAATGAAAACATGTTAGTGTGGACATGGACTCAGATCCAGTCAGGGAGGAGTGACGTCTCTGTGGGTTCAGTAAAAGACGAGCGAGCTGGACTCAGGTCTGAGGAGACAGCAGTCCAATAGAGAAATCACATGCATGAAGGGAGACTTTGCTGCAGAGCGCTGTTTACTGAAACGAGCCGGCACAGTTTGTTCCCCGAGGCTGTCGCTCTGATGAACCCCTGCTGTTATATCATGTGTAACATGTGCACATGGCATCACTTTTGGTTTATTTTTCTTTGTATGTACTGCCTATTTCTAAAATAAAAGAAGGTTTATTTTTTAAAGTGGAGTCAGAGTGGCTGACTCTGATTCTAAAAGGCCGCCGGGGCCCATCGTAGAGAAAACAGCAGCTGAAACCGTTGAGGGGAGCAGCTGAGCTCAGTGCGATGTGTGGGTGCCATCCTGTGGGTTTCAGATATTAAAGCATGTCTGCTTTTATGAAACGCTCTGGTCATCTTTGAGCCGCTCTGCAGGACTGCAGTTGGTCCACTTTCTATTTGGAGGCTCAGGTGGTGCAGCGAGAGAGCCTCCACACTGCCGAGGTTAGCTGCAGGCGCCAGCACGCTTCAGGTTTTACCATGTGATCATGGGGAAGGCAGTGATGTTTCTACGCCCTTCATCAGTCAAAGAAAGTTTATTGTGTAATATTGTTACTCCCATCACTCTTCATCTCATTGCTTTCCTCTGCATCAGAGCAGTGACACTGTGATTACATCCTATGCATCTTTAATGTGACAAACTAAAGACAAACAGCACATCGGTGCAGCTTCAGGTATCGGACCCCGCTCCCCGGTTATTGACTAACTAATAGCATTGATTCTGCAGCTCAGGTCCTTCAGTGTTTGTCTCTCAACCATTACAAGCCCTGGCTCGCTCTGAAGGTCCATTAAACGTCTGCTTCAGCCCACTCGTCCTCGTCTTTCTCTGAACACGAGGAATTATTTTCAGCACAAAGCAGAAATGACATTTGGAGTTCTTATAACAGAGACCGGCGAGACCTGCTGCATAGCATTAAATGCATCTTTGTAGTCCTCGTTAGTGTGTGTGCACGTTTCTGCAGCCGTAATGAGGACAGATAAGCAGGTGACTGTGCAGGTGAGCGTTTACAGCCCTGCTAAAGAGGAAACAGGAAGTAGTTTGAACCAGAACGTTGACGGGCCAGTCCTGGTTCACTCAGTGATCTCCACAGATGAGAGCTCAGGACGTCGCTGTGCTGATGTGGACGCTGTATTAACGAGCAACACTGGCACCACTCTGCAGTTTATTTCATGCACTACATGGCACTACTTCTTCATGCGTCTGTGTTTGTGGGTGCATGAGCCACAAACACAGACGCACATGTTTGTTAGACTCAGACTTGTGGCTGTCCTCCCTCCATGTTCTCAGTGAAAGTCATCGTTGGTCATGTGATTGATTGAAGTGCCTTGAAGTGACTGCTGTTGCCATTTGGTACCAATAAATAAAACTAAAGCTCAGATGAGAGCCGTAGTGGTATCGCCATAAGCAGGTGGCAGCAGGTGATGTAGTGGTTGGGGCTGTCACAAGAAGGTCCAGGGTTCAACTGAGTAGAGTTGGCATGTTCTCCCTGGGGCTCTCTCCAGTGTCTCTGACTTCCTCCCACAGTCCAAACACGCAGTTAGTGCGGTTAGGTAAGCTGGTGATTCCAAATGTGAACGTGGATGGTCATCTGTCTCTCTGTGTTAACCATGTGTCGGGTTGGCCACCTGTCCAGGTGTAGCAGGGCTATGTTCCAGTCCCTCCACGACCCTGACACAGGATGGATGAACTGGTCAGAGGATAAGAGCTGGTTTGAATGGGAGACCTTCCTGGAGTAAAACGTCCTGTTTCCCGCTGACAGCATTAAGTGAGGGAAATGTTTTTTTTTAACACGTTTGTCTTTTCAGGGAACAGAATGAAGCAGCAAATAAAATAAATGTCAAACGCTAATGGAAGCAGAGTGGCAGAGTGACACGTTTTAACATCAGCAAACACTCGAGCAGCCTCTGAATAAATGAAACGCGTTCATGTCTAGGGATGGGTACTGATAAGATTTTCACGATTCCGATTCCATTTTCGATTCTGTTTAACGATTCGATTCTTTATCGATTCTTTTTAAAAACGGAGGACACTAAGGTCGACTAGCTTAGAACTGTGTTTTATATCTTCTCTTTGAACAAGATAGAAATTTAGGAGTAACATGGCCTTACAAACCCAACAGTGAGATCTTAAGATACAACTGCCGGGGTTCTCTGTGCACCGCGCGGACAGGTCACAGGATCTTACTGGGAAAAGCAGAGGCGGTGGTGTGTGTTTCATGATCAACAACAGCTGGTGTGATTATGCGAACGTGCACCCGGTCAAATCCTTCTGCTCACCGGACCTGGAGTACCTGATGATTAAGTGCCGGCCATTCTGGCTACCGAGGGAATTTACAGCAGTGATTATTACGGCTGTTTACATTCCCCCACAAGCCGACACTGACCGAGCACTCAGGGAACTGTACAGCGCGATCAGCAGCGAGGAAACCACACACCCAGAGGCAGCGTTTATCACAGCCGGAGACTTTAATAAGGGAAACCTGAAGAAAGTCTCACCCAAACTCCACCAACACATCCATTTTAACACTCGTGGAGATCGGCTACTCGACCACTGTTACACCTCTTTCCGGGATGCGTACAAAGCCCTCCCCCGCGCCCCATTCGGCCAATCAGATCACTGCTCCATCCTGCTCCTGCCCGCCTACAGGCAGAAGCTGAAACAGGAAGCTCCAACCCGGAGGGCGGTGCACTGTTGGACGGACCAATCGGAGTCTGCGCTGCGGGACTGTTTTGATCACGCGGACTGGGAAATGTTTCACGTGGCTGCTAGGGACATTGATGAATACACAGACTCAGTCTGTGGATTTATCAGGAAATGCGTGGAAGATGTCGTCCCATCCAGAACAGTCAAATCCTTCCCAAATCAAAAACCCTGGATTAACGGAGATGTTCGCGCGGCACTGGCGGCACGGAACACCGCCTTTGCCTCCGCGAACACATCGGACTACAAACACGCACATTACCAACTCCGGAAGACGATCAAAGCAGCCAAACGTGAGTACAGGGACAGGGTGGAGCAACAGTTTGACAACCCTCGGAGTATGTGGCAGGGACTAAACACGATCACAGACTTTAGAGGGAAAACCAGCACACCGCAGACCACGGCCTCTCTGTGTGAGGATCTAAACGTATTCTACGCTAGATTCGACACAGCGAACACCATGAGACCGGACAGTGTGCGCACCGCGGATGACGTCAGGGCGCACACTGTGTCTGAGGAGGATGTGCGGAGGTGCTTCAGGAAGGTGAACGCACGCAAAGCTACTGGTCCGGACGGGATTCCCGGCCGCGTCCTCAAGTCATGCGCGGCTCAGCTGGCTGGAGTGTTCACGCACATCTTCAACCTTTCCCTCTCTCTGTCTGTAGTCCCAGCCTGCTTCAAAATGGCCACCATCGTCCCTGTACTCAAATCCTCCACCATCTCCTCATTGAACGACTGGCGACCTGTAGCCCTGACCCCCATCGTAAGCAAATGCTTCGAGAAGCTGGTCAGGGACTTCATCTGCTCTGCACTACCCGACTCACTGGACCCTCTACAGTTTGCATACCGCCACAACAGGTCCACTGATGATGCCATAGCCCTGACACTACACACTGCCCTGTCACACCTGGAGAAGAGAGACACGTATGTGAGGATGCTGTTTGTAGATTACAGCTCAGCATTCAATACCATCGTTCCCTCGAAGCTGGACAGGAAGCTGCAGGATCTAGGACTGAGCAGCTCCCTCTGCAGCTGGATCCTTAGCTTCCTGTCTGACAGACGCCAGGTGGTCAGACTGGGCAGCATCACCTCATCCCCCATCACACTGAACACTGGTGCTCCACAGGGGTGTGTACTGAGCCCTCTCCTGTACTCACTCTACACCTACGACTGCACAGCCACTAACAGCTCTAACATCATTGTGAAGTTTGCGGACGACACTACAGTGGTGGGTCTTATCACCAACGGTGATGAGACGGCTTACAGGGAGGAGGTCAGCGCCCTGACCCACTGGTGTCAAGACAACCATCTCACCCTCAACGTCGCAAAGACAAAGGAGTTGATAGTGGACTTCTGGAGGTGCAGAGAAGTACACACCCCCATCACCATCAACGGCGCTGCTGTGGAGAGAGTGAGCAGCTTCCGGTTCCTTGGCGTACATCTGGCTGAGGATCTTACGTGGTCAGTACACACAAACAAAACAGTGAAGAAGGCGCAGCAGCGCCTCTTCTTTCTCAGGAGACTGAAAAGATTCGGCATGAGCCCCCGCATCCTCAGGACCTTCTATCACTGTGCCATTGAGAGCATCCTCACTGGATGCATCACCACCTGGTATGGCAACAGCACCGCCTACAACTACAAAGCTCTCCAGCGAGTAGTGCGGTGCTCTGAACGGATAATTGGAGGTGAGCTTCCCTCCCTCCAAGACATCTACAGGAAGCGCTGCCTGAGGAAAGCGGGGAGGATCATCAAGGACTCCAGTCACCCCAGCCATAAACTGTTCAGACTGCTTCCATCAGGAAGGAGGTTCTGCAGCATCCGGTCCCGTACCAGCAGACTGAGAGACAGCTTCTTCCATCAGGCCATCAGACTGCTGAACACTTCATAGACACCTCAGCTTCACTACTGGAACTTCAACATTATGCACTCCATACTGTACAGTAATGCCACAACTCTGTATATTTTATATATTTTATTATTATTATTATTATTTTATTTTATTTTATTTTATTTTTTTACTATTTAATTTGTAAAAATGTGTATACACACACACACACACACACACACACACACACGTAGGAAAATATTTAGTATACACATCCAGAAATGCATACACTATTATATATTGTACATATATTTATTAGTTTCAGGTTGGCCATTCTTGTATTTTGCTCGTTTGTGTTGTTGTGTTTGCACATCTCTGTTGCTTGTGGGGCTCGCACACAAGAATTTCACTCGCATGTGCTGTGCCAGTGTGCCTGCACATGTGATGTGACAATAAAAGTGATTTGATTTTGATTTGATTTGATTTAAGAGATCCAGCCTACGGCTCTTCAATGGGGTGTCACAGGGTCCCCAGGAAAAAACATTGTAAATGTGAAATAATAAAATAAATATTCTTCTGTAGCAATAACAAAGTATAACATAAATTATTCTGTAGCAATTACACAAGAATATCCAGTAATGTCCCTGCCTACAATTAAACACATTCACTTACTGAAAATCATCTGCTGTGGCAAACGGGTGCAAGCCTTTGACCACAAACTGAGTCACTGCTCGGTGACATTCGTCTATCCTGCCTGAAAGGAGACGCTACCGGCAGACTGCAGCGAGAACTGCCAGCATCTGAGCCAGACTCTGTCTCTCATCATGGTCACTAAATGCACAGTAATGGCAGGTTTGTAATAAGGCAGATCGCGCTAACATAATATGCACTGTTAGTTGATTATTTACCTGGAGCGAATTAAAAACACGACATTCATTTAAGGTCATCGCGTGTTTTGTGAGCAAATGCTTTTGCATATTCGTAGTGTTTCCTCCCTTAAATGAAATATCTACTTTGCAAGTATTGCAAGTTGCCCTGTCGTCATCCGTTCTTGTAAAGTGTAACCAAACTTTTGAGCGTTTGTGGTGCGTAGGCGCCGTGTTTCCTGCCGGGTAAATGACGCTCCGCAACGTGGTGACGTCATTCGTGGCGACTGGAATCGATAAGGGAATCATTTGCAAAAATGGCAAACTATTCCAAGGAACTGAAACAGTGGGAACCGGTTCTCAACAAGAACCGGGTTTCGATACCCATCCCTATTCATAGAGCTGCTCAGCGCTTTCAGCCGCCACGCATGCAGGCGCACTCGTTCTCACCTTCCTCAGAAACACGTTTGCTGAGCCTCATCACTGCTGCATTACTCTCACCTGTTCACACCTGGGGCCACACGCTGAGGTTCAGTCGTGCTCGCTGCTCGAGAATCTCCCACCTTATGAAAATATGTGAGTTTGTTTCATTATGAGCGAGTAAATGTGCATTACTGTTGACTCCAGGTTTGTCTTTCCTGTAAGCAGAGATCCCAAAGATCCCACAGTCATATTTAGACTCCTGCAGGTCATTGGAGTGGACAGTTCAGCTCATCGGTTTGTCTTTGAAAGTAAACATTCTTCAGACTGTTTAAAAAAAACTGTTTCCTCCTCAGAGATGCCTTTGCCATCCTTGTCCCCGCTCTTCCTCCTCTTCCTGACTCCAAAGGCGTGGAGCTACGAGGCCCCTGAAGACAAACAGGACGTTTTTGCGAGAACGGCGTGTCCCGCCTTCCTGACCTTCACCAACGCTGCCTACCTGTCAGGAGTCACCGTGGAGCTGCCCTGCCTCTGCAAACCAGAGCAGGTAGAGTACGCGAGTAACTAACCATCTGTTTTCTACTGCACACCTGGGGTGTCAGGTATCTGCGCAGAGAAACTGTAGTTTTTATAATATCCAGTTAGTGTTGGTTCATATTTTGTGTTGAATCTGTTTCAGTTTGCAGAGTTTAGTTTTAGTCTGTTGATATGATTGTATGGAGGGCGTATGCTGGAGGTGAGCTTTCGGTTTTATAGTGAAAACACAAGTTTTTGACTCTGAGACGTTCGATGCCTTAAACATCGAAGCCTCGTGAGGCAAACTGCGACAACGAATGTCACCAACCTGAAAAACATTTCCTCTTTATTTTATTCCTGTTGGTTTTCCATCTGCACAAAGTCAAATCAAACGTCTAGATTTCATTTACGACTTCATGGTTTTAACTGTATCAGGACCCCCTCGCCGGTGGCCATCCGAGGATGACCGTGGCGTCCGACACACCTCGCCAGGAGGTGCTGCGCTCGCTGTGGAGGAGTAGCGGCTCTAGCTGGAGCCCCTCCGTCTATTTAAGAACCTCTTCCAACTGTGCAGACTGAAAAAGGTTCAAATATCGGTTTCAGGTCCAGTCGGTTGTCTGGTTTTTCCGGAAACATCTGGAACGATCAGAGGACACCAAAGCGCTGACTGATCACCATGGCAACCACCTGCTCGATCCCAGCCAGGTTCCTCACAGCGGAGACCTGCGGAGTCGCTTCTCCATCCGACTCTTCAGCCTGCTGATCTTCAGAGCTGGGCCCGATGATGCAGGCATCTATATCTGTGGCTCCGCCCACAAAGACTTCTTCTATGGTTACGACCTGGACATCCAGGAGGCTCCCACGCTCAGCTTCACCAACAGGTGCGCTGAGCACATACTGAATTCATGACAACCACGAACCTGCTTGTTTAAGCTTAATAATCAATCGATATTTAAGAAATAACGATCAGCTGATGTTTGCAGACTCGCTTCAGAGGCTAGCGACGGGAAACGGGACCAGAGCGCCGACCTCAGCGCTCTGTACCACCTCTTCACCAGCTTCCAGCCGTGGTCTGTGTGCGACCGCTGCGGCGTGCCGGGCGAGCAGGTCCGAGCCGGGCTCTGCTACATACGCTCCCGCTTCCTGAACGTGCGCTACAGGCGGGCCAATCAGACGGTCGTTTCTTGCGGCTCGGGGGCGGTGCCAAGAGCCTTCGGTTTAAAGCAAAGCAGAGTCGCAGCAAAGCTGGAGGTCAGAAGCTGTCGTATGACGTGTCCATCCCAGGCCCCGCCCTCCAAGCTGCTCGGTCTGATGTCTCTTTTTGGGTCCAGGTGAGCGTGTGCGTGACACCCGTCCAGCACCAAGCCGGTCACTGTGCTCAATTACAGACTTCCTGTTACTCAGGAAGTCAGAGGTCAAATCAGAAGCTTGATGTCTCTCGGTTTGGACGTCCCCCGATCTTCAGGGGTCAAAGTGTATTTCAGTAATGAACTTTTAGTTATTATAATTGTTTTTATTTAGAAAGAGGAGCTCTACATATTATTGAATACTTTAACAAATGTAAATATGCCAGATTACAGCCTCTGCAGACCCTCTGGCAGGCTGGTGTTACACACACACGTTAGCAAAAACATACAGAGACACTATTTACAGGTCATGTGACAAGGACAAAAACAGTGATCACATTATACTAGAACAATGACGAGTGGACACAGAGGACAGTATAGAGATCAGTAACAGAAACACATCAGTTTTGTTGCACAAACCCCAGTGTTGCACATGCCCTGACCTTCCTGATATTGCACTGACCCATTACACTAATAGTTGCTTCCCTTTTTACACTAACTCTTTCACTCCCTGACACGACAGAGCATCTGTGCAGATTCAGTCCCCTCTCACAGTGGCTCGGGTCAGTCGAGGCGAAGGCTTTAATAAAATCACTCACTGGTCCTGCAGAGAGATACTGAAGATGATGCACAACCTGTCTCAATCCAGTCTGATTGTCAGCAGTCAGTATAGAAACATTTACATAATCCTCCTCTCTGAAGATCGAATTAATAAGAAGGCCTTTAGATTCCCAGTGGCTTGTGACCACTGTGATGGTGAACCCGTCTGCTGCTGGACCTCACGGGGGCTCCTTTCAAACCAGAGTCATGGTTTTTGTTTTCTTGTTATTGAAGCTAAAACTCAGAGACGCGTCCGTGTGTGGACGTCTGTCTGACATGTTATTTAGTTATTCATGCTAAACTTGTTCTTCATGACACAGTCTCTTCACTCTCACCTGTTTCCTGTCGGTCATGCTATTCTTCTGTACGTGTCACTTCCTGTCATGTCCTGGCTTGGAGTCAGCCCCCTGTGTAGATGTAGTCTTTGTTTTTGGTCTTCTCTTTGTTCCCGTGTAGTTTTTTTCCTTTTTGCGTTTTGTGCCAGTAAAGTTTTGTTTGTGGTGACCCTCGTGCGCTCTCACCTGTCGTCTCTGACACATGGACGCGTGGTCGCCCTGCTTGGAACCACAGTGTCCGAATGTCTCCGTGAATCATCTCTGAGATTGTGTCCTGAAGATTTCCTGCGGTGCTCTTTGCTGTTGAATCCAGATGTTTCACCTCTGGGTTTTTCTGTGTCACAGTTCTGCCTCATTGCCAACCGGGCTACCTCTGTACTACCTGACCCATCCCGACGGGCAGGTCCTCACCCTGGGCTGTCCCGGGGCGCGCCCTGACATGGCGGTCGCCTGGGACCGAGGGAACGAACCCATCTACAGGTCTGAACACTCTTCAGGCGCAGACCTCAGACTGCTCATAGACACCGGGCACCACCTGCTGTTCCAGCCGGCTCAAACGCAGGACTCAGGTATGAACAGCGCCCCCATCAGGTGGTCTCATCTCATTGTCCAGTCATGAAGCTCACATCAGGTGACCTTTACTCGAGATGTCTCTTTGTGAATATATTTGGCTGCTGACTCTGAGATAACTCTTTACACTCGGGGTCTTCTCCACCCTTTTCCGAACTTTATGGTGGCAGCAGGTGAAGCTGTGAAGCTAACCCTGGAGAAATTGGGGATCCCAGACCTGCCACCAAATCTGTGCATATCTGGGGTCTCCTCCCTGTACAGGAAGTGCCTCAACCAGGAGGGTGCAGGAAGTGTGGGGTCACGCAATCACAGGGTGGTCACTGCCCACAGTAGGGGGTCATAGGTGAGGAAGGGCACGCAGAGGCTCTTACCTGATGCTCCATCTGAAGTCGGTGTTTGGCCCGCATCAGATTTGTTATTTAGACGCTCTGAATCATATTTCAGTTCAGCGGTGACGATGATGAGGTCCGACCTCTGTGCTGCTCAGTTTGATTGAGGTGTCTTTACACTTGCAGGTGTGTATTACTGCTGGCTGCACGGTCGCCGGGCGGCAGAGATCCACCTCCTCGTGTACCCCCACTTTGGCAGCCAGTCGCTTCTGTCGCATCCCGACTTTCCAGCCGCCGTGCAGACCGTGCTGGGATCGTATGCTGCCATGACGACCGTGTTTTTCCTGCTGATGCTGGGCCGAGCTGTGCTGAGACACCGCAGGGAGCAAGGCCACGTGGACTAAAGGCAGCGAGGGTCAGACTCTGGTTCTGTGGGGCCGAAGGGCAGCCACATGTCCGATCCTGCTGTGATCACATCCTCATTAAAACTCTGACTTTATTACGCTGACATAAAAAAGTTCTCTGCAGGAATCCCTGTTTAAACCAAACACATGCTTGAAGTGATGGGAATACCTGAGTGAAAATGAGTCTGACGGGGCTTTAAGAATCCAGGGGGCGCCACCGCTGATTTATCCTGACGTGGCTGCTCTGGAGCTCAAGCCAGAGACTGTGTTAACCACTTTACCACAGAGCCACTGAGACCAGCCATGGTCTAAAGGTGCTGTTTGCTCTTGCAGACAGTCTGAATGTGTTTGAATATGTTCAGGTGTTCAAACACATCATTAACAGTCTGAGTCTGACAGTAAACCGTCGGGTCGGTCAGTGTGTAACATCTGCTGGACTCCAGCTGGGTCTCTGTGAAGCAGAAGTCCATTAAACGATGCCTGAGTGGACGACGATAAATAAAAACCCTCTTTTCTCCTTCACGGTCCGCTTTCATTGGACTGAATTGGAGGCTGTTGCCATGGTGAATCTCTGATGTCTTTCTGCTTATTAGCTCAGGGTGCACGCGTTCAGAGCTGAAACTGAGTTTTCAGTGTGAGAAAAGCTGATTGGAGTTCAGAGTTAGACTCTAGAGTGGATATTTGGAGATATCAGTGTTGATGAAAGTGAAGATTCAATCACAATATTTATTCATCCCTGAGGAAATTATGGAGCCACAGATGCTGCAAGACTGTAACAACAGCCAGTTACAAAATATAAGAAGATGGCTCTAATTACGAATAACTCAGGATATTACACAAGCTAAAAATGGGCTGTTGGACCCTAAAACTCTGGCTGTTGACCCTTGTTGTTGCTCTTTCTGTCTGATGCATTGTTCTCTGGTCTCGTCTCTGAGTTTAAAAGGATCTCTGGGTCTATTTGAGGTCCTGGGTGTCATGTGACACCTGTGACATCACTGTCATGAAGGTGCCGGACCAAGGTGCAGACACAGCAGGAGGAGGCGGAGACTTCAGGGCGAGGAGCCGAAGATGACCCTGCTCCTGTGTTCCCATCGCCGTGGGCCTAGCTTAGCTGCTGGTGCCAGTAGGATCAGTCAAGCGATGAGGCTAAACAGTCAAACGCCGCCTGTGTGGGTCAGGGAACATGTGATGAAGCTACAGTCAGGTATTAACAGACTCTTGCGTTGAGACTTTGTGTGTGGTTGAGTTTGGGTGACAGCATTAGTCCCCTTACCTGTGTGGCTGCCCTGTCAGTTCCTCCACAGTGACTGTGACCGGTTCCCTTCTGGCCTACTGGCCGTGGTCGTGCGGGTTCACACTCTAAGCTGGCCGTGATCTTTCTGGGCTTGTTACCCAACGGCACCTCTCTGTGGCTGATGCCCGGCGAGTGAGTCTCTCTGCAGAGAGAATCCAGCGTGCTGCTCACGGGGCCGACGTTGCACATTGGATGCCTTGTCCGCTGTAAGCTACGATGCTCACTGCCTTATTGGTCACGGTTTAACTCATCTCAAAAACCAAAGGTGAGATCAGGTGGGGCAGGTCCTGGAGGCTGGAAGCAGCAGGGGTCAGGGCATGCTGCTTCCTCCTGCCTCTCAGTACCCTAGCTTCCTGCTGGGTAGTGGAGCAGGATGAGGAGGACTGTGGTTGAATTACCAGCGGACCCTTCATGTCGTGTCTCCCAGGAGCAACTCAGCTGTTGCAGCAGGAAATGCCAAATAGCCTGTGAAGAAGCACTGGGGGCGCACAGAGGGCCAGGGCTTCTGCAGAGGAGTTAGAATCCAGATGTTTAAACTGAGAATGCCACAATTTTAAGAAGAATATGAGCTCAATGTGTAGAAGACGATGCGATGTACCAGTAAAACAAAGAGAACACAACTGATTTTCTGTCTTTATGATTTATGTAACGACAGTCCAGGCAGCGATAGAAGTGCCTGTGTGCTGCCATCTTTGTCACAGGGGACGCCACAGCTTCGTATTTACTGTTCCCGGCTCAGTCTCGAGCCACCAGCGTCTCCTCTGGGATCCAACCAGGATCTTTGGCTATTTAAGCGAATCTGAGGCAACATTAAGATCTTCTGCCCCTGTGATGTAATACACACTGGAGGAAGAAAGGCATTGATTAACCCAGTCAATCATCACAGAACCACTGGTGATATGTGACGGCTCCCTCGTCTTTTTAGGAACGTGTTCAGTCGGACATGATCCGGTGTTTGGTCGGATGATCAATAAGGACGGTTGGATGGCTGCATTATTAAACACATACTTGGTGTTGCCTGGAAACAGGCTTCTGTGTAAAAGTCAGATTTGATGTGGGTGGATTTTCAGTGAGACTCTCACAGCCACCCTTCGTCTGACCTCTGAGGGTGGTGCAAACACAATGTATTCGACTCATTTCTGTAAGTTACACGACACCCATGAAATATAATTTTATTAAAAACATGCAGAAAATTCACATTTTCACACACACGCAGGGTGATGCTGCCACCTAGTGACAGAAATATTTTATCACATACTGTAATCCTGACCACGCTGGTGCTTTCCCCTCTCTCTCACACACACACACACACACACACACACACACACACACACACACACACACACACAGTGTTTAAGGTGGAAACAGCTCTGTTTACCCAACAGAGGCGACGGGCAGAGCCAACAAAGTGCTGAGACTGTACCGTCACTGCATTTCTTTATTCGTTGCACAGACCTGAGTGCAAAGATCACAGATTCAAGTCTTCATGTAGTACTGAGGTGTGATTTATCCCATTGTTATATCATAAAGGTGTCATGTAGACGATGCATACAGTCCCCAGTTGTAGTGTAAACTGTTTGGGAAAAGGCTTCGCTCTGAAGTAGCTGGCGGTTAACGCCCACTGGATACTGCACAAAGCAGTGCTGCCTGCTGATTGGTCAGCTTGGTCTGTCCACCTGAGGAAAACTGAAACACAGCAGGGAAAGTGTTGGACTTTGACAGATCGAACATTAACCATGTTGGTTAGCTGACCAATCAACTGTCTGCGTAATCCAGTTGGGATTAGCCGAAAAGTTAGCGAATGCTATTATACCAACATGAGTAGCCTACATGTGCTAACAGAGCTGATCATGTGACTGACTTATTGCACACAGTAGCTGAATAATACAATTTTCTTCATTTTTGTGACTCAGAATTTTATCTTAAAACATTTGGTGTTGTAAAATTCAACTTTGTACAACTATAATTATCTTTTGCAATAAAAGTGTTTCATTAAACTGACACTTTTCTCATATTTGCCAGTACTTGTATATTTTTTGATGTATCTGTCCCAAACTACAGATCCTTTTGGATGGTACAAAGACCAGTCAGAATTTAAGGTTTTTATCTTTGATAGTAAAGAGGGCGTCTGCTCTATTTCAGCGATATTCTTGTTCAAACATTCTCTGAGATTCAGTGTGTCAGAAAATGAGCTAAAAGTGATTCGATGAACCATTTTTCAAAGAATACGAATGTTTCTGCTCAGCCTCCCAGTACACACACCTATGGTATCAGTCTGAAACGACCTCGCCTCGTTCTCCAGTTATCATATTCACACACCTGAAATAAATCACCAATATGATGAGTACAAATATGTTACTGTATGAAAACGTTCAGATTTAATAAACCAAAGGTTTGCAGAACAGATGAGACATCTTGAAAACAATGATCAGAGTCACGTGTATCGATGTCGAAGCTTTCAGTCTCCTGTCTTTAGAAAATGAACTTTACTTTTAAACTAAAGTGACTGTTGTTGCCTTCTCACTAAAACTCAGTGGACTCTGGAACCACAGGAGCATTATTACTGTGGTGATATGGTGCTACGAGGTCATTAAGATAAGATGGGGCCTGATTATTTAAGACCTTGTATGTGAGGAGCAGGATTTTGAATTCTGGATTTAACAGGAAGCCAATGAAGGGAAGCCAAAACAGGAGAAATATGCTCTCTCTTTCTAGTCCCTGTCAGGACTCTTGCTGCAGCATTTTGGATCAGCTGAAGGCTTTTCAGGGAGTTTTTAGGACTTCCTGATAATAATGAATTACAGTCGTCCAGCCTGGAAGTAATAAATGCATGAACTAGTTTTTCAGCGTCACTCTGAGACAGGATATTTCTAACTTTAGAGATGTTGCACAAATGGAAGAACGCAGTCTTACATATTTGTTTAATATGTGCATTGAAGGACATGTCCTGGTCAAAAATGACTCCAAGGTTCCTCACAGTGTTACTGGAGGCCAAGGTAATGCCATCCAGAGTAAGAATCTGCTTAGATACCATATTTCTAAGCTTTTCAGGGCCGAGTACAATAACCTCAGTTTGATCTGAACTAAGAAGCAGAAAGTTAGCGGCCATCCAGGTCTTTATGTCTTTAAGACATTCCTGCAGTTTAACTCATTGGTGTGTGTTATCTGGCTTCATGGACAGATAGAGCTGGGTGTCATCTGCATAGCAGTGTAAATGTATGCTATGTCTTCTAATGATGCTGCCTAAGGGAAGCATGTATAATGTAAACAGAATTGGTCCTAGCACTGAACCCTGTGGAACTCCATAATTAACCTCAGTGTGTGAAGAGGACTCTCCATTTACATGCACAAACTGGAGTCTATTAGATAGATATGATACAAACCACTGCAGTGCAGTACCTGTAATACCTACAGCATGTTCTAATCGCTCTAATAGGATATTATGGTCGACAGTATCGAACGCTGCACTGAGGTCTAGCAGGACAAGCACAGAGATGAGTCCACTGTCAGAGGCCATAAGAAGATCATTTGTAACCTTCACTAAAGCTGTTTCTGTGCTGTGATGAGCTCTGAAACCTGACTGAAACTCTTCAAATAAACCTCTGCAGATGATCTGTTAGCTGTTTGACAACTACTCTTTCAAGGATGTTTGATATGAAAGGAAGGTTGGAGATTGGCCTATAATTAGCAAGACTGCTGGGTCTAGAGATGCTTTTTGAGTAAAGGTGTAACTACAGCCAGCTTGAAGGCCTGTGGTACATAGCCGATTATTAGAGATAGGCTGATCATATTTAAGATCGAAGAATTAATTAATGGCAGGACTTCTTTGAGCAGTTTTGTACGAATGGGGTCTAAAAGACACGTTGATAGTTTGGAGGAAGTAATTATTGAAGTTAACTCAGAAAGATCATCCATCCAGTTCAGGGCTACTTCGGTGGTTTAGCCTGTCTCAGCTGTTACAGGGTACACCTGTACAGGTCATCGACACAGAGAGAAACAGCCATTCACATTCACACTGGAACCTGCAGCCAGTTCAGTCTCATCAGTCAACAAACATGTCTGGACTGTGGCACGAAGCAGATCATGAACAGATGGATTGTCTTTTTGTGACGAGTTCATGTTTGATGAATGTGTGAAGTGTGAAGTCAAGATTCCTCTCACGATTCATGATCTGCACATTTATTGGATTCATCGAGCAGCTCAGTCTAACATATCAAAAATACATGAAAAGCGATTTTCAAAATAAAATGTGAGTTCATGTTTTTTACAGGCTGCATGAGAAATGATGATTTCTGTGTGAGAGAACATTAGATTTTACATAGTTATGACTTTACATTCATCTGTACAGTGAGACGGGTTATTACAGCATATTGTTGTCAGAACCGTGCAGATGAAGATCTCATCATTTATCTGATAAAGCAGGAAGTTAAAGAAAGTGACGATACACCGCTGCGTTGACACATTGTACCGAGTACTTTACTGCCACACTGTGATAGAACAAAAACAGGTTACATGACAGAAAAGTCCCAAACCCAGGGAATCACGCCAGCATCCCCACACTCTGAACTGTGGAGTGAATAAATGTGCCCAGTGCGTTCTGCTTACTGCCCCCAAAATTTACACAGAGAACATCTTATGTACTCCAGAGCTCCCGCTGCGTGTGCTTCCTGTTCCATAGGGGGCGCTGTCAAGCTGCAAAACAACCACATAAACTCCAACAGGGTCACATTTTTCAGCGTGGTTTTGATAGAAGGGGTCGGACGAGTTCCAGCTTTGGATTTTTCACAAGCGTCTGTTTCCCTCCGGGGAGCAGGAAGTCACACAGTGGAAGTTCTGGAGTATTCACGAGTTACCCCACAACTTATCTCCAAAGACACGAGACTAAACGTTACATTAAAGATGAATGTTGCTCCTAAAATAACATCAAATATGCAGAGAGTAGCGACAGAGGAAACTCTGCTCCAAGCATCATTTAAAAATGTATTTATAATAATGAGTTTGTAGCTGCCACCAGATTTGAATGAGCTGCTGATCCGTCTCTCTGCAGACCTTCATCTGCTGCTTGCAGCCTGTATGAGCTGCAGGTACCTGTGTGTGTGCGCATATATACCTGTTACAAGGTGCTGTGCTGCTGCCCTGCGGTCAGCAGGGGGCAGCATAGACTCACAGATCAGAGCAGATGTAGCAGCGCTCCTGCAGTCGGTCATGTGACCAGAAAACCTCATTTCAACACCAGCTTAGGGTTAGAGTAACACGGGGACACGTCACAGCCCGCCTCCTCAGGATTTGACTGATAGCCTGTGTATTGATGTTTGGTGCTCCCAGAGGGCCGAGCCACGCCCCTGAAGGGTCACGGTGCTCAGAGGTCACAGCTCGCTGCCTCCTAATTGGATTTTTTACACCTTCATAAAAACGTCAGATGTTTTTCTGAAGACGAGCACACGTTTGTTCAACCTCCACCCAGAGAAGCCCCCCGTCCCCACCCTCTGTGTGTGTGTTACCTGCCTGATTTCTTTCTATATTTAAAAAAATCCAGGTGTATTTGAAGCTCACTCCCACAGCTGGTGTCAGTAATAATGGGAGCAGCTGCTCCCTCGGAGAGCTTCGTCCTGGACGCGGCTGAAACAGTGCCGGGGAAACTACGCGTGTTTTGCTGGCTCATTGTTTAATAAAACTCTTTGTGTGTTTTTAATTTGCATGGTCTCAGCCGTGGAGGTGTGGAAGTGTCCACAGTAAGAACTGAGTGGGTTCCACAGGAAGGTGTGAGCCACGCTGCAGAGCTAATCCTGTTAGCCACAGACTCGCTGTGAGTGAGAAAATCACACAAACCATGACAACAACATCCAAACAAATAATTCCACACTCAGGAGTTTAGCACATCCACAACAGGGCGTGGGGTGATCGTCCACTACATATGATTACATATTTACATTAAACAATCAGTGATGATTCAGAAGGGAGGGCTTAAATCGAACCCCGCCCCTCTGTTGATCCATCACAGACCAGAGAGAATCTGTGAAAAGTCAAAGAAAGCTTCAGTCTCAGAGCTCATTTAGGGTTTACATGGAAACAGATTAGTTTTCAGCATGCGGTTTATTGTTTCCATGATGACACTACCAGAGCACACTGCCACCACGGAGGTCCGCCCCCAGGTGTATGGCGTTATTTTTGTGCCACTATTCTGAGCGCACGTAAAAAAAATGTGCAGGTGCAAGTGTTGCATTTTGAGGAGAAATTTATTGTGAGCGAAGAAAAGCTGAATTTGAGTGACCAAAATTCATTGCTGTGTGCAAAAAAATGTATTTCAGTGTTTGCTATTGTCCACACACACTCACACACACACACACACACACACAACAGCAGCCCCTCGCTCAGTTTTTGCATTTGCGCTCGCTCGCATTGTGTCGCTCGCGCTCTCAACATTTCTGCCCGTGCGCGAGCAGCTCTTTCTCTACACTGTTATATTTGTGCCACAAAACCAGCCAATCACAGACTTGGATGCAAAAATATCTGATTGGCTGTTCTGGTCTCCAATCAGCTCGAAATGACGAAATGCAATATCCCAGAATGCATTTCGTCTAAAACTCAAATGAGGCAGTGGCGGAGGAACACAGAGTGGCAAATATGTGATGTCTTGATGAATCGAGCAGATATTTGAAGTTTACACAGCAACATCCTCGCATGAAAATATCTTCAAAGTTTATTTTGTGACCCAGAAAGAGTAATATTTCAAACTCCGCCCCTGCCTCGTTTGTAGTGATGTGTCGGTCGCGAACGAAATGGCTCTTAGAGCCGGGTCTTTGAAGTGAACGACGCGAGCCGGCTCCTTATCGCGAGCCGTGGGGTTTTTTTTCTCTCTCACTTTTTTCCCGCTTCACTCCACACACGAGCCTTGTGCTTTACGCTGGGCAGAGAGGGGAGGGGCTGTAGTTACACTCAGCAGCACAGGAACAGAGCGGGAGGGAGAGAGAGAGAGCCAGGGACAACAAGGTCACATTAGAAAGGTATAGTAATCATCCACAACTATGAAACGTTGAGAGCGCGAGCAACACATTGCGAGCGAGTACAAGTGCAAAAACTGAGCGAGAGGGGCTGCTGTTGTGTGTGTGTGTGTGTGTGTGTGTGTGTGGATAATAGCAAACACTGAAATACAGTTTTTGCACGCAGCAATGAATTTTGTTCACTCAAATTTTGCTTTTCTTGCTCAAAATAAATTTTCCTCAAAATGCAACACTTGCACCTGCAAAAGTTTTTTACGTGCGCTCAGAATAGTGGCACAAAAACAACGCCACACAGGTGGTCCTGCTCTGCGCTGCAGGTGCTCAGGCTGAGCTGCACTCCAGCATCGTCTTGAAGGCCTTCCTGAAGTTGTCGTCCAGGAAGGCGTAGAGGAACGGGTTGAGGCAAGAGTTGGCGTAGCTCAGGCTGGTGATGAAGTAGGAGATCATGATGACCAGGGGCGTGGTCCTCAGGTCCGTGGTCAGCGCTATGATGGTGCTGAGGTGGAACGGCGTCCAGCAGAACAGGCACACGGCCAGGACGACAAAGACCATGACGGTGACCCTCTTCTTGGCCTTGTCCAGTGCCTTGGCATTGCTGTTGAGCCGCATGTTCCTCAGCCTGTACAGCATCATGGTGTATAGGATGCAGAAGGTGGAGACGGGGATGGCGAAGCCGAGGATGAGCGTGTAGATGCGGCTGGTTTTGAACCACAGGGGCTCGGGGCTCGGGAAGCTGAGCACGCAGGTTTTCCTGCCATCAGCCGGGTCCACGTAGACGCCGGCAAACACCGTGAAGGGCATGACGATGAGGATGACGAGGATCCACACGCACAGCGAGATGATCTTGGCCGCTCGGTAGGTGCGGTAAGGCATGCGCTTGGATCTCACGGTCGACAGGACGACCAGGTAGCGGTCGATGCTCATCACGGTCAGGAAGTAGATGCTGGAGAAGATGTTGTAGTGGTCGATGCTCAGGATCACCTTACAGAGGACCTCCCCGAAGGGCCAGTAGTTGAGCAGATGTTCGGCGATGCTAATGGGCAGCACCAGAGTGAACAGGTCGTCCGCGATGGCCAAGTTCAGGATGAACATGTTGGTGACCGTTTTCATTTTGGGGGCTTTGAGGATCATGTAGATGACGGCGGTGTTTCCCGTCAGCCCCACAGCACAGATCACGGAGTAGATGACGGGCAGGATGACATAAAGGTCAGCGAAGAAGGGAGGGGTGCAGTTCAGGTCAGAGCGGTTTCCCGTGGGCGAGTACGGCAGCACAGAGTCGTTACAGAGCGGAGGCGGCGCGCCCGGGACCGACACGTTCTCCATGTTTCAAGAGAACGCGAGACACCGTGATGCGTGGAGGGCGGAGCAGCTCCACAGGGGTGGAGCAGGTGCAGCTCTACCTGCTCGCTCGCACCTCAGAGGAGCACACACCTGTCCGCGCGCTCAGCTGTCAAATCAAAGTCTCCTCCTCAGATCAGCTGACTTCTCCTTCGGCTCATTTACTGCACGAGCGGCGCATCACGGAGCCTGCACGAGAGACAGAGAGAGATAACCGATGAGCAGTGAGGTCAGCCTGTTTCTAACTTTGATCTAATCTCACAGCGGCGCGCGCAGAGGGAAACACCGAGCTCACGCGACAGCAGAAAGTATGAAAACGTGAAAAGTGAAAAAAATGTGCCCACCTGAACGCGCCTCCTCGCGCACGAGCTTCAGATGGACTGATCGATCAGTCAGTATCAGTGATCAGCGATCAGCAGCGTGCCTCCGTGTGCGCGCTCAGCGGCTCCGCGCTCCGGTCTCTTCTCTGAGGGAGACGCCTGCACTCCGGACCCCCTCTCTCTCTCTCTCTCTCTCTCGCTCGATCTCTCCTCCCCCTCTATCACTCTCTCTCTCTCTCTCGCTTCAGCCCCCCCCTCCTCTCTCTCTCGTGTCACTGGCAGTCACGTGACCGGGTCAGTCACTGAGAGCTTCTGCTGAGGATTTTATTCTCCAAACGAACAATATTTTTTTCCTTCTACTCGGTGCTTGGTTCTTATTAGGACGCCGAAAGGCCACAACGTGTGATCATGTGATCTTGACTTGAAGCCTCCCCGTGTTCAGTGCTCAGCTTTGGTGGCAAACTTCGCTGGATCAGCTGTATCATCGTTCTGTTTTGAGGAAAGGTCGATCTCTCAGTGCCGACCGTGAACACCCTCTTCATTCTCACTTTGAATGAATGGCGTGTCACAAATTTAGAGGATCATCATTTAGCCTGGAGAAATAGTTTGCTGCTTTATAAGAAAGCCCTCCACAAAGCCAGAACATCTTACTATTCATCACTGATTGAAGAAAAGAAGAACAACCCCAGGTTTCTCTTCAGCTCTGTAGCCAGGCTGACAAACAGTCAGAGCTCTGTTGAGCCAACCATCCCTTTAACGTTAACTAGTAATGACTTCATGAACTTCTTTATTATTTCATTATAATCAGGAAGTCCTAAAAACTCACTGAAAAGCCTTCAGTTAATCCAAAATGCTGCAAGGCAAAGCAAGTTTATTTGTATAGCACAATTCAACAACAAGGTGATTCAAAGTGCAGCAAGAGTCCTGACAGGGACTAGAAGGAGAGAGCAGATTTCTCCTGTTTTGGCTTCCTGTTAAATCCAGAATTCAAAATCCTGCTCCTCACACACAAGGTCTTAAATAATCAGGCCCCATCTTATCTTAATGACCTTGTAGTACCATATCACCCTATTAGAGCACTTCGCTCTCGCTCTGCAGGCCTACTTGTTGTTCCTAAATAAGAACCAGTCCATCTCCAGCATGTTTCAGCACCCGGCCATCGAGCAGGGAGAACGCAGCCTTCAACACACCGAGGCTGCTTTAGTTCAGAACCAACCAGCCTAAGCTAGTATACTCATTGGCCTCTAAGTTATGAATCCAGTAAGACTGTCAACGCTCATACTGAAAGAGGAATGTGGCGTGGAACGGTCACCGTGATGAAAGTCCAGGTGGTGCTTATCTGTGAGGTAGTTAATGTTGGCTGTGTGTTTATGTTTTAACAGTTTATACTGTGATTTGTAGGAAACTCAATGATGTCTGCATCTGTGGGTGTAGCTGCAGAGTTGAAACCTTTATTCCCCTTGTGTCCATGCTCTCAGTGGCTGCTGCTGCTGCTGCCTGGGCTTTTCTGCTCTCATTTAGATTTGATAAATGTTCGTGGATGTCTCTGGAGTCCTTCACCTGTCCAGGTTGTTGAAGAATCGTCCTGTCGGTGGTTTGCTGAACAGCATCAGTACAGTTTCAGTGTTTCCTCCGTGATGGAGGCCTGTGCACTCAAACACGCTGGACTTCAGGTTAAATATCAGCAGAGTGCTGTTGAGTTTTATTAAGTATACATTTTATATTGTGTGTGTGTTATTATGAACAGCTCCAAAAAGTGAGCCTCTGTCAGCCATGTGGGTGGTTTGCTTTCGTGAGCATCACATCCCTTTGACTTATGGGACAGGAGGTCCACAGTCTTGAAGGATGCTCCGGTGTCTCCTCTGCTAAAGGAGATAATAGCAAAGGTCCTTGTCCTGTAGAGAAACTGCCTGCTCATCCAATGGCGTGTCCAGCGGGGTGGCCTGGGGGGGCACAGGCCACCCCCCAAACCAGACTGGCCACCCCAGGTGCCACCCCAAAGGCAAAACAATAAAATTCAATCAAATATCAAATGTCCGATTATGTTTTCACGGTGACGCTCAGATATCCGAGTGTAAGTGAATGCAGCATCGCTTCTGCTATGCGCATCACGTTAGCAAAGGTAGGAGAGCCAAGCGCGAAAGATGGCACTGCAGGAAACAATTTTTCGGTGAAAGAAAATGAGGACAGAATAAATGTCCCGGTAAGTAATATCAAGTTTGTTGAGTTTAGTAAACTTCGGTGAAATTAGAATACCAAGGAAAAAAATAACAAAGAATTATTGCAGCCGTCGAATATTTCTGACAGTATGCTACTGAGGGCAGCTAACATAAGAGTTATGAGTTATAAGATATAATCTAAGTCGTAACATTGCTGTATGGAGCTGCAGATTTGGTTGCAGGTTAACATAGCTGGACTGGCCATCGGGCATACCGGGCATATCCCCAGTGACTTATTTTTTATTTTTTTTGTAATGGCATGAACAATGAGAGGTGGTGGATTGGCCAGATGCAGGTCGATGTGTAAAAATAACTCAGTTGTTTGGTGGTGGCTATGACGGGGCTTCCACAGAGGCAACAGGTGGATGAGGGAAGGGGAGGCAGGAGGAGAGACCCGAAGCAGCCGCCAGTCCGAGTGTCAGGTGAACTGAACTTCAGGTAAGAAGTTATGACCTGCAGTCTCTCTGGGTCAGATATAAACCAAGTTTAGGTGGAGTTTATTTTCATGTTGCTGACTTTTTACTGTCAGTTGCAATAACTCGTACTGCGTTCTAGCCAGCTTGATGGAGTTTTTATACAGCTGGGTGGGTGCTATGATGTTACTGATAGTGAACTTTATTTTATTCATAAGGTTAGTAGAGTTGCCAACGGCTCCTTAAAAAAATGGGATGGTCCCTCATTCAGAGAAAATATTACGCGTTTCGTATTGAGCTGAGAAGAGACGCAGTTTGTCCCGGACTTTAGCTAGAATGGAAAAAAGACACAAAGCTGGATTTATTCTGTCTTTACGCTGCACAGCTGCCTCTTCTTCTCTCATTCTCTCCCCTCCCTCTCCTGTTGCTACTTCAATCATGAAACTGATCAATGATCAGCTGATCGGCTTTTCTCTCTTGTTTGTTTATCGCCCACTTTGCGCCAGAAAGAGGAAACCAGCGGATATTGCGCTAAACAACAGCAGCACGTTTAAGCTTGATCAGCTGTTGTTAGAATGTATTTAATATTAATTTCTAGTATCAGCTGATGTTTGCTGGAGCCACAGCTGTAAAGCTGCTGGTCATGATGTCTGTTTAGATATGTGGTGAGAGGGAAACATGAAGATGAAACCAGGAGATGTCCTTACTGAACCATCAGAGCTGAACAGGTGATGGAGAAACAGGTTTACCTTTTAGGTGACATGAATGAGTTGAAGTTATCAACTGTTTCTGAGAGATAAATAACACCAGGATCCTTTTTTATGTAGCTGACAGCTGGTAACTGTGCAGGGGCGGGTCTAGCAAAGTTTTGCCAGGGGGCCAGGTAGGGCATTAACAGGGAAAGGTGGGCACAAAGAAATACTTTTCTTTCTTATTCTCATTTAAAATACCTAGTTTTTATTAAATAATTATCTAAATCTTACAACCAAAGTTTTTATCTGACGTAAAATGTATAGAAATCATACATATACCAACAAGACTGTACATCACTGTCACAACAGCATTTGTTTTCATTCAAAGGCTTTATGGCTTTACTACCTGGTGGGTCGGTCTGTAGTCAAAATGCCCGATTTTCTGTCCCAGTCCAGCCCTGCAGGTTAATACTGGCAGTGTCACCATGCCAGCTGACTGTATTTCATCATCAGCCAGTGTTGTTCTTCATACATCAATATTACCAAAGTTTACCATAAGGCAGCATAGAAAGTATTTACTTGCTTTCAGGTTTTATTCAAATGTTAGTCTTTTCAGTTGTTTCTCCACTTTTTTCCTGTTTCAAAATCAAACACCAGTTTGTGAGAAGATTATCTTCTTTTTTTAACAGGCAGAGAAAGTTTTGCATTGGCATTGGCTAATTTGTCAATTGTTTGTTACAAATGTTCGTATTTTAATTTTCAAAAATGTTTTTGCCCAAAACATATGTGCACTATATGTCAGTAAAAATACTATGCAAATATTGATGTCCTTGAATGCTGAGTAAACACTGACAAAGCACTGATTGTATCTCTTGTACTTTATCAACGCAGTATCTAAAAACTTTGCACCGTAGTGGTTAAAATCTCATTCTAATAAGAGTTAAAAGTGCATTTGGTTATTAGGTTTATAGGATTATTGAATTATGGTTAACGGTTGGTAGAATTTTTTTTTTAAACATTATCTGCCAATTAAATCTGCCACCCTTCTCCAAATCTGTGCCCCTACCTGGCCCCCCCAACAAAAATTTTCTAGACACGCCACTGTGCTCATCAGCTGATCTCAGTACAGTGGTTCCTGGGTGTGAATGAATGAGGTCCTGTTAGAGTCAGAGAGGAGCTGGCAGCAGGCGAGGAATGTGACATCAGAAACATGTCAGATATCAATGTTTGCATCATTAGCATGGAGCAGCGCAGTGGTTTGCACTGTTGCATCACAGAAAGAAGGTCCAAGGTTTGAATCCGGGGCCCTTCTGTGTGGAGTTTGCATGTCTGCGTGGATTCTCTCAGGCTTCCTGCAGCAGTCCAAACACATGCAGCGGGTGGGGTTAGCTTAACTGCTGAATATAAATGATCCTCAGGTGTGAGTGGTTGTAGCTGATTGGTGACCTGTCCAGGTGGACCACGCCTCTCACAGAGTAGGTAGCTGGCTAAGGCTCCAGCCCCCTCTGATCCCGATAAGCTGCCATCCTGCTGAACGTTGCACTGAAGGCAGAAGGGTTTCCTGATCGGGGAGAAATCCGAGCAGCGCATTCCTTAAATTCTGTTTCACGCGAGGAGGAGGAACACGAAGCATCGTTTTAATGAAATAGTGCCGTTTGGATTTTCTTCTGCTTCTTTCGACGAGACAGACGTCAGAGGACATTTTACATCTTTGCAACAGTCTAATATCAGACCAGGAACAATTCACCGCCATGTACCTGCCCACAGGTAGAAACCAGTCATGTGAGTGTGGCTGGTTGGAGGCCACGAACCTTTCAAATGTTCCTCCTCATCCTCTGTCTCGTCTACGTGTTTGAGCTTCATGCATGTCCTGCTTTTCACTGTGTCGTCCAAGTTTTCAGTTCCTGTCTTTAGGTTCATGCGTCCCGCCCTAACTGTCCTCCTCCGCCGGTTTCTTTGTCAGTTTGTGGGTCGCCATGTGACCGTTTGGGTCATCCCCCCGCCCCTCGTGACAGCTTGGATGCCTCTGTGACAGACGATTATAACAGCACCGCACTGGCTTTCAGTGACATTTCTAAGGCGGCAGGAAAACCTGCAAAGTGCTCCCGTGATCAATACAAAGCAGCAGACCTGGTCACGATCGATTTAATTGTTTCTGCAGAGCAGCGGCGCTCTGAGCGAAATGTCAAAGGAGAGGCCACGGCTGTTTCGGGCTGGTTACAGAAACAGCACGAGGGGGGCGGGGATAACCAACCACCGGTGCTGCTCGATTGGCTGTTAGCTGAAGAAGTCGTGAGCTGTGAGTGACCGTGAAGGCGAGCTTACCTCAGGAAGCCCGAGTGGGTTATGTCACACCTGGAGAATAATGATGGCGGTGTGCTGAGATGAAGTGTTCTCTTTCAGAGGCGGTAGAACAAACAATCCTTTTTATTAACGATCCACTTCAAGTTTCAGCACATTCACAGATTTCCAGATTCTTCAAGGCTGAAAACAAAGAGCTGAACACCGGTCCTCTCTCAGCCTCGCTGCGTTCACATTCAGACCCGTGTGAGGCCAGAAGCGTTCACGTTTGCCTGTTTTTGATCAGCTGTCAGATCTAACCTGACGTGAATCTGAGCTTCAGGCAGCGCACGTCTGTCCCACCGGGGTCTCCGTGTCCTGGGTCTCCACACACAGTTGTGGCTGACGCTTTCTTTAAATCACGACTCTGTTACAGACATGTCACTCTGCTGGCATCTTATCCAGCGACACGGCGTTCAGCAGGGCGCCAGAGTCAAAGTACGGCGTGTGCATAAGTCAGCGACACTGGCGGCCTCAGACTGTCTGACATCCTGAGGATGACAGACAGCAGATCTACAGATTTAATTATGAAGGTGGAAGCTGTGTGTGCGTGTGTGTGCGCGCGTGTGTGTGCGTGTGTGAGTCCAGGTCGACTGCTGTGTGATTCACTGTCTCGTGTGCAGCTGGTCTCTCTGCACATCAGCCTTTTGTTTCACGTTCACACAGCAACAGTTACACGCACACGCACACGCACACACGCACACATTTGTAATTTCAGTGAGAAACACATCTCGTGTCAGAAGTGCAGTGCAAACAGGAAGGTGTCACCATGGCAACCAGGAAAGCAAAGTTTTAGTTGATGTGGAAAGTTTGATATATGACCTCAGCAGAGACGTGTCTCTTATTACTCATGTGAAAAATCACATGTGATGTCTCACATCCACCCCCTCCACCCTCCGAGTGATGAGGTTTGGTTCTTGATGTAGCGTGCTGACAGCTACACCCTGCAGGACACCGGCCCTTGAACCCTGGACTTGCCCACCCCGACCTTAGAGTGTTAAAATAATGGAGGTGAGGGTACAAGGCTGTCCCACACGAAGTTATGGATGGATGCGGCTCAACGAGAGTCTGGAGCTCAGACCTGCAGCATTGTCTCAGACTGAGAGGTGAAATTTCCTTTTTCATTTCTACCTGCAGGCTGGAGTGAAACAGAAGGTTTGTGAGTCTTGCTTTCAGACTGTTTCGTGACAGTGAACGTGCTGATGTTGAACACGATCGTTTAGTTTCTCAGAGGAAGAGGAGCAGGAGGTCAGGCTGAAGTCTGTACTTCACACCCGGGCCCCACATAAAAACAAGCTTTATACCAGGACTGAAACAATCTCATTTCACAAAACTCAACACGTCGCTGCGTCTGTGGCTCAGGAGAATTTATTCCACAGTTTGGAACTATTACCTGTGAGGAGGTTGTTCCTGTGGGAGGTAAATAGAGAGCCGATGTATGAAAGGTGGGGAGTCCTGCTCACGTAATTGTCTCTGAAAGGTGCTGTGCTTGCAGCGTTTATCTCTCCCTCATACATCATCTCTGATCTCGACTTTGGCTACATGTTGTCACCTCAGAGAGTGACCTAATGTTTTGTCAGATGCTGGCTGTCGGTGATACATCCATGGTGTCCTTTTCTGTAATTCAGGAAGGTCTCTCCCATCTCAGAGACCTGCGGCATCCGCCTCAGCTAGGTGGAGCGTGGATGGCATCAGTCTGTATATAAAGGATGGACGTAGCATTCGGGTGTGGCAAGTAAAGGCGGAGCTTAAGCGTCTTACACCTGCTGCTCTCTACTGTCCAGCAGGGGGCGACTCTTCTGATGTAAAAGAGGTCTGACTGGTCTCTGAGCCTCCTGCTCACGTGATTTCAGTAAACGCTTTCCTGATTGGTTTCTGATCTCGGCCGCTGTTTCGGGTCTTAGTGAAGAACATGAAGTTCATTTTGTTCATCTTTCCTTCATTGTGTTTCATTACGATGCCAAAGTTGTTTACAACATTCACAAAATGTCTGAGGTGAACAGTGTCCGGAGACGGCCCAAGCATCCACGGTGTACAACGCTCTTTTTATTTTCTATTCAACTTTATTTATACAGTGCCAAATCACAACATCAGGCACGTCAAGGCACTTTATTTTGTAAGATAGACCCAGCAATCATATGACCCCCTATGACCACTTTGGTGACAGTGGGAACGAAAAACTCCCTTTTAACAGGAAGAAACCTCCGGCAGAACCAGGCTCAGGGAGGGGCGGGGCCATCTGCTGCGACCGGTTGGGGAGGGGGAAGGAAGACGTTTAAAAGTTCAGATGCTGCATTCTGATATTCGAGTTAGCATTCGCTCTGTGACATAATTCAAGGTCTTCTTTATTTATCCCAAAGCTTCTGAAATGCCTGATTACAGAACTAAAAACACAATGAAAGCAGCTCAGAAACTGAATAATTAAACAAAATCGGTTCAAAAGGACACCACCCAAATAAAATGAAGTAGTAAGTGACAAATATGCTCACAAATGACATCAAATACTATTAAAACAACAAACTACTGCCACAGGCCGTCACTTGGTGTGGCGTCGTCTTTTACCGCCTGTGTCATGGTCCTGGGTCTGTGAGCCAGCGTTGTTCTTGGTTGTCTTTATGGTTTTGTGCTGATGTTTCAGCTTTTAGTCATTAGGCGTCTGTCTCTGTGTCTTCCTGTGGGCTCCATGTTCCCTCTGGCTGTTTCCCAATTCAGGGTCTGCAGCCTTAAAGTACGAAGTCTTAACGGTCCACACGGGCCACGTACTCAAAGACCGCTAAGGCCGGAAGTGCGAGGCTTGTGAAATGGGACGGTCTAGCCGCTGTTGCGCTGCCCAGGTTGCCTAGCAAACATGATGCTAACAGCTGGAAACGTTTCATACAGCTTTGTTTGACAGAGATGAAGGAGACAAATGTTTTGTTTGTTTGTTTGTTTGTTTCTACACGAGCTCTGTGTGATCAGTTGAGTATCTGAGGCTGAGACCACGGGACTGTGAAACATGATTGTTGGGCTTCATGTCTCTGCTGAACACTCATTTAAGATTAGTTAGTAAATAAGAATTAGCTAATGTTGTTCATGAGACTAAAGTCATCTCACTGTGGTGATGTAAATATAATATGGCCAATATTATATTTATTATATGTATCATGATTAGTTATTACAGCAGTGAGTTTGAACTCTGTGCCAAACACTGAGTTTCAGCAAAGATTCAAGTCGCAGTTATTTATATTTCCTGTCACCTTAAATCTTCACTCACAGACAAGCATCTTTGACAGTGTATATATAGATGTGTTATAAGAGACAAATATTGTTTGTTTAATATGTTGGCATCACTAAATTTGGCTCAATGCTTACATACATGTGTAAAAGCAAATGTACGAGCTGTGATAACTGTGTCTGATAGAATGAAGAGTCGACTGATATATGAAATATTCCTTTATTGGGTGAGAAAATCAGACCATGTCATAACTGCTGTAAGTCACACAGAATAGATATCAGAGCCTTAAACAGGCTGACGTCTGCTAAATGGGTCAAACTGGGCAGAAAGTAAACACAGGAGGTCAAACGCTGGACAGCTCGCGCTGCTTTGAAGAAATCAAGCCAGTGTCACAGTCAGAGCAGTTTCATCCGTTCATCCGAAAACGGCAAACAGACGACAGATAAACAGGAAGGACAGGAAGATGAAATGAGAAACGAATAAGCGTTACACAGGAATCCACGGGGCCGCTGTGACCTCACACGTCTGGTGACCTCAACATGAGAAGTGCCATCCTTTCATGGACGATGGTGGGCAGCTGTGTTTACGGAGGCAGAGACAGCTGAAATTCTCCATCTTCACCTTAAAGCCACTAACATCAGACGTACGTCGTTCCAAAGTAAAACGCCTCCAACTGTGACAGAAACACCAAATGAATGTTTTACAAAAAGGCAAGCACGAGTCAGATGAAGTGAAACTAATAATAAATAAATAAACTGATCTGAGATCAGTCTATCTCGGTCATCTTTACCTGTCCACGTGATAAACTGATCTCAGATCAGTCTGTCCCGGCCATCTTTACCTGTCCACGTGATAAACTGATCTGAGATCAGTCTATCTCGGTCATCTTTACCTGTCCACGTGATAAACTGATCTCAGATCAGTCTGTCCCGGCCATCTTTACCTGTCCACGTGATAAACTGATCTGAGATCAGTCTATCTCGGTCATCTTTACCTGTCCACGTGATAAACTGATCTCAGATCAGTCTGTCCCGGCCATCTTTACCCGTCCACGTGATAAACTGATCTGAGATCAGTCTGTCCTGGTCATCTTTACCTGTCCACGTGATAAACTGATCTCAGATCAGTCTGTCCCGGCCATCTTTACCCGTCCACGTGATAAACTGATCTGAGATCAGTCTGTCCCGGCCATCTTTACCTGTCCACGTGATAAACTGATCTGAGATCAGTCTGTCCTGGTCATCTTTACCTGTCCACGTGATCTGATCGGTGTGACGGTCTCACTCTACTGAAGGATTTCAGGGATGACCTCGTCTTTGCTCAGCTCATTATCTGGCAGATGTTTCACCAGATGTTTTTTAAGCATTAGAAGCTTTTGCTTTGTTGTTGCTTCGACTTGATGCTGCTGCACACAACGGGCAGATAAAAGGATTTGATCTGTCTTTGATTGATGGCTGAGGTGATTTTGTGAGGCAGCGTTGAGTGAGGGACACCTGTAGGTGTACCTGAGCCTGACGACTGACCCTGAAGGATGACAGGGTGCAGCTAATGGAAGGGTGGATGTTTTTAGATGTAGCGAGTGCTTTTTTCAGCCATCTGTCAGTACTGATTACTGTTTCAGCTGCCGCACTTCACCTCCACCTTCTCCACCTGCTTTCTGATGAGAGATGAGAAGCGTCCTTCAAAAGGTGTGTGCTTTTCAAACAGTTTGATCCCTTTAGCCCCGCCTCTCCTCTCGTGCTGCTTCAGGGCGATGACGAGAAAATGAAGTGGAGTCTTTCTTGGCGCTGCGCTGATCTGTGCGTTTGGGAGCCACTGTGGAGGAAATCAAAGGAGAAAACATCAGTGTTTCTGATTCATGTCATGGAGAAAAGTCGTCACACTGAGCTTCTTCAGGTTGACTCAGTCACTCGCATCAAAGTGGAAGTGGCAGGCAGATGGTGAAAATAATAACTTTAAATCTGACGAAGCAGACATGAAGTCGTGGGAACAGCAGGCGAGCTTTTATCAGACATCACATCCGATCGTTCCCGATGCTTTAAAAATCCCTTTAATGAGAAAGTGTCACACTGAGGAGAAAGGGCACATTCATCACCAACGTAAACACAAAGAACTGTGCAGCGATGTCACAGGAAACATCTGAAATCTTAAAAAATAAAACAGGTGCATCAATTTAAGAAATGGATATAATTTTTATTATGGATTAAAAAAAACTCGAGAAACATAAGCAGGACAAAATAGGGAATAAAACAAGCTGATGAAGACTGAAAACATCAGAGGGAGGGATGGCGAGGCACAGGTGAACTCAGTCAAGACGATAATCAGGGCAGGAACAGCACAAAGGGAGGAAGTACTCTTCAGAATAAAAGATTAAACTGATGCAGGGAAACAGAAACAATCCGAGCGTCATCACGCAGACGATCTGTTGATCTGAAACCTCTGACGCTGTGTTACTAAGCTTTAAACGTTAGCTGCTGTAAGACAAGACGCTGGGGATAAATAAAAAATCTGTGAGCTTGTCTTGTTTTGGGAGAAAGAAGTAAAGCAAAAACGAAACAAAAAAACGTTACATTAAAAAACAATAATAATTAAAATAAAATTAAAACAAAATCTGCTCATCAGATTAAATTAAAGCAGTAAAATCAGGGTCAAACTGTGTCATACACCAAGGAATAATACAAAAGTAAAGGCAGAGAAAAGAGACCTTAAAAAGAAGCAAACATTAAATCTGAGAGTGTGGAAATAATATTGTGTAAATATTGTGCGCCGATGTGCGTGAACCTTCTTCGGGTGGATTCGGGCACCGAGGGTTGGAGCTGTTACTCACAGGTCAGCGCTGGGGTGTGTGCACAGCAGATATTACACAGCTGGTTGGTGTCACACGGTCACAGCTTACAGGAGGCCTGGACACAGCACAACTGTCATTAAGGTCATTAGGTTCAGTCACGCGTGCTTTTTCTGGGACTATTAGTCCGATTCTAACTGCGGTCAGCGGCTCGCGGGCCAGCATCACTGAGAGAGTGTGACGGGAGGAACGCTGTCCGCCTCACACCTGTGTCCTGTCAGGAAACCAGCCTGTGATGGTGGCGGCAACATGGACACTGACTGTGTGACGTTACTACAGCGGACAGACGTTTGGCATTCAGCAACCACGCTGAAGCTGAAAGGAAGACTGGATGGAGTTCTTCCAGCATTCACCTCTAAGCTGTGGTCAGATGTTTGTTTCAGTCTGTTGGATTGCAGTAGGGACACACCAATCAGGTGGCTCGCGTCTGCCAGCTACAGGATGGAAAAGTGACCTTCCCCCAGTTTCAGATGATTTGGAAACACGCGCTCACAGCGTCCTCTTACAGAAAGTGGCACCAAGGGTTCCCGATCAAGCTTCCACATGTGAGAAGCTGAGTGCGACACACACTTGATGCCAAAGGCTTCCTGGGTCACAGCACACAGCGGAGGGGCCAGATGTGGTCCTTTTCATTGGTGATCACTCTTCTGAAGAAGGCGATGGATGGAGAAATTTAAACCCAGCCTTCTGTCTCTGCAGATGCAGTGCAGGAGTCTTCAGGTGTTGCCTGAGGCGATGCTTCAGGTTTGTCGAGGAGGACACTTTCTTCACTTTCAGCCACATTCAGACACACAGGACTTTAAACAAATGCCTTTTCTTGTTTCTGTTTTTATTACTAACAGTTCTTCTTTTTTTTTTAAAGTCCCGACCAGACGCCCGGTGTGCAGTTGTATCCGCACAGGTCACGTAAAGCTGGGCCAGCTGGAGCCCCTCACGCTGAGCTCCTCTTTGTGTTTGTGAAGTTTGTCTCTCTGAGACGGCGTGCCGTCTGCTTTAACCTCCTGCTGTCAATCATGTCACGCGAGTGGGTGTCTGTTTGACAAACCTTTTATTCAATCTGACACAATACCAGAAATCTGTTCAGAGATTTACCCACGGTCGAGCTTTCGTCACACGATGATGTCAGTTTGTCTTACTGATGGAGTTCAGTAAGAACTGGGTCGCATGAAATGTATCTTCAGGCGAAAATAATAACCAGCAAACAGGACAGGAAGTGTGTCACTTAACAGGACGTTGATCTTCATAAATAAATTGGATTCATCTTCTAACCAGAGCTGAAACCTCGGGTAGATGGCAGGTTTGCTTTTATCTTGTAAGAGGAGGAAGGAGGACGCGTGTGTAGTTTACATATACGTGCTGATGAGGCAGTGCAGGTTGGTAATGTGAACAGCAGAAAAAGAAACCACACAATAAGAAACGTAAACGTGTTCAAAGGAACCCCCAAAGCCCCGCCCTCTGGTCAGGTAAGATAGGTGTGGCCGCTCAGGGTAGATTAAATCCTTGTAAGAGGCTGTGATCTCTGCATCTCTGAAAATTCATTGCAATAATAACGTGTGAGCCCACTGTGCAGCTATGCAGAAGTATGTGTCCCAGCTAACGCAGTAAACCAGTGAGTGAATGGCCTCGTGTTGTTGGCCACGTGCACACTTAGTGCACGGCTTGCCCCGCAGCACAGCTGTACTGGCCGAGTACAACTACACACAGAACTGATTATTGTCATTTTTTCTCATTGGGCTAAATGTCCCATAAAGGGACGGCTGTTGTTGAGCCCTCAGCAGAGTTAAGGGACTGCACAGGCTTTTCTGTTTCCTGTGGATGGATAACATCGTTTGTGGTGCCAAAAGCCTTGAATGTGAAGCTGTGCCGGCAGCAGACAGCTTCATGTGTCCCTGCCCTCCCGCTCTCAGGCTCCATTAACGTCACTGCTGCCTTCCCGCCTCGTTTTATCTCTCGTATTCCTGTTGCACTGCGTTAATGCTAATTACACCTTAATTGGAGCTTCTATCCAACTTTGGGCTTTCAGCCTGTCCTTGTTACATTTTAATACATTATTAAAATGCTGAACTTTAAAGCTTAAGTACCACAGGATCATTGTGTCAGTGTGAGTCACTCAGCTCAGGTTCTGCACCATCTCTCATGCATATAAAATAATGTGCGATCTGTTTTGGGGGCAGGGGAAGGTTCACTGTGGGTTTTTGGTGTTTCTAAACTCGGTAACGTCTCAGATGGTCACACGTGTTTGTTTGGTGTGTTTCTGGTTAAGTGTAGGCAGGAAGTGATCTGTTGATAATTACACAGGCATATTCTGCAAGATGAATGTTTTTGTAGTGGTTTTGCAGTGGTGTTAAACAGCCTGCATCCACACAGGTGAGCTGGCTGACTGACTTTCACAGACTCATATCACATGATCAGACTTATCAGGACTCACATTACTCCAGAGAATCCACATTTCTTACTGTCATCAGATGAAGACTCACCTTCAGGTTGAACTTGTCGATGAAGACTTTTTACGCCATCTTTCCAACACTAACATTTCTCTTCTTTGTGGAAAGTGAAGAAAAGCTGCTGGGACCTTTAATGAGAGTGCTGGAGAGACCTTTATGATCAGAGCTCTTGTTTAATGTCAGCATTGTCTCGAGGGTGTACTCACAGGTCCATCCATCCTCTTTCACAGGTCTGCAGTCAGTCGTGGTGGCGTAGTGTTCCAGTTTTTCCTGGGGTGTCCTGAGCCACTCCCAGGCCACAAGTAGGGTCTCCTCCCATGGTTGGGCACGGTTAACAATCCTCCAAAGGAAGGATCCTGATCGCCTCCTGTGGAGGAGCAGGAGCTCTGCTCAGAAACAGAGACTGATCTCCTTACAGCCAGCTGTACAGGAGGTAAGGCTACAGATGGCACGATTCGTGATCAAAGTCACTCATTGGCGTGTGGTGCTGTGGTATCGAGTGCACTTGTGAGGCTGGAACAGTGTGTGTGTTCTGGATGACCCTGATCTACGTCAGAGTCCAATCATAAAACACCTCTGTGGTTCAGATCAGGTTCAGTCTGAAGAAGGCTTTCGACTCTGTAAACCATAGGTGTCAAACTCTGGCCCGCGGGCCAAATTTGGCCCGCAGCCTAATTACATTTGACTATTAGAGCTGGCCTACTGGTATTATACAGCTAATATATATATTGTTTAGTATTAAGCTTTGCTTGTTCCATATTCAGTTTTTCAGCAAAACGTGTTCAAGTCCATAAGAAAAGATTCATTCTCATATCTGGAGGAAGATTTTTTTAAAAATAAATATTAATGTTAGCCCGCGACTTTGTTCCAGATTTGAATTTTGGCCCACTGTGTATTTGAGTTTGACAACCCTGCTGTAAACCATCAGATATTGTTGTCCAGATTGACTCAGTTTAATATCTCCAGTCAGGCTCTTCAGGGGTTTGCCTCATATCTCTCACACAGGAAACAGTGTGTGGTGTTGGATGGAGTTAAATCTCCATATTTAGACTGTGATACAGGGGTTCCTCAAGGATCTGTTCTTGGGCCCTTATTGTTCTCTCTTTTTATCAATAACTTACCTGAAGTCTGTCCAAATATATTTGCTCAAATGTATGCGGATGATGCAGTTATATATACGCAAGCAAATAGTGTCCAGCAGGTGGCAAAAGATCTTACAGCTGCTTTAGCATTAATGCATAGCTGGCTGGAGGACTCATGCCTAATGTTGAACACCTCAAAAACTGTCTGCATGTATTTTTCAAAACGCCCCTGAAACTTGAAGCAGTCAAACATATTCCTGGATGGAGTAGAGCTTGAATTAGCTCCAGAATTTAAATATCTTGGGGTCATTCTAGACCCAACATTATCCTTCAAGAGTCACATAAATAAAGTGTCCCAGGTACTTAAATTTAATAATCGAAATTTTAATCATATACGTAATAATTTAAATATGAATGTTGCAAAAACTTATTTTTACTCAATGATCATCTCTCATATGGACTATTGTTTGACGTCCTGGTCACTTGCTTGTCCAACAACACTTAAAACTATTGAAAACATTTATAAAAGAAGTTTAAAACTACTTGACAAAAAACCGACCTCCCACCACCACTGTCATGTGTTAAAAAAACATAAATTACTGAACTTCAATAACTTAGTGAAACTTAAAAGAGTGAGTTTAATATATAAAGTCTTACACTCCCTTGCTCCACCACCACTAAAGCAGTTCATTAGGCATAAAGAAAGCTCAGACAGGACCACTCGAGCTTTAATCTGAGGAGACGTGTTTATACCCCACAGACGGACAGCATTTGGGCAGAACGTCCTCTCTGTCCAGGAGGCCATCTGTGGAACAGTCTTCCTCAACCCATTAGAGAATGCTCTACACTCAGTTTGTTTAAGGCAAAGGTTAAAAACTGGTTATGGACAAATCAAGTGTGTGATCATGTATGAGTTGTATAGTTTTACTGTTTTATTTGGGAACAGAATGGTGTGTATGTGTAAGTTTGGTGATGGAGTTTTTATTATGAATGAATGATGAATTTTTATGAATTATTATGTCTATTTTTTAATGTTTAAGGACAACAGATGGAAATTAGCCTTTGGCTATAATCTGGCATGTTTACATTCATGTAATTTTTTTTTTTTACATTTATGTTCATTAACATGCACTGTCCTAAATAAATAAATAAATAAGTCCCTCCTCCAGGCGTGACCCAAAAAAAGTTTCCCAGGAGAAGCTCTTCCAGGATCCCACTAAAGACCTGAGTATGTAAACCAATCAGGGAGGTGTGGTTGTGACAGGACAATGACAATTTTCTAACTCAGGTGTCTTAGCTGAAGAACTACGGGGTGATAAGATAAGATAAGATAAGATAAGATAACCTTTATTAGTCCCACACGTGGGAAATTTGTTTTGTCACAGCAGGAAGTGGACAGTGCAAAAGTTATGAGGCAAAAATTAGAATACAATAAGAATAAATACAGTACACAACTGTACAGAATAGAATAAAATAAAATACTATATACAGTAGAATAAAATAAAATAAATATACAATAAGATAAAAATAGAATACAAATACAAATACTATATACAACTGAGTAAAAATACAACGATGACAGAAAGGATTATTGCACTTAGTATTATTGCATATGTATGGATGTGTGTGCTTGATCAGTTAAAGTCTTTGTTGTGGAGTCTGACAGCAGTGGGGAGGAAAGACCTGCGAAATCTCTCCGTCCCACACCGTGGGTGCCGCAGTCTCCCACTGAAGGAGCTGCTCAGTGCTGTCACAGTCTGCTGCATGGGGTGGGAGATGTTGTCCATCAGGGATGACAGCTTAGCCGCCGTTCTCCTGTCACTCACCACCTCCACTGGGTCCAGAGGGCATCCTAGAACAGAGCTGGCCCTTCGGATCACCCTGTTCAGTCTCTTCCTGTCCCCAGCAGAGATGCTGCCGCCCCAGCAGACCACGCCATAAAAGATAGCAGAAGCCACCACAGAGTCATAGAAGGTCTTCAGGAGTGGGCTCTCCACTCCAAACGACCTGAGTCTCCGCAGCAGGTACAGCCTGCTCTGCCCTTTCCTGTAGAGGGCGTCTGAGTTATGAGTCCAGTCCAGTCTGTTGTTCAGATGAACACCAAGGTACCTGTAGCTGTCCACAGCCTCAATGTCCATACCTTGGATGTTCAGTGGTTGCAGTGGAGAATGCTTGTGCCTGCGGAAGTCTACCACCAGTTCCTTGGTTTTACTGGCGTTGATCTGGAGGTAGTTCAGCTGGCACCAGTCCACAAAGTCTTGGGTCAGACCTCTGTACTCCTTGTCGTCCCCATCAGTGATGAGGCCGACTATTGCAGAGTCATCAGAGAACTTCTGCAGGAAGCACTGGGTGGAATTGTGGGAGAAGTCTGCAGTGTAGATGGTGAAGAGGAACGGAGCCAGAACCGTTCCCTGTGGGGCCCCCGTACTGCAGACGACCCTGTCCGACACACAGCCCTGAGTCCTCACATACTGTGGTCGGTCGGTGAGGTAGTCCAGGATCCAGGTAGTGAGGTGATGGTCCACTCCAGAGTTCACCAGCTTGTCCTTTAGAACCGAGGGAAGAATGGTGTTGAAGGCACTGGAGAAATCAAAGAACATGATTCTCACAGTGCTTCCAGCGGTCTCCAGGTGAGCGAGGGAACGATGTAGGAGGTGAATGACGGCATCATCCGCTCCAATGCCAGGCTGGTAGGCAAACTGAAGTGGGTCCAGTGATGAGCTTATTAGGCGCCGAAGCTGAGCCAGGACCAACCGCTCCAGGGTCTTCATCAGGTGGGATGTCAGAGCCACCGGCCTGTAGCTGTTGAGGTCCTTGGGGCGTGAAGTCTTTGGCACTGGTACAACACAGGAGGTTTTCCAGAGCTGTGGGACTCTTCCCAACCTCAGGCTCAGGTTGAAGAGGTGCTCCATCACCCCACACAGTTGGTCCGCGCAGGACCTGACGACCCTCGAGCTGATGCCATCTGGACCCGCTGCCTTCTTGCCATTAATCCTCCTCAGTTCCCTCCTAACCTGGGTGGTTGAGAGAGACAGGCTGGAGCCTTGTGTTGAGTGTGTATTGGATGCTGTTGTTGGGGGTGGGGGGGAGTGAGCAGGGTGAATAGAGGAGGTGTGAAGTGTCTGAGGTGGAACAGCAGCAGTGGGGGTGGGTGAGTCTGCAGCCGATGTTGGAGACTGCCTCATGGCTGAGTCAAATCTGTTGAAGAAATGATTCAGTTCATTTGCCCATCTCACATCCCTCCCAGGCAGAGAGTTCTGCTGTTTGTGGCCCGAGATGGTTCTGAGGCCTCTCCAGACTTCACCAACGTTGTTTTGTTGAAGCTGGTTCTCCATCTTCTGCCTGTAGCTGTCCTTCCCATTCCTTATCAGTCCCCTCAGCTCTCTCTGCACCCTTTTCAACTCCTCTTTGTCTCTGGATTTGAAGGCCCTCCTCTTCTGCTTGAGGACGGTTTTAATTTCTGGGGTAATCCAAGGTTTGTTGTTGGAGAAACACCGTACAGTCCTGGTAGGTACAGTGTTATCCACACAGAAGTTTATATAGTCAGTAATGCATGTAGTAAGGCTGTCGATGTCCTCACCGTGGTCATCACAGATCACCTCCCACACAGTCGACTCAAAACAATCCTTAAGAGCCTCCTCGCTCTCCTCTGACCATCTCTGTACTGTGCGGGTGGCTGGTGGCTCCCTGCGCACTAAGGGCTCATACACAGGGACAAGGTGCACCAGGTTGTGATCAGATCTGCCCAGTGGAGGGAGAGGTGATGAACTGTATGCCTCTTCTGCATTGGCATACAGTAAGTCCAGTGTTTTATTGACTCTGGTTGGGCAGGTCACATACTGGGGGAAGGTGGGCAGTGTGCAGTCCAGTGAGGCATGATTGAAGTCCCCTGATATTATGAGAAGGGCTCTCGGAGATTGTGTTTGCAGTCTGCTGACCACAGAGTGGAGAGAGTCACAGGCTGCATCCGCGTTGGCCGAGGGGGGGACATACGCTGTTATCGCGATAACATGCGAGAACTCCCGGGGCAGGTAGTACGGACGCATGCTAACGGCTAACAGCTCAATGTCTCTGCTGCAGAGTTGCTCTTTTACAGTGATGTGCCCAGGGTTACACCATCTGTCGTTCACAAAAACTGCCAGTCCCCCTCCTTTCCTCTTACCGCTGTCTCTGGTCCTGTCCGCTCGCAGCAGCTGGAATCCCGGTAGTGTCACGCTTGTGTCCGGAGTTAGCGATGTTAGCCACGACTCCGTTAGCATCATGATGCTACATTGCCGGTACTCCCTCTGTGACCAGGTTAGCGACGTGAGCTCATCCATCTTATTGGGCAAAGATCTTACGTTTCCAATAATTACAGAAGGAAGAGATGGTCGATAACGTCTCCTTCTCGGGCGACGGCGCTCCTTCCCAGCACGACACCCCCGTCTTTTCCTCCTCAGCTCGCTGGGAATATCGGGTCTGTCCGCCGGCAGTACCGCTGCAGGACTCAGCGCTAACAGCTGATCCTTACTGTAAACAAAGGATCTCTGCTCTGGGTCCCCAGACACGGGTGAAAAAAGTAGAAATAAACTGAGAAAAACGACTAGCACAAAACGGTAGAACATGGTTGCAGAGTCTAATTACTAATACGTTAGTTATAAAAAAATTACGAGAAAAAAGATAAGAAAGAAAGAAACTCAGAATGAGCAGAGCTGCTGTAACAGGCTGCCGCACACGGGGGGCGCCGGAAGTAAAAACAGAAATCCCCTGTCATTTAAATTGGTCCTTCGAGCTCAGCGATGGAAACAACAGACACGTCTCTGTGACTCCAATCCAAGGTCTGACTGCTGTATCCTGACGTCGTGGGAAGCCAGCATTGAAGTCTGTCGACAGCCCTCTCCAGGTAGAGGTGAAAGACCTGGGACGTGAAATTCGGGTCCAGGCCGGTGAACATTTCTGGTCCACGACCTTGGGATCCAGCCAGACGACCTGAACAACCAGCAAAAGACGACTGAGGGTGAGAAAACACTGTTTGGTCTTAAACCACCGGAAGGGTTTAGTGAAATGCGCAAAATAGGTTGGAAGTAGCAGCAATTACTTAGTGATAATTATGTTTAGACTGGTTTCAGAAGTAGCCGAAAGTTGTCCTGATTGGCCCTCTGTCTGCCCCCTCCTGTGGGGCTGATTAAGAGACCCAACCAGGGACACCACAGCTCCCAGGATCACAGGGAAAACCTGCTCCTGTTGCTAATGCTTACTGTGCAATCAGAGCTTTCATGCTTCTTTTCTATCATCGTGTTCAAGCTCCTGAAGACAGAATAATAAGTACGAGCTGTGGGAGGATGGATGAGCTTTGAAACAACATGAAATGTATTTTTCTCTTTAATTTCCCCAAAGCTGTGACGTTGAAAGGACTGCTCTCTGACTGTGAGCGTTAATGACTGAACATGCTGCTGTGCTGAGCGGTGAAGTGGACCTCAGGCAGGCTCTGGAGTCTTTGTTTCATCACTTTCTCTCCTGTAATTTCATCCTTGTCTTCTGCTCAGTTTTTAATGGATGACGTTTTTAATCACCTGCTGTAACGGCGTGTAACGCCATCATTAGGCACTACAAAGACTCAGGGCAGCGACAGGTCAGTGTGCTGCTGGATAGAAACCCAGACAGTAATGAGGGTGCAGGAGATAAAACAAGGAGATTCATTTGTTTGGCTGTCCGTCATCTGTCCCACGTTCTGTCTCTGACTGGATATTAGTTTATAATCCATTTAGCTTCTCTTCAGTGACGGGCCAGGTCTGTTTCTGCTGAAGCTTCATAGCAGGGTGACAGGCTGAAATGCAAGCCGTCCGGCAGGATAACAACAATCAAACCTTTTACTCACGCTCACAGAATGTCAGAACAACAAAGACGAGTCTATTCCATTTGATTTCTTTCCATTTTATTTATAATGGCCCAAATCACATCAATACCCACCTCAGGTGCTTTATATAGTAGAGGAAGGACTCAACCCCAACATTCAGGCGAGCCCTGTGATCCAGCACTCTGATTGGCTGTGGACTGTGTGAGGCAGCAGCGATTCCCTTCAGGCAGTTTTCTGAAGGCTGAACACACACAGGTGAGTGTCAGCGTGGAAGGCTAATCTCGCTCTGTTCTGAAGTTTCGTAGCTGCGAGGCTTCTGCTCTTCTCTGGGTTATCGAGTCTTTCTGCCATCGCTCTAAATCTGGACCACATCCCCCAATAACGGTTGTCCACCTGGTGGACGTAAGCAGCTTGATGACCTGAGGACCGAAACTCATCCACATGCATCCCTCAGACCTGTTTCTGACTCTGAATGTGGTTCACAGGACAAAAAACGTGTCATGCTCACAATCAGGACAGGTGTGCATGTGCTCAATAATCCTGTTACCTATGGCAGGGACAGCGGAGGAGCTGCACGCCCGTGTGGGTGGCTAAATGCTGCGGCGGGGATATGGCTCCTCTGGAAAGCAGAATGATGTCAGAATGGTTTTAAAGGACATCTTGTTCTAATTATCTCACTGCAGGTAAAGTGCACCATTATGTGGATGGCACTTTGGAGCATTTCAAATCTACAATAAAAATCCATAAAAACAGACACAACAAATCGATATCTGCCCCATCGTTACGTTATGGTTTCTGGAAGGCTGCGTGTGGGTGGGACGCTGACAAGCTTCTGCTGCACAGGGTCGGGAGAAAGAAGAAGAAAAGGAGGTGCGAAAGGAGCTGTGAGGAGGAGGAGGAGGTGTGATGAGCTGCAGATAATAGACTGTTTGACATTTGGATGGACTCTCAGTGCAGAAACTCCCAGCAGGTAAATAACGCCTGTTCTCATTATCCTGAACACGCTCTTCAAAGCTCCCGCGAGCTCAGCCTCCCCGGACTTCTTATTTCATCAGGTGGAGCCGGTCTGGTTCGTGCCGCCAGTGTCAGCTGGTACACATTTAACGCTGATTTAGTGAGCTCATTTCCAGCTTTTATTCTGGAATTGTCTTGGAGTAAAGGCCTTGGAGTGAGCGTCACGTCCTCCCTGAGGATGTGTCGGGTTTAGCTTACAGGAAAACACCGTCTCTGCAGTGCAGACTGACTCTATTGTCCTGGGTTATGTTATGATTCAGTGTCAGCTGCACTCCCGTCCAGAGGGCCGCAGTAAAGCCCCCAAAGCCTTTTGGTAACTGCCAAAGAGGAGCATCGATATTTTGTTTCTGCCCCCCACCGAACTGTGTTATATACATATGAAGTGTTTTGATTTATAGCCTGAAGCACATTGAAACTACAGAAGCTGAGCCTTTGACAGGCACATTTCAAAATAAAAGATGAAAGGTGTGTTTTATTGTCTAACACAGCGGTCCCCAACCTATTTTGCACCACGGACCGGTTTATGCCCGGCAATATTTTCACAGATCGGCCTTTAAGGTGTCGCGGATAAATACAACAAAATAAAACTAGTACTAGTACCGAAAAAAAGAAGATTTATTCATAACACACGTGAAAAGACCAAGGAAACCCGAGTTATCGATAAAAACGATAACAAAATAACGCTGAAAACCGATAAAAACCCTGAAAACCAGACATTTCACACCTGAGCCTCAACGACTCACGGACCGGTACCGGTCCGAGGCCCGGGGGTTGGGGACCGCTGATGTAAATCACAGGGTCATTGAAATGTGTTAATAATTTACAGATGATGATTCATCACATAAGTCGTGACCCCTGCTCTCCCCCGCATCATCTGCCTTTAAAAGGTTAAAAGTATCGGCTCTGTATTGGCTTCAAAATGAGGCTTTCATCAATAAGACCTGAACTGACAGCATGAAGTCCTCAGAGACCAGGTGAGCAGCAGGCCCACTCTCACCTGGACGGCAGGCTTCATGCGGATCGATCCAAATGTCGATAGTAAGGATACCAACACTAGTATTGGTATCGGATCAATACTTTGCTTTTATCATTCAAGTCCAATACCCATATGGAAAAGAAATAGAAAAAACTTATAAAAGATGTGGCCTACTTCATATCGTGAACTTAGAAGGCTGATATGATTCACTCATGAAAGTGGCCACTTTCATATATTGTTTTAGGAAGTATCCAAAACATACCAAAACCCCGTTTCAAAACACATGACGAGCTGAAAGGTGTGTTTTGTTGTGTTAATTATTGTGGAAAGCAACAATCACAGTGACATAGTGGTGATTAAAATGTGTTCAGAGATTTCACCTCATGAGTCACAGCACACCACCCTTTCCCCAGTTAGCTGCCTGATTGCCTTTGCAGTGTGGCACAGCACTACTGTGAATGAGGGAAAGTGTTAATGTTGAATTGTCCAGGCAAGTATATTCATGTCAAATGAAAAGATATACGTGTGCAGACAGCATCAATTAACACACAACTTCAGGTTTTTTATTTCTATGTGATAATTCTTCATAATTAAAGAATAAGAACAAGTTGCCTGATGTCCTGTAATCATTATGAAGCTATAATTTGAACACAGTACGTTTTTGTACAGAGCATCGGATCAGTATCATCGATATCACCCTGAATTTTACTTGGAATTGGATGGGAAAGGAAGTCAGTGGTATCACACATCACTACTTCACGCCTTCAGCGACGTCCGTCTTTACATGAAAGCAGACTTGGTAAAGGACAAAGTGCTTGTTCAGGACTTCAGGCTGATCTGTGGTTGCATCACGTGATCGGGCGCGAGGAGAGGAGCTCTTCTCAGACTCATTTTGTGGTTTTTAGGACTTCTGTAGGTCACAGAAAAGAAACTCCCATCCAAACTAAATGTAAATACATGAGTCGTACTCTGTGTTTAATATGAAAGCGACCTCGGGCGTATCAGCACGTCGCTCGCTGATCTCCTGCAGGTCACCAGTCGAGCTGCAGAATGATCACACTGACGCTGAGTTTAAACACACAGATTAAAAACGATCAGAGAAAACATGCAAGTGTTTGACTGAGAAAACAAACGAGTTCGTTGTGTTTATGTCCAAACAAAGAAAGCTCCGATCAGATCCTCCTTTGATCTGCGGGAACCTTTCGTTTGACTGGTGTGTATTTTATAGCGTCTGCAGCACTCGATGTCTCCGTGGGGCTTCTTTGATCAGGCCACCCTTCAAACACACATTTACAATCTTTGGTACCGTCACTGTGATCATTTAAAAAACTCGCTTACACTTCAGGAAGTTATTTGGAGTGTGTGGGGAAAGATGGCTAACGCTGCCAGTCAGCGGCGTTGAAATAACCTGAAGAACACTCACCTGAGGACAAACCTGTGACATCACAGCCTGTCCTGATCAGCAACACGACAGGCTAACAAATCCTTGTTGTTTGTTACGGAGCTCAAAGTCGTTATCAGAGAGTCTGTATATCTGTATATACACAGAGCGGAGACGCCGCAGCTGAGAAGCTAATAATGACACACAGGAAGTCAAAGTAAAAGCGAGGTACTACAAAATAAAACAGCACATAGCAAGAACACAGAGACAAAGGCTCCACAAGATATAAGGGCACGCTGAGGGGCGTAGATTAGAGTAAAGCTCAGACTCTAATATGAATAAGTCCACAAAGTTAGATTTAAACTTCACAAAACTCTGAATTTGAGGTTTCATACGCCAGGAGTGTTTCAGCGACTGCGTGACATCAGTCCCTGGACTTCCTGGATCTATCCCGCACTCACACACTGAACAGCAGCAGTGCTGGGAGAGCTCCAGAGCTGCAGCAGGAGACCACCTTGAAGGAGAGATGAGCTGACTTTAAATAATGTCTTTGCTGTTTGACTTTAGAAGTTTGTTTTGGACATACAGGGAAAAGTGCTGCAAACAAAGAAAGCTTTCAGAAATATAAATTATTGCTTATGGGCCCCAAATGTATTCTGCAGCAGGACAACGAGCCCAACGAGCACTCAGGCAAAGTCATTAAAAACTATCTTCATCGTGAAGAGGAAGTGATGGTACGGCCCCCACAGAGCCCTGGTCTCAACAAGTGTGTCTGGGGTTACATGAAGAGACAGAAGGATGTGAGGAAGCCTACATCCACAGAAGGTCTGTGGTTATCTCTCCAGGATGGAACGACCTACCAGCCCAGTCAAAAATGGTGTGCAAGTGTACCTAGAAGAAGCCAAAGGGTAGTCGAAGGTGGTGCCATTAAAGTCACACATGTGGACTTTTTTCCTCCGTTACACCAAAGTAAGGTGTCTGTGGATACAGAAACTTTTTTTCCTCGTGCAGACTTCCTGTTTGCAGACACTTGCAGTGAAAACTCTGACGGTAACACCATGGCGTGCTGACCTCACGCTGTAACGGTGATTGTCAGGAGGCGTTGCCGTGCAGCAGCTGTGTTTAAGACGGACAGTGATTTGAATGTGAGGCGGTGGGGGGGTCAGATGAGCCTGCTCTGATATGAGTTACAAGCAGTGACAGTGACTTACACAGAGCTGCCACTGCAGCGAGGCACAGGCTTCACAGAAGATTGCGTTCCCCTCGCCCCCCTGCTCATGGGGTTTCCTCTGCTAGCCACACATCCTGATCTGCTTTGGCATTTCTTTTCTTCTCTCGTGTTCTTTTCACAGCATCGGCTAGAACAAACGTAAGAGCACCAAGTAATCTGTGAGCGCGCTCAGTGGGACTTTTTCACCCCAGCACTGAGTCAGAACGGCCTCCTAATGCACACCTGTGGACTCTGGACGGATAATGTTGAACTAATTAATAATGATGATCCACCCTGTAGATTTTTCGACTTTGTTTCTGTGCACTGTCACAGCGTCGATGCTTCGTGTGCATGCAGCTGTCTGTACAGGCCTTCCTGATCATGCATGCTGAGCGTCTGAAGGCCTAACACAGTGTAAATGCAGTGCAGTCCAAGCCCAGCAGTTAGTTTAGCTGCACCGTACTTGGATCCATATTTGGCCAGTGAGATGAAGAGGGAGCGTCACCGTCCTGCAGGCCAGACCATGATAGCGACTCCTGTTTGGAGTCAGCAGGAGCATCTGGTTCTTTTTAATGTCTGTGAATATTAAGCGGTGATTTATTCATCTCTGTGGAAATGTTTATCTGGAGCTGTGGACTCCACATGCTGAGGTTTCACTGTGCTGTGTCTCCTTTAATCACTCCTGAAAAACATGAAAAACAATTTTTAGCATGAACATTTTATGATAAGAAAGAAACCCTGAAACTCTCCATCAGCTGTTTTTAGCCTTCACTGAGTGTTTACTCATCATAATGTGCTTAACATGACCGCTGTGCTTTCATACACGTGAGCTCTCAGCCACTGCCTGCAGTAATACATGTTGGTCAAACAGCACAGAGATAAAAACACACTGATTGTTAGGCTGTATTCACAAAGCGTTGGCAGCTGCTCTGATATCAAAGTCAAACTGAAGTTTGATGTTTACTGACTGCAGGTGTGATTCTCAACTGGCTTCACCACTTTAATCACACTCTACATCTTGTGTTAACATATGGCATAGAAACTGAACATTTAACAGTGTTTCCTGAAAACCCTCTCCTGTCTGATCATTTCCTGATAACATTTACAATAATTGATTACAGAGTAGACTTCATCACAGTAGATGTCTTTCTGAAAGCGCTGTAACTAAGTTTAAGAATATAATCCACCCACTGTTATCATCTCCAATGCCCTGTACCAACATAGAGCAGCAGCTATCTGAACGCTGCTCCAACAGAGGTCGATCATCTTGTTAATAATTTCACCTCCTCACTACGTACGACTCTGGATACTGTAGCTCCTGTGAAAACTAAGGTCTCTAATCAGAAGTACCTGACTCCGTGGTATAATTCTCAAACACGTACCCTAAAGCAGATGACTCGTAATCTGGAGAGGAAATGGCGTGTCACAAATCTAGAGGATCATCATTCATCATATTCATGTTTATTGATCCATAAGACTGGTGTAGAATTATGTGTCTGCATTAAACATCATCAAACACTCTGAAAACCTCTGGGCCTCCTGCTGTGGCACTCGCAGCTCCGAGGGATCTTCAGGAATGGTGACACCATTATTTTCCAGAGATCTGATTGGTCAGTAGGCAGTGGCTCCATACCTGTGGAAACCTACAGTTGCGTGGATGAGAGGAAGTCCTGCTTCATGGTGCAGGCCTTCCTGAGTAAACCGATCAGCTCCTGTCCAACCTGTGAGAAATATTCTGTGCAGAGCAGCGCTTTTCCAAACTGCGAATACATCAGCTGAGAGAGGATTTCAAATCTAGACTTTCTATTCTATGACAAACTGAGCGATGCGAGGCTCGTCGGAGGAAGATCATCACTGTGGGAGCATCGGGACAGAAAATCACACTACAAGCAGCCCTGAGAGAGGTGAGAGAGAGAGGCGCTGTCGTACCTGTGTGACCCACACCTGTGCTTGGCTGCGTATTAAGGTCACAGGAAGTCCTCCCTGGGAATGTTTGGAGGGTTACACTCAGCCTCGTTGTATCACCAGGCATCACAGAGTTTTACTTTCACCCTCCTGATCTGTTAGTTTCTTTCAAACCTTCTGGGTCTCCTCCACATTTTTGCTTTGTGACATCAGAGTGTCTCACCTGTCGCAGGTGTGTGCTCGCTGAGATGTCACAGGTCCTCGATGCTGAAGCTCTTTCTCCTCTGTGGGGTCAGGATGGTGGCGATTATGGTCATCGTCATCATTTGTTTCAGAGTTTAAATAAAGATTTTTCATGTGATGTTTTTTCTATCAGTAAGTTCTAGAGCTTCAGCGCCGCCGAGCAGCCGACAGGAACAAATGACAGGACGGGACAGCTGTGTACATAGCAACAAAAACCAACTGTGTGTGCGTGCGCGTGTGCGTGTATGTGTTTACACACTAATGAGCTAATGAGTTAAACAGCTGTGCAGGAGGAGGCTAATAATCACAGACAGAAACTAATCAGAGGCCTCGCGGGCAGCAACATGTTTGTGTTAGTGAGTCACATGAAGGTTCTGAAGCTCAGTAATAATGTCTGTTTGTGTTGTTGCAATTATTCCAGTGATGATCGTCGGTCTGTGTACCGAGCATGAAAATGTTGATGGGAAGCCATAAAATCTCTGCTGCAGCACAAACATGATTTCAGCCACGATGATCTTCATGAGTCACCAACAGATTAAATGGTGCGAACATCTCACATATCAGCTTTGCTTTCATGGCTTTCTCAGTCGGAGCATGAACACTGACAGCAATAAGCTCAGTCTGTATGTGAGGGCCACGCCTGGATGAGATGCTGCAGGACTGGCCTTAAAACCAAACGGAAGTTTCAGCTTTTCTCTCTGAAGGCCCAATATTCTGCCTCGTTTCGTTCATCTTCCACTTTCTTCGTTTCACGGCAGCAGGAGGCTAAGCTGGTCGCTGTCCTGCTCCACAGCTCGTTCCTCCTGGAGGATCCTGAGCTGTTGGCCACAGCAGATGTAGACTACACTGTCTTCGGTGGGTTGTGGGCGTCCGCCCGGGGTCGGCGTGTCTCACAAACTTCCACATGCCCAATCCTCGTTAGCGGCCCCTCGTTCTGGTGTCCGTTGACTGTGGCTGGACAGGAAAACAGAAACTTTGACTCTGGCTCAGCACTTTCTTCACCCCAACGGTCTGATACAAGGCCCACGTCACTGCTGACACCACACCCATAAATCACTGGCGTCCTGCTAACACGTGCTGATTGGTCTGTTAAGCGTTTGGGACAGGACGCCCTCCGTCGACGGCTCCAGTTTCTAATCTGTACCTCCAGCAGGCATCAGCAGTGGCGTTAAAGCCCAGCAGGAGCTTCACGTGTGACTGACGTCTCAGTCAGTAGTTTTCACCTGGAAACAAAAATATCTCTTCATTATAGTCTGACTGCTGTGCACTCGCCTTCACTAACAGCCTGCTGAGGCTCCTTGAAGGACATTCAAAGCTCTTCTGGATGTTTCCCTGTCAGGATGATCCCACGCTGCTTCAGTCATGCTGAGGTCTGGCTCTGTTCCCCCGTGTGTTTCTATCTAGCTGTGCCTTCACTGTGTTTGGATCATTGTCATGCTGAAACATGAAGCTGATGTTTCCAGATGTTGCTGCACGGTGGATCGGACTCATCAGTTGATCAAAGCTCTCCAACAGCAGTGACTGACCTGTAGCGTCCTCACAGATGGCTGCAGACTGCTGGACCTCCTCCTGACCTCCTCCCACACACCGAGCATGATGTGGATCCATCTCTCCATCAGACCTGTTCCTCTGATTTCCTCTGACTTCTCTTTGTCTGTCTGACAGGCTCCCCGGGTTCCTCGGTGATCTGAGCACGCACGCTGCTGTAAGCATACAAACAGGAAGTGACATAAGAAAAGCCACAGATTGTTTTTACTTTGATGTTTGTTTTCTGGACTCAGAGGGGAATAAATGAGTGTTTGTGACAAAGAAGAATTTGAGCTTTTTTTCAGCGCTGGAGTGGAAGAAAAAAGCTGCTGAAAGGATGAAGATGGATCCAGTAAAGACATAAAACTTGATGGGAAAGGGAAGATCAGAGGAAGTGACACGGAGTTTGCGATCTTGCAGCTCTGTGACGGCCCGACGAGCCGAGGGAGAGGAAGAAGAGTGAAAAACAGCGTCCTTTTTCATTTCCCTCCTTGGTTCCTTCCGTGGTCTGAGTGTCAGTGTCTCCTCTGGCCATGTGTTAACTCGAGTGTGTCCAGGAGGGGGGCAGGGGTGGCACCAGCCCCCTGCGACGGCCTCTGGTGCTGCAGCATCGAAGAGTTTTGCACATCAGTGAATCAATGAACTGTTAAACTGCAGGTCATGGTTCAGATCCTGTGCAGCTCCATGTTTCACATAATAAACATGAAAAATCACTTTATCCTACTCTGACTTCCTCTCTGCTGAAATCAGCAGATTTCCTGCAGATATGGATCCACATGCACGGAGATAATAATGATGGATTGGATTTATATAGCGCTTTTCAAGGCACCCAAAGCGCTTTACAATTCCACTATTGATTCACACACTGGTGGAGGCAGCTACGGGTGTAGCCACAGCTGCCCCGGGGCCGACTGACAGAAGCGAGGCTGCCATATCGCGCCATCGGCCCGTCTGGCCAACACCAGTAGGCGGTAGGTGAAGTGTCTTACCCAAGGACACAACGACCAGGACAGAGAGAGCTGGGGGATCGAACCGGTAACCTTCCGGTTACAGATGAGCATCCCAATCCCCTGAGCCACGGTCGCCCGTGGCTCTGAGCGTTTGTGGGCGGAGCTTGTTTTCTAATAAACTGTGTTCGATATCTCTGCTGATCAGGGAGAGCGAGCTCTGAATCATTCACGATAGAGTCTGTGTTAAATATGAATAACTAAATCAGTGCGGCTGATCATGAAGCCTTCAGCACACAAACACAGTGAAATGCACTGACACGCCGCACTGCGACGGCTGCGAGCTCCACGTCTCACCACGACAGGCTGTGATAAAGGCTTCACCGAACAAACAGATGGATTTCTATTTTATTCAGTTGTCCAAGTTCACAAGATCATTTTTTCAAAGGTTTTTAAATATTTTTTAAATGACTGTTATTGCTTTTATGATGATGGCGAGGGTGGTGAAGATGAAGCCCGAGGCTTGGATGGAGCTTTGACCATGGAGGTGGAGATAGGAGAAGGAGGGAGAGCAACACTCTAAATCACACAGAGTGGAGGCTGATTGGCTCAAAAGAAGGCGAGCAGGAAGGTGATTGGACTAGAGCAATGATGTCAGACTGATTACTCAGACTCACACACCAGCTTCAGTTTGTAGTTTTAGCGCTCTGCAGCGTGACTCCGAGCTGCGTCGACTTTATGGACGTCGTTATCAGGCTGATAGACGGGCGCACGCTCACGACGATGTTAATTATCAGATAAATAAATCCAAGATGGTTTTATTCTATTGTGTTTCTGTTTTGTCCTTTTCCTCTGTGTTTCCTTGGTGATGGTTTGGATATTCATGTGTAAAGAGCAGAAACTGGAACCTGCTGACGGTCTGCTGGTTTGATTTTCCTGTTTCTGGTTTCAAAGAGGCGAGAAAATCAGCTCGACTGACTGAAGTCAGATCTACCTGCAGGTACAGCTGACCCTGAGAGCAGCTTCAGAATAAAAGCTGATCACATCAGTGACAGAGCAGAGCCACTCCGCTGTGAGTACACGATCCGTGCTTGTAACTGGTCAGACGCTGGCAGCATCCACATGTGAGTGAGCTGATAACCAGCGTCATGTGACCACTGATGCAGGGTCCTGGTTTGTCCCCGATCAGACACTCGGCAGCTGTAAGCGTCTGTGTGACAAATATGTGCTTCTTCAAAGGTCAAAGGTGAATCCTGCCTTCTCTCAGGAGGCACTTATCCTCACAGGGACTCGAGAACAGCGCTGGGGAACATGACTAAAGACTTTATAACTCCTGTGTTTAATATGAGGCATGAACAGAACAGGGCTTAAATCATCCATCGTGTTATAATCAGTGACAGTTAAGAGGAGAAACTCTCTGGCTTTTAATGTTTGTAGTAAAACTGACCGTTAGAGGCCAACGGCCCCTGAATGAGGGATGGCTAATAAACCTGGGCTGCCTTATAAATGCTTCTACTACTGAGCATTTACACACGAGTGTATTAAACTACAACAACCTGTAAACAGTGCATATAAATATGGAGCATGGTCATGGAGTATAATCCTCCAAACATTCCCAGGGAGAGACCTGCGCTGATGTGGAGCAGGCTTATTCAGATAAGGAGGAATTCAGTTTGTCATGGTCCCGGCGTCCGAGGAGCTGATGGGATGCCCACGCCCACGGGCGTGGCTGTTAACTCCACACCTGCACCCCATCCCAGGCGATCATCAGGCGGACTATTTGATCCAGCCCAGCCTGCTGCTCCACGCCAGTCCGTAGTCGTCTCACAGCGGTAACGTACACCTGCGGGAAAGCGATTGTGAAAACTCATCTGTCTGAACTTGCGCTAATTCTGTCCTGTGCACTCAGATAACAACTCGGCGTGTTTTTTTGAGCCACCTGCCTGTTCACCTGCCCGTCTGGAATTTGGATCGCCTTCAGTACTCGCCACCTCGACTTTCCTGGAGCTCCCCCGCGGACCCTCACCCCTCCCTCCGGCTCCCACGGCCCCGCTGTCACCGTAAGACTCATACTCTTCCCCCACGTATGCTGCTATTTCCCCGCGCCCCAATAATCCTTTTCCTTTTTCTGTTGCAGCCTCCCACAGTCCCGTTTTCGGTCCCTTGGTTTCTCTAGTTTCACGCGTGTTTTCCTTCTACCTTCCCGGGACACCTTCCGGTAAAATAAAGTTTGTTTTCTCATACTCATGTGTGTGTTGGCTCTGCTTCTGGGTCCAGCTTGTGCGCTGAACTTCGGTTCATGACACAGTTATGCACATTTAAAAGGATAAGTGCAGCTTTTTTCACATTATCGTTAATTTAAGGTGAAAAAGTGGAATAATTGAGGGAAAAGATGATTCTTCACTCTGTCTGCTTCTATGTTGGGTTTCTGTGTTGTTGCTGTGTGGTCATCTACTGTACACTTCAGCAGAGGGTGTCACGGCCCAGCGGCACGAGGGAACAGGGATGGACACAGGTGCAGAAACCAACCCGGAAGCGAGGTGACAGAGAACAAATGATTTATTTCCGCCCACAGGTAAACAAAGGTAAAAAACAAAGCGACGCCACCACACTAGTGGCGCGTAGGATTCGTAGGTGAATAATGAGGGCGACCTAGACACCTCTAGGAGACGGCTGAACAGCGGGGGCAGCGGGGAGGTAGAAACAGGACTAGGTAGGGACCGGGGGCACTGGAATAAGAGGAGATCACGATCAGAGGGATCCAGCAGACAACCAACAATCCTCCACAGTTGAATTGAATTGCCTTACTTGGTTTCAGATGGAGGGGACAGGTGGAGCGGAAAGCCCGGAAGCGGTCGAGGCGTGGGGAGGCAGGCAGGTGAGTGGTGGGCCGGCAGGCCACGTTGTGTAAGCAGCAGGCGGCCCAGGTCCAGGAGGACGGGCGCGAGGGGAACGAGATCTCCACTCCGGGTGCTATCTCTGAGGACAAGAAAAAACAGGTGAGTCATCACACGGCGTCAGGACAAGGTTTATGATGCTCCACTGAACTAACATGGGGATAGCAGATACTCAGGCGATGAATGGTTGAGAGCGCAGGTCTGATATACCGCTGGCACGATTGCTCACAGGTGGTCAGCCAGGGAGGGGCAACCGGACTCCGCCTAAAGGAGGAGGAGCCGCTGTCTGAGACCTGCAGGTGCCCAACCAGACTATGACAGAGGGTCCATCTTTGAAGCCCTCACAGACCGAGCAGGATTTCTTCTGTTATCCACTTTTCGTCCACCTGTTTTTCAATTTGAAGTTAATATTAGATACGTCTTTATTGTCATTGCAGTCATATCTGGTACAACAGTACAACCAACCTGGAAAACTGTGCAGCACAAACACAACACAGTGAATTTTGCCTTTATGTCTGTAAGAGATGTTAAAGTAAGTTTAATTTTCCTTCAGTAACAGTAACAATGGACTGTTGTATGGATGACTATCGGTACAGTGCGGCGTGTCCACTCTGGGATAAATCCCAGCGTTGTGTTCACTGATCTCAGTTTGTGTGTCGAGGTGCTGAAGTTGTGACTGTACCTCTGACCTTTAAAAGATGGCCTTTTCAAAAAATCCTCTTCGCTTTTTACTGACAGGTAAGCACACAACACCAGTGACATTTACCTCACACACACACACACACACACACACACACACACACACACACACACACACACACACACACACAGCTCCTGCTGTCTCCTTACATAGCAGCTCTTACCTGATGAATGAAACCTGATACCTGGTGTTACACCAGTGAATTCACCCTGACCAGCAAGTGTTGGAGCGCAGCTGCAGGACGGGGAATCACCTCAAAATAACTCGATGGAAGCAGCTGCGGCTCTCATCGAGAGTCACAGGAGTCTTAAAGGACAAGAAGAGAGTCACAAAAGCAGGAACATCGAGTTTATTTCTTTATTATTAACTTATTATAAAGAAAAATGTAACTCCCAGTCGTGAAACAACTCAGACCTGACTGCTTTCTAATGTCCAGCAGGGGGCGACTTCTCTGAGGTCTGACTTGATAGAAGTCCAGGAAAGAAATCAGCATCTTGCTCAGCTGACCTCTGAGTTCACAGTCAAAGAGGCCACGCCCCTAATAATGGAGACTTTAGAAATATGCATGGTTTGGCGTTTCCAGCCCCAGAGTATAGAACAGATAGAGCTGGGTGTCATCTGCATAGCAGTGTAAATGTATGCTATGTCTTCTAATGATGCTGCCTAAGGGAAGCATGTATAATGTAAACAGAATTGGTCCTAGCACTGAACCCTGTGGAACTCCATAATTAACCTCAGTGTGTGAAGAGGACTCTCCATTTACATGCACAAACTGGAGTCTATTAGATAGATTGTATTGTATTGTATTGTATTGTATCTTTATTTGTTTCAGACATATAAAACAAAAAACAATATATACACACTACATATATTTTCATTTACAGATACGAATATATATGTAGATATACACACACACACACACGTATGTGTTCAGATAAACAAAAAATATATAATGAAATAAAACAAAATCGTCTGACATAATGTAACAATGTTTGGTCTGAAAAGGAGTAGGAAGAAGTATGAACATACTTATTAATTCCTACCCCTGCTCAACATCTTATTGATCCCACATAATTCACCTAATTCCCATCATCACATACTCCACACGATACACGAGGAGAACCTATATAAACTTGGCTACCGTGATTGATATAATTTGGTATTTTTATACATACAATGGGTGATCATCTTTATCGGTATCATATTCTTCCAAAATCAGTTTTCGAAGTATTTTCATGAACTTACCAATTCCTGAGCATTGCTGTAGATCTATAGTAAAACTATTCCACAGTTTTACCCCATAAATAGTGACACAAAAGGTTTTAACCTTTGACCGTGCTTTAAGAATCCTTAGATTCAATTTCCCCCTCAATTCATAGTCTCCTTCTCTGTCATAGAACATCCTCTGTATATTTCCTGGTAACATATTGTATCTGGCCTTGTACATAATTTTTGCAGTTTTATATTTTATAAGATCCATAAACTTCAGTATTTTTAATTTCAAAAACATGATGTTAGTATGGTCTCTAAATCCTGCTTTATTAATCATCCTGATTGCTTTTTTTTTAATTTTACATATTGGTTGAAGTGCAGTTTTATATGTGTTTCCCCAAATTTCCACACAGTATTCCAAATATGGCAATATAAGTGAACAATAAAGTACCCGGAGTGATTTGGAAGGCAAAAAATATTTAACTTTACTTAGTACGGAGATGCTTCTTGACAGTTTGGCTTGTATATGCTTTATGTGAGGTTTCCAGCAGATTTTGTTATCTATTATCACACCCAGAAATTTTGTATCCGAAACTTGCTCTATTTCAACATTGTTTACTAATAATTTTGCTCCTGCATCTTTTTTACAATTTCCGAATAACATAAATGTAGTTTTTTCCAAATTTAATGATAGCTTATTTCTATCAAACCATGTTTTCAGTTTAATCATTTCTTGTGTGACAATTTCCAAAAGCTGATGTAAGTTCTCTCCAGCACAAAAAATATTTGTATCATCTGCAAATAGAATAAACTGTAGTATATCTGATGTTCTGCATATATCATTGATATAGAGGATAAACAGCTTTGGTCCCAATACTGACCCCTGCGGAACTCCACAAACAATGTCCACACACTCTGATTGATGTTCCCCAATTTTCACAAATTGCTGCCTGTCTCTCAAATAACTCTTTACCCATTCTAACACCACTCCTCTAATGCCGTAGTACTCCAGTTTATCAAGTAATATGTCATGATTAATTGTGTCAAAAGCTTTTTTTAGGTCAATGAATACACTAACTATACATTGTCTTTTATCTATATTGTTGGTGATATTTTCGATCAGTTCCATTAATGCCAATGATGTTGATCTATTTGATCTGAAACCATACTGACTATCCGTTATTATTTTGTGTTTATCTATAAATTTGTCAAGTCTATTACTAAAGACTTTTTCCAGTATTTTTGAAAATTGAGAAAGTAGAGAGACAGGCCTATAATTTGTGAATTGGTGTCTGTCACCATTTTTAAACAGTGGTGTTACTTTAGCTGTTTTCATTTGTTTTGGGAATGCACCAGTTTGTAAGGACAAATTGCAAATGTGTGTTAAGGGTTTGGAAATGCCCTCTATCACTCTCTTAACGATTTCCATATCAATGTCGTCAGAGTCTGTAGAGTTTTTTGTTTGTGATTTCCCAACAATATCAATGATTTCCATTTCTTCCACCACCGTTAAGAACATTGAATGAGGATTGCGGTCAATGAGTCTAGTTTCTTTCTCTACAGAATCTGTTATATCAGGAATTGTTTCAGCCAAGTCTGGCCCAACACTTACAAAGAATTTATTGAACTCATTTACCACATCTCTCATATTAGTAATATTTCTATCATTATTTGCGAAATACGAAGGATAGTCTGCCTGCCCCGAGCCCTTTTTGATGATGGTATTTAATGTTTTCCAGATCCCTTTAATATTATTTTTATTCATAATCAGTAATTTTTCATAGTATTCCTTTTTACATGACCTTAAAATACTCGTTAATTTATTTTTATATTTCTTGTATTTATTTTCAGCTTCTGTGCTTCTGTTCATTATAAATTCTCTGTATAAGGTATTTTTCTTCTTACATGCATTTTGCAATCCTTTTGTAATCCATGGGCACTCTGCATATTTTTGTTTTTTACTATATTTCTTTACTGGGCAATGACTATTATATAACAGTTTAAATTTTCCTAAAAAAATCTCATAAGCTTTATCAATATTTTTTTCCTTATACAGCATCTCCCATTCTTGCTTGAGTAAATCACTTTTGAATGCGTTTATTGACTCTTCTGTTCTCACTCGTTTGTATTTTATTGTGTTTTGCTGTTTAACCTTCCTGTAATTGCTGTTATACACTATAAAAACAGGTAGATGATCACTGATGTCATTAATTAGGAGACCACTTATGGTTCTATTTTCTATTTCATTAGTAAATATATTGTCTATTAGGGTTGCCGACTGTGCTGTAATCCTGCTGGGCTTAGTGATCACTGGAAAAAGTCCCAAGCTATACATTGTATTAATAAATGATACAAACCACTGCAGCACAGTACCTGTAATACCTACAGCATGTTCTAATCGGTCTAATAGGATATTATGGTCGACAGTGTGCAGCATGCTTGAATGAAGGAGTCCAACAGAAGCAGCATCCACAGATGAGCATCCTGAGGATAAAGAACACAACTGTTTGAAAAGACTCGAGTAAAATACAGTCTGCTGGAGATGCAGACATGTGGAGGCATGCTAGGTTTCACTAAACTCCATCATTAATGACTGACTGCAGCAAAACAGGGATAGCCGAGAAACACAGTGAGTGAGGGAACACTGACAGAGGACAGCATCTAAAATCATTGACCGCCCTACATATCACCGCCTTTACCCAGGAGATCCCACTCAGACCCATTGTTAGAAGCATAAACTCAGCCACTTACATCTCGAAACACCTTGCTACCATCCTTGCTCCTCTCGTGGGGAACACCCCACACCACATCAAGAACTCCACCAACTTCACCGACAAGGTCCAGAAACTTACCCTGGATCCAGATGAAACCATGGTGTCGTTTGATGTAGTCTCTCTCTTCACTTGCATACCCACCACGGAGGCCGTGGAGACTGTCAGAAAACGACTACAAGAAGACAGCTCCTTGGAGGACAGGACCAACTTCACACCTGATCAGACCTGCACACTGTTAGACCTCTGCCTCACCACTACATACTTCAAATACAATGAAGGCTTTTACAGACAAAAACATGGCTGTGCCATGGGCTCCCCCGTGTCACCTATTGTAGCCAACCTTTACATGGAGGAAGTGGAAAGGAAGGCTCTTGGCTCTTTCAAAGGAAGAGTACCCAGCCACTGGATATGTAGACGACACCTGGGTCAAAATCAAGACACAAGAAGTGGAATCCTTCACTGCGCACATTAACGCTGTGGATAAAAACATCAAGTTCACCAGGGAAGACACAAAGGACGACTGTTTGCCTTTCCTGGACTGCGCTGTGCACATTGAAGAGAACAGCAACCTCAACATCGAAGTTTACCGGAAGCCCACACACACGGACCAGTACCTCCTGTTTGACTCCCATCACCCTCTGGAACACAAACTTGGAGTAATTAGGACCCTACACCACCGGGCAGAACATGTTCCCTCTAAGCCTGAAGGGAAAAAGAAGCAACACACACATGTAAAGGAAGCACTCAAAACCTGCGGCTATCCTAAATGGGCGTTCTTAAAGTCAGCAAAGAGGCACAGAAAAGAAGACCAGACACCAGCGAGGGAGGATAAGAAGGACAGACGCAACAACATTGTCATCCCCTATGTAGCCGGTGTATCAGAGAAACTCAGGAGAGTTTTCTCCAAGCATGACATCCCAGTGTATTTCAGACCCAGCAACACGCTCAGACACAAACTGGTTCACCTGAAAGACAAAACTCCAAAACACAGACTTAACAATGTGGTGTATGCTGTACAGTGCAGCGAGGAATGCTCAGACCTCTACATTGGAGAGACCAATCAGCCACTTCACAAGCGCATGGCACAACACAGAAGAGCCACCTCCACAGGACAAGACTCAGCAGTCCATCTGCATCTTAAGGTCAAAGGTGAGCTTTTTTCTTCAGGTAAAACTTTATCCGTCGCTTCGCTAATACAGCCCGTTAATGGTTTAACTGAATGTGCTGTCTGTGCAGACGGTCCGCAGCGTTCCTGTGAATCCCCTCAAACAGCAGCTGAGGAAACATCTCTGACCTTCTCCAAGTGGCTCGTGACAAGCAGTGTTTGCAGCATTCTCATCCTCATTGTGATCCTGAACTCTTTCCTACTACATGCTGAACGTGTCACAGCAGCCCGAGAGGCCGTGTGCTTTGAATTTCCATTATTATTAAATATTAAAATGTGGCTGCACAGCCTGTGTAAGTGTGATTTCTCTCAGTAATGGATTTAATGCATCTGCAAAATGAATGCAGCTGTGTGTGCGAGCCTTTAAATGCTCCCACGAGTGAACGATGACAGGCCGAAGGCTATTTGTCTTTAACGCACGTGCCTCTGCACAGTCGTGATGTTTAACTGCTGGGAAATCAAACCGTGTCCTCTGTGATACACGAGCCTGCTGAACAGAAACCGCTTCAAGCAAAACATGCTCTAAAATGATTGGCGAGCTGAAATCAGTTATCCATCTGTTACCAATGCCGAAGTCATGTAGCACCGCCATCGACCTGACACCGGGCGGCAGACGTGACCACGTCAGTCAGGACGTCCATCAGGAGCTTTGCCTTCAGGAGCAGATGGAGGTTTGGCTTTGGCTGCGTCTCCACAACACCACCTCTGCATGTGAATAAAGGATGAGCTGGGACTGACACACCTGTCTCACTGACTTCCCCAAACCTGCTTCATCCTGCAGCGTCGCCTCCTGCTGGTCATGAGAAACACTGCGCCTCACTGCACGACCACAATAACAAGGACAACACTGCAGTGAATGCACTAACTTAATATGTTCATGATGAACGCCTGTTTAGTCATCTGGATCCAGCTGAGCGCCCCCGTCAGGTGACCTGAGTGTGTTTTCTGCAGATGTGCTGCTTCAGGGTCGAGATTTGCCAAATGTTTCTGCGTCACTTGTGAAGCTTTAAAACCACGGGACGCCACTTTAAAGGAGGTTTTGAGTATCGCGGCTGCTTCCGTGCTGTCTCTGTTTGTGACTGAGTGCAGAACAGCCGTCAGCGCGAGTGGCTGAGGCAGTAAAATGTGTCACATGTGAGCATGGTTTAAAAATGCTCCCATCGCTGTGTGAGGGTCTAAAACAGTTTTTCTCTTCTTGGCATGATTTTTGTTCATATATTACAGATCAGCTGTAATCATGGGTGTTTATCTCAGAGGAAAAGAGCCAACACTGGACTGGATATTTAAACCTTTGTTGATTTAGCGTTCTCTTTTTTACTTTTCAATTTCAGAACAAAGAGCTCCATTAGCGCTTGAACGCTGGCCTGTTGGCAGACTTTTGTCTGAGTGTGTTTGGTGTCGTTGTCATTGAGAAAGTGAGCGCTGATGTGTTTTATGTTTCCGAGCAGCAGCTTCAGGGCACAGACTCACTAAGATTAATCTCTGCCATCGCACAAGTCATCCCAACATTTGCTCTCTGACTCTTATGGATGTTTCAATTCAATTCAATTCAATTCAATTTTATTTATATAGCGCCAAATCACAATAACATTCGCGTCAAGGCGCTTCATAGATACAGAGAAAAACCCAACAATCATATGACCCCCTATGAACAAGCACTTTGGTGACAGTGGGAAGGAAAAACTCCTTTTTAACAGGCTCAGAACCAGGCTCAGGGAGGGGCGGGGCCATCTGCTGTGATTGGTTGGGGTGAGAGAAGGGAGACAGGATAAAGACATGCTGTGGAAGAGAGACAGAGGTTAATAACAGATATGATTCAATGCAGAGAGGTCTGTTAACACATAGTGAGTGAAGAAGAAACACCCAATGCATCATGGGAAATCCCGGTAGCCTACATCTATTGCAGCATAACTAAGGGAGGATTTAGGGTCACCTGGTCCAGCCCTAACTATATGCTTTAGCAAAAAGGAAAGTTTGAAGCCTAATCTTTTTTTTTTCTTTTTTTTTTTGTCCCGTTTGGATCTTTAGCCATCAGAATTGTTGTCTTAAGGCCAAGAAAGATGCCAAGCGGATTTATTTTACCAAGTGGATCATCATGGCCTTGCCATATTGGTCCATTTGATTGACCTTTATTATAATTATGAATTTATTTTATTTTCAGTTGCTACAAACGGGACAGACATGACAGGGGGATAGGACAGGGAGAAAGAATGAAAGAAAGAGAGGGAGAGAAAGAAAACCAAAGGGGAGAAGAGACGGTGAGAAGGGGGGGAAGAAAGAAAGAAAAACAAACAAAACACCTGGATCACCTGTATGGAGAAAAAAAACAGAAGAGAAAGCAAACAACAAAGAGCAACATAATAAAAAAAACGGCACCATCACAATAAACTAGCTAGCAGTAGATATCAGTAGATACTAAATAATAAACGATGTTGTGCAGCACGCAAGATAGACAGCGCACAATGTGCTTTGAGGCAGCAGCCAAGAAAGCTGTAGTCCGCGTCTGTGAGTACCCGTGTGTACACCTGTGTGCATACCTGTGTGGATCAGCCTGCTTGTATTCCAAAGGTTTCTCCATGTAACGATCTGCTAGAGGGTGTGGGGGGGCCACAGCCCCGTCCACCAGGGCATGAAGCAGGTATGGAGGAGATCAAAACTCCAGACATCCAAAGCCCCCCAGAACACAAGAGACCAAGGAAGACCAACAGAGGGGCAGCCGCGCCACTGTCCCAGAAAGAGCTGAGGAGAGTCCCAGATGAGGGCTCACTCAGCAGCCGCGGAGCAGAAGCCAGGGGGAGTTGCAGTGACGCGCCCGTGAGCTCCGCCGGCAGCCAGCTGTGCCTGAGTGACCGAGCCCAAGGCCGAGAGGCCGGGGGCACCCCACCTCCGAAGTGGCCCGAACGAGCCCCAGGCTCCAGGCCCCGATAACGTGTGTGTGTGTGTGTGTGTGTGTGTGTGTGTGTGTGTGTGTGTGTGTGTGTGTGTGTGTGTGTGAATAAATGCATGAACTAGTTTTTCAGCGTCACACTGAGACAGGATGTTTCTAACTTTAGAGATGTTGCACAAATGGAAGAACGCAGTCTTACATATTTGTTTAATATGTGCGTTGAAGGACATGTCCTGGTCAAAAATGACTCCAAGGTTCCTCACAGTGTTACTGGAGGCCAAGGTAATGCCATCCAGAGTAAGAATCTGGTTAGATACCATATTTCTAAGATTTTCAGGGTCGAGTACAATAACCTCAGTTTGATCTGAATTAAGAAGCAGAAAGTTAGCGGCCATCCAGGTCTTTATGTCTTTAAGACATTCCTGCAGTTTAACTCATTGGTGTGTGTTATCTGGCTTCATGGACAGATAGAGCTGGGTGTCATCTGCATAGCAGTGTAAATGTATGCTATGTCTTCTAATGATGCTGCCTAAGGGAAGCATGTATAATGTAAACAGAATTGGTCCTAGCACTGAACCCTGTGGAACTCCATAATTAACCTCAGTGTGTGAAGAGGACTCTCAAATAAACCTCTGCAGATGATCTGTTAGCTGTTTGACAACTACTCTTTCAAGGATGTTTGATATAAAGGAAGGTTGGAGATTGGCCTATAATTAGCTAAGACTGCTGGGTCTAGAGATGCTTTTTGAGTAAAGGTGTAACTACAGCTAGCTTGAAGGCCTGTGGTACATAGCTGATTATTAGAGATAGGTTGATCATATTTAAGATCGAAGCATTAATTAATGGCAGGACTTCTTTGAGCAGTTTTGTACGAATGGGGTCTAAAAGACACGTTGATGGTTTGGAGGAAGTAATTATTGAAGTTAACTAAGAAAGATTAATTGGAGAAAAAGTGTCATGATCCTGGGTCTTTTGACCCAGCGTTTTAAGTTTGAGTTTATTTTGTTCATTAGGTTATCTAAGTTCATTTGTTTATTAGATTCCCCTTGTGTTTCCAACCCCTGTTAAGTCTCCCTTGTCTTTCATGTGCTTTATGTCTGTGTTTCTTATGTTGTCATATTTGCGTTTCATTATGTTTCCCATTTTATTTTGAAAGAGGTCCTGTGTTCCTGCACTTTGTTTTACTCTTCCCCTGTGGTGTTGTTATGTTCTTGTTGTGTCTACTGTGCCTTTCTGTTCCATGTTTCAGGTTCCTATGTTCTGTCTCCTCAGTCTGTTAAGTTCACATGTCTTGAGTTCCATCAGTGTTTCCTGTTTTACTTTCACAGTCTGTCCTATGTTAATGTTTCTAGTTTTGCTTCCCTTGTCTCGTCCTGCCTAATTACTCCCAGCTGTGCTCTCCTCCTGTGGCTCATTCCCCCTCGTTATCCCTCAGTGTATTTAAGCCCCATGTTTCTCTTTGTCAGTGTTGCGTCCTCCCTCATAGCTGTGTGATAGTTTCCCTGTGGCTCCTTGTGCTTTAGTTTTCCCAGTTTAGTTTAGTTTAGTTTTGTATTGTTTTTCGTGTCCCACTCCACGCCAGCAATTAAGCTGTGTTTTTTGAGTTTACCTTTTGACTCTGTGAGTTTGCTTTTGGGTCCTACTCTTGCCTGCACACAGCCGTATTGTGACAAAAAGAGTCTAACTTAACATCAATGGTACTAAGAGTAGCTGTAGATAATATTACATCTGTGGGATGATTATTGGTAACTTTTTTCTCTAATGATTAAAATTTTATTTGTGAAGAAGTTCATGAAGTCATTACTAGTTAACGCTAAAGGGATGGTTGGCTCTTTGGGTCTTTGGTTGATTAATAGGCTGGTGTGAAAAATTGCTGCCACACCTCCCCCTCGGCCTGTGCTTCGAGGTTTCTGGTAGTTAGAATGACTCGGGGGTGTTGATTCATTTAAACTAACATAATCATCCTGCTGCAACCAGGTTTCTGTAAGGCAGAGTAAATCAATTTGTTGATCAATTATTAAGTCATGTACTAACAGAGACTTGGAGGAGAGAGACCTAATATTTAATAATCCACATTTCACTGTTTTACTCTTTGGTTCAGATGTGGATACTGTATTGTT